>NC_056725.1:441647539-441817539 GCF_019279795.1 Protopterus annectens | reverse complement strand
CCTTGGTAATGCACTGAAGAAGAAATGTTTTTTTTTTCCTCTAGTTAGATTTATTTTGTAAACTAGGGCAAACTGCAAATGCTTGTCAAATTGAAACAACAAATTTACTTCTGTTCTCTGTGGAAAAGTGCCTAAAATATAGGTATGTAAATTTCAGTATTTGAGTGGTATAAAGTAAAATCTTGTCATCCTTCTCTATACATGTTCATGAGACTGTGCTTTGTTTTCAAAGTGCCTCATACTATTTGCATAGATCCTACTAGTATACACACAGAAACAACTAAGCAAACAGTGAGATAAACAAATGTAGTTCATAGGTTCATAGGTTCATAGATTGGCACTAGGCTATCGGCCCTAGGGCCTATACAAGCCTAGCCATAACAATTCCCTGGATATTTCTTCCCACACTATTTACTTCCCTGGAACCCTGTCTAGCAGGAAGCTAGGAAGATTGAAATAAAAGTAAGGAATGATCAAAATGTAGATGGGCAACATGCCAAAAGAGAAACATTTAAGCTTCTCAGCTAAGTTAGCTTATTGTGCTATCCAGTTAAAACTCTGAGCAGCTTCCTCACAAAGGTACACATGACATGCATCATAAAGTTTCTCTTCTAAAAGCATATCTTTCAACTGTTTGCAGAATTTTCAGATTTTTGCCTCATATAGTTAGTCTGTTCCCCCCCAAATTTGTTGTTTTCTGGCAAAACATTAAGGACTGATGTAACTAAATGACAGAAGTTTGAATGTCATACTTCATACCTTTCAGAAAATGCATGCTAATGCAAAACCTGTTTATCCCATCACCATTCTAAGTTTATGAGAGCAGTTTGTAAAAATTGTCCTTATTTTTGAGCCTTTGTCCTCCCATTATTTTTATCTTTGTCCAAAGATTTTGCTCTAAGAAGTTGAGAGGCATGTCTAAAAGTACTTTAAAATAACAAGGTAGAGATTTTGCAAATGGGTTTATGTGACCTGTTTAGGTGTTCCCCTAAATTTAATAAAATCCATGTAGGCATAATGTAGAGCCTACACAGAATGTTACCGTGTCCATACACATGGATGCTCCTCGGCAGTGTGCCATGCATATTAATCATGGTGCATTGCTGAGGGGGGAGCCATGGAACATGGTTACTGAATCAGTGTAGATAGTGTGGTGCTAACTGTATCCACAGATGAGTAACACACTCCCTGCTCTGTCCAATTGTATTGTAGCAATGTAATGTACTTTTTTTTTTTATTTCTTTAAAAAGCATGCTTGCATGGTGAGTTGTGGAGTGCAGAAGTGCTACCATGGGTGCCGGAACCATAGAGTGAGGGGGGAGGGGAGCCCTCCCCACTTTTGCAGATCATCTCATTTAAAAAAAAAAAAGCCACGGCTCAAAAGACAGATGCAGCTGAAAGATTCAGCTGCATCTATTCTATCATGTCTTTTTTTTTCAATTTCCCAACCCGAATCACTACTGGCAGCCGAAAAGACAAACAGGTGGTAAACTATAGCTATAGGTGCCGGAACCACAGGGCGAGGGGGAGGAAGACTCATGCGCACGTTGCACACTAATTTAAACACAAATGTGCATGGAAAGCACTTCTTGCTGATAAGGCTCCCAAGTGTTAGCTCTGTGGATAACTGCTTACTTCTAAGGCTCCAGTTCTGGAGTAAGTCAGTGATATTTCATTCTGTTATGCTTATGCAGTAAGTGATGGCCATTTATTTTATGCAGTAGCTCCAAAGTGATAGTGATGGCCATTTAGTGCTAGCTACATTTATTTTATGCAGTAGACCCGAAGTGATATTTCTGGCTCCGTTTATTTTATGCAGTAGCTCTGAAGTGATAGCGATGCCTGTTTAGTGCTAGCTCCATTTATTTTATGCAGTAGCTTCGAAGTGATATTTCTGGCTCTGTTTATTTTATGCAGTAGCTCCAAAGTGATAGTGATGACCATTTAGTGCTAGCTCCATTTATTTTATGCAGTAGCTAGATAGCTCACTTTGCCATTGGCCTAAATCTTTCTTTATCCCACTATGTTCTGTAAAGTGGCTAGAATTTCCCTCAATACCGTAATCAAACCAGTCACAAAATGGTACACTGATTGTTACAGATTTGATTGTAGTAATGTTAGTGTACGCATTGCATTTTTAATTCTGTATTTCAAATATACAGAATAGAAAACATAGGAAGTAACAGTACATGAGTTCACTGTACAAGGGATTGCTGGCTGTTCCCATGGTGGGGTGAGAAGAGTGGGAAAGTTGGTGAAATATTTGAGGCATTGCTTAGAATGATATTTACAAATTGTCATCAAGGTTTCAAAACATTTACAGTCAGTTATTTTGGCGTTAGAATGGGCTCTGACGTTGGGTACCACTTGAGAGTGCATAGTATTCCAAGATGTTGATGACTGTTTCTAGAGGTCATTTGCATATAATTACAGGTGTAATGCTTGACCAAGGATGTATTCGAGTTGTTTAATGTTTGGAATAATTTATGTGCTAGAGTTTGGAGGCACAATGTTATATCAAAAAGGGCCGTAGCTCCAAAGTGATTGCCGTTTAGTGCTAGTTCCATTTATTTTATGCAGTAGCTCCAAAGCAATATTTTTTGTGTGTAGCTCCAAAGTGATATTTTGTGTGTGTGTGTGTAATTGGGCTCAAACCCTGTACCTTAGGTACAGGGTCCTGCATTTTCTACCCACACCACCACATGTGACTCAGGGAGTTTGGCTCATACATTTGGTCTGTTCCTCTTAAGATTTGTGGCTTTCTGACAAATCATAATGAACGCCCTTTACGTTTCAGTCTTACCATCTTTTTATTTGGAAACATACAGTAACACAAAACACTATTTTAGCAGCTTTCTAAGATTATACAAGCATTATTTAAAATCTGTCCCAAGTTTTAGCCCTTTGCCCTCCCCCAAATAAATTTTGACTTTTTCCAGATTTCTTCTTCTGTGAAATTGAAAGAGTTAGTTGTGTCAAGATGATGGTGCAGTGGTAGTGTTCTTACCTCACAGCAAGCGGCTGTGTAGTTTGATTCTTGGCTGGGGTGCCTTCTGTGTAGAGTCTGTATGTCCTCCCTGTATTTGGGTGGGTTCCCTCTGGGTACTCTGGTTTCTTCCCATCTTACAAAGACCTGCATCTGGAGCATTTCTCTCTCAGCCTCTGCTGAAAATCGGCTTTCTTCCAAATTCTGACTTTCCTGGTAAAAAAAATGTTAAATAAATAAAAATGTTTACAAGAAGCTGAGAGCTTCAGGGGAAGAGAAGTTTAGTGCTGCATATTCCAAGACTGTTCGTATTGTTAGCACAACAGGTAGTGGCTTACTTTTGATGCAGAAAGCTGTGGGTTCTACTCCCACAGTATGCAGATAGATTGTTGATACTGTACTATGTTGTATTTTAAAGGGAGTGGATACTACAGTCTTGTGAATGTCCTCCTTTGCAGGAGTTACCTAGTTACTATGAACCTGTTATCAGTTTGCCAACCATTCCCTGTTGCAATATTATTAGCTTATCATTTTTAATATAACATAGGTAATTTATTCTTCAAGGGCAACAGCCAATTTCTTTTTAGAGGAAACAATGAAATATAGAGTTGTTTCCTAGCAGCAACTTCTTCATTAGTTAGAGAACCCTTAAATGTGGAATTATTTAGATGACTTACTTCTGCAGAAATTTTGCATATTTACTGATATTGGTGGATTATGAGAAGTTTGAGTGGCTTTTTATGGTTGAAATTTTCTAAAATGGGTAGTTTTGTTTTGTCATTATTGGTTCATACAGTTTGTTTCATTGCTTACTGAAAGACTGTTCAAAACTACAGATTTAAAGCACATTCTAACTGGTGCTGTATTATGCAAGAAATATAATTTAATACAATCAAGAAGGTGAATCAAGGAATGCATACATGTATGCGTGGCTCTAAAAATGTGTTTGAAAACAGTCCAGAGGAAAGTGTGAAAGTCTCAAAATCATGGGCAAATTTTAAGCTTTACTCTTGTTACCAAAGCAAAGGATGAAGTAAAAGAGTTCACACCATATTACCTTGACCTGGCCAAGCCTTTTGACACAATCCCCTACTCAGGTGTAGTACAAAAGATGAATAATGTAGGAGCAAACACTTGCATCACTAGCTGAATTGCCAACTTGGCTCACAAGATGCAGAAGATCAAAACAGGTGAAGAGACCAGTCACCAATGGAGTTCCCCAGGGTTCGGTGCTGAGACTTTTTTTGTTTGGCATATACATCTAAAAAGTAAAAGGAAATACCAAAGAGCTTTGGCCAGCTAAGTTGGAGATGACTGCAAGCTAGGAGAAGTTACTGAATCCCCAAATGACGTAACCATTATGCAGGAATGTTTGTCCCAAATAATAAGTGGTGTCAAAATCATGACAATGCCCTCTGAGAACTGATCCAATTGTTTGGCATTTGGGAATTTGTGTGTACAGTGACCTAACTTTTGACCAACATGTGCCCAGAGTCATAAGAAAGCCTTTATATATTGCACAGCTTATAAACAAATTGATTGTAACTAGATCTAGAGATGTTGTTGTCCCCCTTTACAAAGCTCTCATTATGTCAATCATTTTGTATAATGCCCACTTTGGCATGTATCTGTCCAGCCCCATGCAACAATTGGAATACCTTCAGAGATATCTTACTAAAAGGATACAAGTCTTAAACAATAGGTCTTGCATGGACCACCTAAAGATTTATTACTATACTCAGTATCCTACAGAGTGCTTAGAGGTGACATGTCTGGCATACAAAGCATACTGTGACATAATACATATGGACCTACTGAACATCAGCAAGTCAAATGGCATCAGAAAAACTCAGTCCAGGTATCTAAACTAAATGTTGTGTAGAGATGGATATATATCACAGAGGCTACCACTGTTCCAGAACAGACTATCCATAAAAATAAAGCAAAGCCATCCATCCATATTCAAATGCAACTTGGATCTAAGGATGGGTAACAGAAAATGTACTCCAGGATTTACCCTCATGCCACTAATGGATAGAGACAGTTCCTAAATGCTGCATCCCTTTCATGGCCCCCTCAAATTGTATATGGTATGATCACAGTTGTTCTCACTAGGGCTAATATACAATTATCAGCCATGGAGATAGCTAAGACCAATCAGAAAGTGTTAATTCAAGCACCAAAAGGGAATTGGTAAGCTTAAAATGTCCTCCAAGTGAACCTATGTTATGGTATCAAATAGTTATAAAAAATTACCCTTTTTAGTTCACTAAGTGCCCCTGTCACCCTCCGCCCCCAGTCTTTAACAGCTTCCAGTGCCTGTGACTGCTACACATTATTGACACACCTGCCAGATATCTAAAAATAAAAACCAGATGTATTGAATTAGTTATTTAAAAATGTAAAAGTCATGTTTAAGCATAGCTGAGTGGATTTGCATGGCACAACCCGATGCTCAGCACTGCTTAAAGGTAGCTCAGAGACATGTGCAAAGGTATATCAAAATTCCAGATACCCATGTAGCTAAATTGGTAGCATTACAATCTCATGTGTATTATGTGCTGGGTTTGAATACATGGAAGGGCAAGTAAGCATTTACTTTCAAAATACAAATTATGGAAATTATTTTAAATCCTAGCCTGCTGTGCTCAGCTAATCTCTGCTAAGACCTGTTAAGACATGCTAAGCACTGCATAAACAAAATAATGGCTGAAAATGTTATATGCACTGCTTGGCTGGTTTGCACACCACTAAGCACTGCAAAACATATGAGTCTTGGGTTTTCGCACTGCTCAGCTTAGCTGCCCTGGTTTGTGCACTAAGTGACATGCCACATATTTAAATATTGCCCAATGAAGTGTAAGGGCAGGAAAACAGGCTATAGTAAGTCCAATAGGCAGGAATTCAGCATAATCTATTGGAGTTCTTTCTCTGAATGATACACAGTGGCAGGTGCTGGTGAGGGTTCGCACTTTTGGATGCAGCATTGGGGCATCCTGGAGTCCAGGGTCATGGTTGGATTCCTTATAAGAAACCATGAAGGCTGGCTTCTGCAGGGAGGTTACCAGGGCTCAGAGTGCAAGGCAGAAGCCTGGGACCAGATGACATGGGACCTCGCCAGTTCAGTTGGTATCCCCCACATGGATGAGCAGTGTTGTTACAACTAGAATGACCTGAAGAGACATAAGGGGGATCTCTTGGACACCTGAGGCCAAGAATTTCAGGCAGGGGATGTCCCATATCATGCATGAAGGTAAGTACTTTTACCTGTGCACCACTAATATCTAATCTGAATGTCTGCTAAACTAGCATGCATAATGGTGTACTTCTCTCCCAACAGCTGCAGAGGAGAGGGCTCACAACATTGAGGTACATGCCTGGCACTTGGCCAGGTTGTGAAGTGAATGTATTGAGTACTGATGTAGTTTTCTATCTATAGTTAAATAAGCAAGAAAGAGTAAAGCATTAACTGCAATTAGGAATATACGGTAAAGACTGTATTGCAATGGATATGGACTTAGAGCTGTACTGCAATAAGTTCATACTGCCAACTCTAGTGCCATAATCAGTGAAAAGTAAAGCATTAACTGTAATAAAATTATATGCAATAAAGATTGTAGTGCAATAACTGTGGACTTACAGCTGTATTGCAACACCTGAATAATGACAACTGTTGTGCAATAAAATATTCAAAACTATACCAGTAACTTCAAGAATGCATCTCTAATAAAGCCTGTTGTGCAATAAGTGTGGAATTAGGGCTGTTTTGCAAGACGTCAACTATGACAACTGTTCTGCAATAAAAACACAACATAATATCAGCACCTGTATAAAGGGTATATCTAACAAAGTCTGTTGTGCAGTAAGTGTAGATTCAGAGCTGTTTTGTAAGAATTGAATTATGACAACTGTTCTGCAGCAACACATAAACCAAGAGCAATAAAACCAATGTAAATTGTGTACATCAGGATTATCTAGTTTTCAACATTGCATTTCAGTTATATGCATTCAACCTGTGAGGTATGGTGCTGCAGTCAGGTATAACAGTGTAGTAGTTGTAGACCACAAATAATAACCCATAATCAGATATTGTTTGTTGACTTCACAGATATTTCAACACACTAGCAATATATTGTGTACTCCTGCACTACTATTACCAGAACATATTGTGGTTCCAAGTAAGCTCTAGGCAAATATCAGTCAATTAGTAATCAGAAGTGTCTCAGTATCTCAGGTTGCTAAATGCTCTGTATGAAGTGCATTTTGCCATACACAGACCAGGGTTCGAATCCAGTGCTATACAGCACTAAATATTACAGTATCAGTCGTGTAAAGTTAACAGATATTCTCTCCACCGGAGCTACAGGTAAATGGATGAGGTAGCCCATATTATGAGTAAATAATTGTGTGTTTAGATTTCATAGACTGTTACAATCATTACCAGGTATGTGGAAATACAGCATAAAATAAAGGAAATAAGTATAATAATAATAAAATAAAATAAAATGTGTAATCTTTGGTATGGCTGTATGCCTGGAGTGTATGTTAAAGGTTGCTGCAGTCAATTAATAAAGTTGATGCAGATGTCCTCTGCAGTCACTGCTATTGTGTTGTATCCCCATGCCTGACAAGCAAGGCATGATAGTTGTTTACTCTCTGTACTGTACACATACATGTCTCTCAAGTGTCACACTGTCACATAATGGAATTACTAGAGTGTAATCCCTCTGTCACCGACTTATCATCGGCATGAATATGTAAATAGCAAAGAATAACTGCATCAGCCAACAGTACACCTTGGTCATTATATAGGTCCACCTGATGTGCAAGTGTTCTGTGTAGTTGTGTACCTGCAGTTGTCACTGCATGGCTCATACTGTCCCATCTGGATAACTTAACATATATGTATGTATGTGTTACAGCAGCTATAGGGCACTTTTACACATAAAGAAAAGAAAGACCTGTAGAGTAGATAGCAGCACTGTTGTCAACTATAGAGCCTATAATGGTATTAACGGACTGTATTTCTCTCCCTCCCCACCCCTTATCTTCATATATTTATTATTGCTATTTATTGGTTATGGTTTATTATTAACACATCTTGTTACATTAAACTATATTTGGGGCATGTGTTTTATTATTGTATGTATTAAAATGGTTGCATATTAACATTTCTTGCTGGATTACCTATTCTGTTGGCCGTATGCCATAACTGTTACTGGCATGCTGTTAATACACTGACTGTTATGTTATTTTTTGTTGTGTTTCACATAATATGCATTGAAATGTAATAGAGTTATTTCCAATGTTCTGGCATGCTGTTATTACTAACAGTGGTTTTGTTCATACCTTACCTATACTTATTGCTATACCTCCATCACCAGAGCACATCAGTGAAGGCCTATTCCCCATGATCCACCTACCCTAACTCAAGTGGCTGTGGCACCAGGTCCTAGCATGTGTGGGTCCCAGGCTAGTGGTGCCCCCTTTGCTGGCCTTGCACTATCTTCATGTGGAACTGCCTCAGGGGATGGGGCCTGTCCCCCCTGGGAGTGGTGGCAGAGGGGCAGTAGTCACCCAAGGTCAACTACCAGCCATGGTGTGCTGGATTGTTCATAGGAGCTATAAACATCACCTGTGCTAGATTGAGGGAAGACTGGACATCCTGGTGGGGCCAGCTAGTCCAGGCAAGCAGCCTCCAGCACAGACACCTTTGGAGCAGTGAAGAAGTAGTGTCAACTGCCCATGGGTAGGGACCTCAGTCATGCTGCTGCCATTTGGAGGCACATGCATCTTGGATTCCACAACACCCTCCCCATCCAAGGTGTTTACCCCATCATGCGTCACACACCACCCCTGTCTGTTGTCTTGTCTTTGTCTGCAGTTGCATCCTGTCCTACACAACTTTATTCCCCACAGGTACCTACATCCTTTCCCCAACATTCCACTTTCTCCTTATAATAAAAAAAAAATAAATAAATAAAAAATGGGTACCTGTCCGACAAAAAAAAAAAAAACGGGCACCTGTCTGACAAAAAAAAAATTGCCCCATACATAGCTCTCCATTTCACACGTGTCCACTGGGCACAACTAATTTGGTCCAATTGGCTTGACAACACATTTATGTTGTTTTCACTCCTCTCTCTGGGGTTTGAGAGTCTAAAGCCATCCACAAAATCTGTCACCGTGCACAGCTGTTGCTGTACAAGACATGGAAAGCTATGGTTCTTTCCTACACCCATCCTGCACATCCTTACCTTCTTTTCAGAATGTTTTTCCTTTTGCCCCCATTTCACCACTGTCTTATCACCCGCTTTTACTTTTCTTTTTAATTTTTTAGTGCGGGTTTTCACAGAGCTAAGTGAAGCATCGGGTTGCGCTGCACCATGCAAATCCGCTTAAATGAGCTTTAATGATCCTATGTGTTTCTCAGAGTATTAGGCACATGTACAAGATAATCACCTCTGCTGCATTTCAAATTTGAGCCCCTCTCAACTACAGCCTACTATACTAACCCACTATACTACACAGATCTTAGTCAAAACAGCTGTAAGAAGCAAAACATACTGATTGCCACTGACAGACTGAAATTAAACCTAATAGGAAAAAAATGAGAGAATACCTGAAACTCTGATGCAAAAATACAGCAATAGACAGCCAAATAGATAATAATGGCAGTATGTGAGGCCTAGGATAGCAGGTAAATGTTCCCTTTTATCTGCAACATGTGTAAACAGACCTGCTAATGCATCAATGGCACAGTACATATGTTCAACAGGGACCCTGCTGCAGAACAACTGCCTTTGAAAGCCATGCACATACTGGTGGATGCAGACATGTGTCACAGCCTGTACATCTGCACACATATCTGGCAAATACACCTGATTTAGTAGCTCAGTCTGTTAAATGCCTTTCATAGAGTGCATATTGCCACACACTGTTCTGGGTTCAAATCCAGTGCGTTGCACTTCAATTACATTGTTGTAAAGATACCAAGTAATGACTGAGTCATGCAATTTTAATCCCCATAGGTTACTGCTACTGAATTATCTGCTACCCAGTTTTGCAAGTCAAAGGCCTGCAGGTAGGGACACACTGCACATATTTGTATAGCCTAACTATATGTTGGCTACTACTCTGCTACTGGCTCTGTTGCATAACAGATGTACCTTAAGCACATGCCTCGATTGGACTGTAAATGGTACCCTTACACCGGCTCTGCTGTAACAATAGGTCTGACACTGTTGCCACATTTACATGTACAGCTTGCTGGCCTCTAAAGTGTTCACACTCCCCACTTTGTGACCTAGGTTGCAGCAGCTGCAGCCTGGATCATACACAACTGTATGTTAAGGTATCTGCTACAGACTGACCATACCTCCCAATCCCCTATAACAAGGGTTCCGGACATAACCATGCATAAAGGAAGGGGACAATGTCTCAGATGTAGGGACATGTTTCACAGTTTGCTCCTACAAAGATAATCAGTTTGTATAGTAGCAGCTACTGGGTTATCATGTATATTCTGGTGGATATGCAGTGTGGCACTCACATACCTCTTTCCCTTTACTGACCTCAACCCACAATGTTGGCCAGTGAACTGACAGATGACTACACTGTCATGAGACACTGACTAAACATATGAGGCAAAACTGTGGACATAATTCATCCATCTCTACAGTGGACAGCAGTTGCACTTACCCTTTGTGATGCTGTAGTCTCCACACCTCAGTAATGTCCATCTCAAAAACTAAGGAATGGGCCAAGGCACTGTGTTGCCTGGCAATTGGCTAATGATAGTGCAATTCAGCTGCTTTGGATGCAATCAGAAAATCTGAGCCACAAATTGGTGCAGAGGTATTTACCTGTTAATGAGCATTACCTGCAAAAGGCAAGTAATTGCTTTTGGGAAACAGGTCTGTATGTGGTTTCATTCATGCAGACAGAGTATGTGCAAAGCATTTGCAAAGAAATGCTTCAAAAAACGAATACATCACTCTAACAGGTATGTACTAGATTTCACCATAAAACAGGATGCAGATGGGAGGATGGAGGTATGGGGAATAGGAGTTAAAACAGTAGGCTTGTATTACATTTATGATATTGACATGTCAGTGATACTCTGCTGAACAACACCTACAGGCATGCCTCTCAACTGTCCCTGCTTTGAATCACATCTCTGCTCTGTCCCTGCCAATCCCTCCTACAACAGTTGGCTGTTGTAGTAAATATAGTGGATTCCATGTAAGACACAGTGACACCAAGTAAGGGTGTACATTCCTGTAACATCACATGATGTACTGCAATTTACCTCCTCTCAGTCTGGTAATGTCACACATAAATAGTACTAGCATTGTAAAAGTGCCCTGAATGATGTCCCTGATGTACTCTGGCTAAGTCCCTGTTTCATGGACATTCGTCACTGTCTGGTTGAGATCTATGCCTAACATATCTCTCAACCTCCTACAGTAAGAAATCAGGACAAAGCCGCCATTAATGGGGTGGGGGGGCAAAGGCCCAAACTCAACAACAGAGTATACATATTGGCCATACAAAGTAAGAATGTGAATAGACTAACAGATATTACTGTGGCATAAGTGTTTTCTGAGGGGTCTAATGTGTGACAGTTAGATTCTGTTTTAATTTTCTGACAGCAACCGTCAATGATTGGACAACCATTTGTCAGACATCCACAAGTTTGTGCAAACAGGCTATATCTATGAGGCAAACATAGTGACATTCTGCAAACATCTGTATAGTTGAGAGGAATGATGCCTACAGGGAACATATACTACAGCAGGTTTGCATTACTTTCTGTCATTGTGGCACACTGGTGTTGCTGGACTGTTCCCATATAGTTGTTGCAATAACACACAGCTATTTGACTGACAGTGGCTGTATGACATATTACAGGGGATTTGCCCATAGGGGACACACCACAGTAAACTGCAATGATGGGTATAGAGGCATACAGCAGAATCTGTCATGGCAGGCAGGGACATTACCCAGTATTGCTACTATCTTGGTGACAGACGCACATGTAGTGTGTTGTCAGACTGTGGGGTATGACGTGTGAGGGAGCAATCGATAGTGCAGGCCATTATGGGTGTGTAAGATCTGTACATAGTGGACATCCCTGTATCTGGTCCTGTAATGTGTTCCCCTCTTGTTGTCTTGCAGGAATGATGTACCGATGGAGACATCCACCATTTTCATCTACAGAAAATGATGCTATACTGGATGCTCTCAGACTCCACCATCACATCCTGCTTTCCAGGGGTTGCCAGAATCATGAACAGTGAGCAGCATTGTGGGTCAACCTTGTGAGGGCTGTTAATCAGACTGGCCAACAGGACAGGACCTACGAGTAGGTCCAACACCAGGCCATGGATATGGTCAATGCTGCACGTCAAAGGGCAGCTGCTGCTTCCAGGGACACAACAACCACTCTTAGCCACAGAGCAATTCCTGGTGAACCTAGGATCAGCCAACAGCTCCCAGGCATCCATCTCACCATACTTCCTGGAGGTGGGTTCCACAGGGTCCACAACAGAGGAATGTCCAGGTAAGCATACTGCGTTCACCAGTATAATACTGTATCGGTCATTGTGACAGGTTCTACAGACCAGTAAATAGGTGTCAGATCAATCTGCATAGGGGGGTTGGCTTTTACCCATGGTTGTGCACACATACTCAGAATGTCAACAATACAGTCAGTATCACATTAGCTACTGTACTTGTGGATATACGCACATATTACCTTGAAAAATTGCAACATTTGGTGTTGCTGACAATATCGCTCCCTCACCTTTTCATAGGTCCATCGGGTGTGGCCAGAGTCTATTGTCCTATACCAGGTAAGTTTGATACTGTTGTTTTACAGATCATATATACCCTATGAAAGTTAAGGGCTGCCATTTTGCCTTATGCACAACTGTTGTGCTTAGCCAGAGTCAAATAGTTGTATGTTTCATTTTGGAGGTGTTAACTACAGTGCATAGCCTAGGGAATGATATGTTTATATTTGTACAAACATCAACATGTTTACACTTATGAGCAACTGTGCAGATTGCTATACATGATGCAATTACTCCATGATGCCCATTCAAACACAGTAGGGAGATGGTACATACCTGAGGCAGTGATACTATAATTGGCATATCATTCTCATGATAGGTGTACTGGGTTTTATGTGTAGTTCTATCACATACACTGTCATATTGCATACCTCACAGGTGTATTGTGCTGGCAACATTAACTGCATGTAGGTGACATGCATGTTATACAGGGCCTGAGTTGTTTGTATATGCTGTGAGTTTGTGTGTTGTGCATGGGATCAGAGATGAGATGTGAGACAAGTAATGCAGTTGTGGATCCTCATCTGTATGAGTCTGTGTGGATTACCATACATAATAGTGCTGGTGATAATGTACTGCTTTTGTCTTACTTCTCACAGGTGAACAGGGGGTTTGGAGTCTGTTTTCCTCACGACCTGATGTCAGTGTCTCATCAGACTCTGATGATGATGGTGGCCATAGTGAGGCATAGGTGGGGTTGTCTGGGGGCTGAATCTGTACCACAGGTTGACATCCCTCTTCTGCCCCCATTGTCCCTGCACACAGTTAGTATGCCCACACATGCCCAGTCACCAGAGGTCACAGATATTGGACAGTCAGAGGGTGGCAACATAGTACAGGACAGTGTGAGAACTACGGTGTCAGTGAGTGTAGACACTGGCCATAACCAGAGAGCTGACAAAGTCCCACACAGGCAGATTGACATGGGTGCTCGAAGGAGTACTGCTGCCCATCCACCTCCTGTTGCAGTTGTCACATCACAGGCCACTCACCTCATGTTATGGGCTGTCATGGAGGCACAGGCACATTCAGAACGTGACACCAGATGGATGCTTAGGGTTATGGATGCAGCACAGTCTGACATCCGTGACTGCCTCCATCCCATGGGTGACACCCTGGAACATTTCACAGATGCAGTGCACAGACAGTGGGCTGAGACAGTGTCTGTCTTTGACCAGATGTTTTCTGTGTCGGAACATCTGGTTGGAGTCGAATGTTGGACGTGTGGAAGTCAGCCAGGAACATCATCTACTGAGATACCATGTGGCCATGCACACTCAGGCTCCTGTAGTAGTAGTACTTCCAGTGCTACAGAGGGAAGTGTGCTGTTCACACCATGATGCTCAAGGTCATGGGCACGTGGTCCTGGGTAGTCCCATGGGGGACACAGGCCCAGCAAACAGCAGTCACCATCAAGTACGAGCACTGCATCTGACTTTGGGCATGGTGGTGCCCGTGGTACTCCTGGTAAAGCCAGTTCCTTAGTTCATGGCTGGAGATGGTGAACTGTCCACTCTACCATGTATGGTCCACTGATGTCCACCATACATATGTGTAGGGCTAGCACTGGGCTTGACTGTGCACATGTACACCCCACAACTGTCCCATGCAGGTCACTAACAGAAACACATGACACTTCTCCAAGCCCATCTAACCAGCATCCTTTGCAGACTCACACACACATACTGTCAACTGTTTGGCACTGTCTAGGCCTCTGCCACCTCCACACCACACCCTGTGAATGTGATGATACCTGATCCACATCCCTGCCATCATGCCATCGATGCAAGGACCAGCAAATGTGTCTGATGTACATGGTGACTATATTAATTTACATGTGTTTGTGTAGTGCAGTAGTGTTATGCCATGGCAATTGTTGTGGGCCAAGACAGGTACTGTATGCTGGTATATGTCTTGAGTACACATCAAACTGTGTGTATCTTTGTTGCCTGATGGTACACTGGCAATAATGTTACAGAATGAAAGGTGCATCATGGACATGTGTATGTTTGTGTCCCAGGAGTCTGAGCAGATCAACTATGGACACATGGTGACAATACAGTGGCAAAGGATGGCAAGGCAGCACAGCAGAAATATGACATCAGCAAGGTATTCCAGTATATGTGCATAGCTCTCTAGGTGCATATGTATAGAACTGTGTGTCAGAGACAATGGGGACAGTCAGCATCATCATGCTTTCATACCCTGTGATAAGGTCTGCTACCATTGATACGTGTCACCTGTGTATTCTGCACAGTGAAATCTAGATGATGGCAGACATCAATTATGCTTATGTAGATGAGGGCAATTTAGGGCCAGTGGCTAGTCACAGAGCCATAAAATGCATAGCCAATGCACAGAAATAGGCCGGATGGCCATGTCTCTAGTGCTGCAAAGGGATATATTTACACACACACACACACACACACACACACACACACACACACACACACACACACACACACACACACACACACACACACACACACATGTTGGATGTTGTGAGATTAGAAACCCCACCTATCTAGTAATACACACTATAGCTTGCAGTATTTATCGCATGCACCACAGAGTTTATCTGATATTAGTTTGTCAGCCAGTGCTCTTAAGTTAGTTGACATCAGCAGACTTTGTAGAGGAGAAACTTTAGAGGCCAACAGCTAGTCACAGAACATTAAAATGCATAACCATTGCACAGAGATAAGCCATATGGTCATGTCTGTAGTGCCACAAAAGGGATATATATATATATATATATATATATATATATATATATATATATATATATATATATATATATATACACACACACACACACACACACACACACACACAGAAGTTGGATGATGTGAGAATAGAACCCCTACTTATCTACTGTTACACATTACAGCTTACAGTACTTATTGCCTGCACCACACTGTTTATCTGACATTACACTGTCAGCTAGCAATCTTAAGCTAGATGACATCAGCAGGACTTGTAAAGTAGGACACTGTTAAGACCAGCAGCTAGTCATTGGGTATAAAATGCATAACCATTGCACAGAGATGACCCTATGAGCTTGTCTGAAGTACTGCATGGAGATATATTTACAAACATACACAAGTTGTATGATGTGAGATTTGATTCCTTATCTATCTAGTAGCACACACTATAGCTTTTAGTACTTATCTCATGCACGATGGAGCATCTCTGTTATTACATTGTCAGCCAGTGTTCTTAAGGAGGATGACATCAGCAGGCCTTGTAGAGGTGGGAAGTTAGAGGCCAACAGCCAGTCACAGGGCCATAAAACAGATACCGTTGCATGCAGATAGCCTATATGGGGATGTCCATACTGCTATGAGGGGATATGTTGATAGACACAAACACAGAGATTGATGATGTGAGATTAGAACTCCTACCTATTTAGTATTACACACTACAGCTCACAGTATGTATCACAGGTGCCACAGGTTATGCCTGTTGTATATGTTGATGCAGTTACAGTACTTGTGTAGTACGCTAGGTGGCCTTGTGTTAGACAGCATGTATGGCCTGCAGAGTGATACCGCTTGGTACTGTTATTGCATCTAGTGTCCTAGGGATGGGATACCTGGTAATATCCCTGCTATGTGTGTACATTTGCCAGTCTGGTCATATGTGTCTGTCTACAGTTTGAAAGGCGGACATGTGGCCAGAGACAATATGGCCTGTCCAAGACACATGTTTCACCCATTGTAAATTACACAAAGTGCATACATTTGTCTGTCTACAGGGTGACAGTCCACAGGCACAGGAGTCTGTGGGTGAGTGGATTATGTACTGTAGTGGCCTTGATCTGGTTCCATTGGACAACTGTTGTGATGTGTAAGTGCAAATAACCCCAGCATTCTGGAGTATGTGGGGACATTCATACATCCCCACCCATATCTATATAAATGTGTATAACAGGGATGTCTCCTTAAATGTTGTGTGTGCATGTTATGTAAATGTGTTATGTAGATATATGTGGGGAGTCTATGTATCATTGTACTTTCTATAGCTGTATATACCTGTTGTTATCATCATCTCTCTCTCTCTCTAGATATATATATATATATATATATATATATATATATATATATATATATATATATATATATATCTGTATATATATATATATATATATATATATATATATATATATATATATATATATATATATATACATATATGCCACATACTGATGGAGACACTAATCAATCATGAGGGGATAGGAAGAGACAGATATGTATACATAGCTGTATGTATGCATGTACAGACATATTTCCATATAGCAGGTCTTTGGGCGGTAGAGGCAACAGACGTGGGCTGAAGTTAGCTAAGTGTAGGAGCATGCCCAGAGTGATTGTCAGTGCTTACAAGGTGACTCCAGGCCAGAGCTACATGTACTCCAGTCTGGAATTATGTGTGCTGCAGGCCATTGGCTGCTGCACCTGTTACCACAGTACTGCACTTTCCTGATATTGTCCAAGACATTCCCCCAGCTGTCCGCTGACCTTAATATGTGATTCATACCTCACAACTTTACAGAGCTTCACAGACTGTCCAAAGGTTTGCCTCATATTTTTGGTCCATTTCACATAACATTGTGGTTTTCTAGCACATTAATGGCAAATCAGTGAATATTGATGTCAATAAATAATGACAGACATTTGAGTTTCAGACTACAATATACATCATGAGATTCATGCTAATGCAAGACCTGTTATTCTATCGACATTCTACATTTATAGGAGCAAATATTTAAAACCTGTCCATATTTATGGGCCTTGGTCACACTTTTATTCATAGCTTTGGCCAGATTTCCTGTTCTAGAAGGTTGAGAGTTATGATGTGACAGAGGTACATGATGTAACACCACACACAGGGTGACAGTCTGCATAACTCTCTCTGTAAATGTTTTTGCAGAGTGTCCAGCATTTCACCCCGTATGTCTCCTGTGTTCCTCATACATTTTTGGTTTCCTGGTACTATGCTGTCAACAGTGGTCACTGACTTGCAACTGCTGACACATCCTGCAGCTAATCTGACCTGCTGCAGCCTTCTATGATACTAGCCACCTGCTAGATTACTCAGAGCATGTGTAATATCTGTCTGTAGGTATGGCTCTTTGTGCTCCCATTCACTCTGGCTTTGTCCAGCTTTCTTGGAGTAACAGATTGAGGGATTATGGCAGTCTGTGGGAATACCACCATATGAGTACATGACATGCAAAAGATGTTGGATGCTGCCAGGTTCGAACCATCAGCAGCATCACCCATGCTACTGTCTCTGGCCCAGTGAGCCACACCAGCTGCCAGACAGAGAGGTTTCATTCCTCACGCTATCAACAACATGCAGGAACTGTCTGGTCTGCTGATATATCATTGCAGAATTACTCTTACAGCAGTTGTATGGGAGCACTGCTGTGGTGGGGGACAACCAGCCTATGCTCTACTGGCATAGAAAGTTGTGTGATTATCCTGTGACCCCACTGTTTGGCGTCACTCTGAAATAACGTTGTGGTGTTTCCAGCCATGTGGCCTTGTGGAAATTATGGGAAACACACTAGTAAACAGAGTGCCTGTTATCCAAAGTGGCTGTTGGATCTGTGCAACTAGCCCAGTAGCTCACTATCGATCTCTGCAAGTAGCCCAGCAACACACTATATATAGCCCAGTATATTCCCTTGCATACATGCGGCAGGTCCATATGTATGCTGCCATATTGTAGTACCCCTTTCAAGTGGTGCATAGGAGAGTGACTTACCTTGTGAATGCAGCAGTTGATAGACCTGTACTTTAGGGCTAACTATGTCTGATACACACAATCCACAGCCTTGTGTGGTCTGGCTGGCATTATTTGTACTAATATGTATGTGAGTCAAGGTGTCAGGCCCTAGGGCCCTAGGTTGTCAGTGCATGAGCTATGCATTGTCTCTTGTCCAAGGCCAGGGCATATTGGACATGCTCACGTCTGCCTACAGGGACAACCTGAGGGGTTCCTCCTCTGAGTCCCACTGTGGGTGCAGCTGTGGTGACCTAGGTACTGCTCAGGGGCTGTGTATCCCTTCTCTTTGCTGATCCTGCTGCAGCTGTTTCCACAGCATCATATTGTGTAGCATGGCACATGCTGTGAACATCTGTGCACATATGGCTGGAGAGTACTGCAGGGCTCCACTAGATATGTTGAGGCACTGGAACCGTGACTTCAACAGCCCAAACACATGCTCCATGATGTTCCTAGTTTGTTCATGTGCCTGATTATGGCATTCTTTGGTGGGTGTATGTGCATTTCTGATGGTTGTCATCATTCATGGTTCTAGGGCGTAGCCAGCATTCCCAAGTAAATGGTCATGTGGGATGTCTCCCCTAGCAAACATCTGGTACAGCTGTGATGCGTACCAGATAAGTGAGTTGTGATAACTACCAGGGCTGCCAGCACACACATTCATGATAATGCCCTGGGCATTGCATACAACCTGACAGTTGATGGAGTGGTACCCCTTGTGGTTGACAAACATCATACCCTCTTCAACAGGTAGTTGCTTGATGTGTACATGAGTGCAATCTATAGCACGTAGTACCTCAGGGTAGTCTTTTGCATGGAAGAAGAGTCACTTATTGCTAACCCTATCCTCAGGGGATGTGGGAAAAATAAATGTGTTCACTGGCATGTGGTAGCATGGCATGCAGGAACTGGTGGAGTACCCTTGAAGCAGATGCATGTGAGACTCCCATCATGTTCCCAGTTGGTCTTTGAAAAGTACCTGTAGCTAGTATCCTAAGGGTCAAACATGCCTTTGTTTCCACTGGGATGGGTTCCCATCTGTTAGCTCTGGGTCTAAGTTGAGGTCGGCAGAGCTCAGTGAGTTGTTGTAGTATGTCCCTGTCCATGCTGTAGCACTCTACAATCTCCAGCTCATGTAGCTCCTAGTAGGCTACCCTGGGCCTCAACACTCTTGTCCTTCTCAGTCTAGACCTATGGTCAGCATCAGCAGCAGCTGCACCAACCTCAGTGTCTAGTACATACATATGTAGTAGACCTGCAGCAGCCCCTTGCATTCTCTCAGTTACAATTTCTCAAGTCTGTTCTTCAGTGGTGCAGATTATGAGAGAAAAATCAGATTGTAGGGTTGTATGCAAACTTTATAGTGCTCTGCAGTAGGTGTAGCCTGTGTAGTTGGCTACCTATGATGTATTCCACCTGCCAAGTACATCATTAAGGGGTTTACTGGCCTTAGTTTAAGTGAAATGAGGGTCATCAGTAATAAGTATGTCATTGCTTTTTTCACCCAGGTCTTTTTTTGACAGCCTTCCTTGCTGAGCACTGAGGCATGCTGCTCAAACCCATGCCACAAAGAAAAACAAAGCTTAGCAGTCAGTAGACAACCCCCACTCCCATGGAAGGTCATGCTCAGCATGGTGGCTCACTGAGTAAACACAATAAAACATGCACCTCAGAGGTAAACCCAGCTTAGCAGTCAGTGTACATGCCCCCCTACTCAGCAGCTTGCCAAGCAAACAGGCACTGCTGAGCTTCAATGAGCTTAAATGTTTGTGAACACACCCCCTTTTGATGACTGCTATCTCTTTTGTGGACACCAACAGGGTTCTGTGCCTACAAGGATGGGATCTGCGGACACAGATACCCATTTGTCCTTTTCAGTAACCCTGGGTCATTTGCATACAGATCCATGCACAGTATCTGGAAACTACACAGTTTCATCCCCTGCCTTATTAGCAACCACAGCAGTCTAACATTGTACATACTCCACACATGGTCCTATAATATATTACTGTTACATATTCACAAATTCTGTTTTTTAAAATACTTTTCTATATTTTTCCATAATGCCATGTTTGTGCACTGTGGCGCACCATGCAAACATACCCAGGGTATTAAAAATTTATTTTACATTATTTTCCATATGGTTTTGGACACATGTTTATTAGTTTTGCAGATATCTGTGTCCCCTATGCTATTTCTGCCACTGTCAGTACACTTTTACAGCCTCTGGTGTCATTTTTGCATCCTGCACATGGAATTTTTCTGTGTACATTACGGACACCAACATGGGGTCTGCACAACTGCCTATCTGCTTACTGGATCACTCTACCAGCCTCATTTGTATGCATTTCACTTGCTTATTAGGTGATTTGCATGTTTGCATTCCATGGACACTTCTGTGTTTGCACACTTCTGCATGCCCCTCAGCTCTGTTTAATGGATTGCACATCTGCTTACTTCCTTGTAAGCACAGTGCCACTAAGCCTACATGGCAAATATGTCTATGTAGGTTTTATTAAATTCCCCCCATTGTTTATTTTACAGTACAGAGTATGAAGGTCTTATGCTGTATATATATATATATATATATATATATATATATATATATATATATATATATATATATATATATATATATATATATATATATCTATATATATATATATATATATATATATATATATATATATATATTTATAGATAGATATGGGTCTACTTCAGTAGACCGAAATACCACTTACCTGAAACCCAGATAACTGAGACAAAATGGTCTACAGCACGAGAACACCAATGTCCTGTAACACTGACTTACCATTCCAGGTAAACCCTTGACCATCCTTAAAAACAAATGAAATTGAGCAAAAGCAAACCAACCAATGTGGGGGGCTTTACCCCCACACCCACCCAGCTAGATATACCAGCTGTAAGATTGCACTAATGCAGGGTGAGGAGCAACGTTTTTCAGGATGGCCAAATGTTTACTTACTTGGAGTGGTGAGTCAGTATTCCAGGACATTGGTGTTCTCGTGCTGTCCTTCTTTCCATCTCGGTTATCTGAATTTCGTGTAAGTTGTATTTGAAATGCCTGTATAGCATTAATCATTTAAAACATACAAACCCTAAGATGGAATATATCATGTAGTCAACTTAAGAAACAAGATGTTAACATACTCCAAAAACATAAATGCAGTGCATTTTGGGGAGGCAAGCCTCCCATGTAAGTCATATGGAAACTACTCATTCTTCACTTACTTGTATATTCTAATATTTTGTTAGCTCATATATGAGTCTTGTCTTCAGCTCACTTTGACAGTGATAGGATGTTTTAGTGTGCTGTCAGTCATGGAAATTAGCTATTGACTCAAATGAAGGGTTGCTATTTTATTTATCTATCACTGAAGAACCTTTTGGCTAGAATTTGAAGTTTATTACATGATATTTCTCTTTAAATTTAGATTTTAAGGTATCAATTTCTTTATCATGAACTAGTGTTACCAGATTAATAATTAACTTATCTGAAGAGGAATGGTCTTCAAAGTTTCTTGTAATTGTTTTCCATGTTACGTACTAGAGCTAGTAAACACCAAAGAAGAAAATATGTGTCATCATTTATACAAGAAGGTATTTCTGCATTGCATGTAATTAATGATCTTGATTTAAAAAACTCTGTCCATAACAATGGTAAAAATGACTGAAACTATTAGAAAATCCAGGTAATGCCACAGATTCATGAACTCTTACACTTTACATTAAGAGCGTGTGCGTGATGTGCAGCATCAAGCATAGAAATTAGTATTCATTAAACAACTCTGTCTACCACTCTCCCCTTTAAATCAAGGATAAGCAACACAGCATGCTAACTTATGCATAAGTATGGGAAATGCATGCTAATTAAGCACACACTCAAACTAGGAATAGAATCAAGCATGTATTTGGTTTACTCAAACCAAAGCTCTGAAGTATAGATTAAATATTACAAAACTGAAGACAGTAGTCACAACTATATGGAAAACAATTTAATAACAAACACAAGCAATTTCATGCTCAAATGTGCTTCTTCAGACATTTAAAATATCACAAAACTAATTGTTAAATGCATACATTTAAATCACATGGTATAAATTAATGTGACAAGCCTCACTGAGATAATACACATTTTCAAGAACCAGATGGACAATCTGCAGACATCATGCACCATTATCTAAAAGATAGCCCAAAACAACTGTAAATATTAATTGTAAAGAAACTTCACATCCTCATGACAGGACTTGTTTGAAAGTCCATAAAGTAATACAAATGCAGCAGCCCAACAGCAGTATCATAGATTGATGAATCCAAACAGTCATCCCTACCATAATACAAATGCCTTAGTATCAGGTTGTGTTTATATAATGGAGATTAATCCCTCTGGACACTGAGAATATGCAAATCAGGTGTCAACTCATTATCATTAGTGAATTACACAATCTGTTTAAAGTGCTGGGCAGCTAAGCATGTTGTGAGGACCTACACAATGGCATGCATACACCCTTGCAATACAGGAATGCATATTTAGAATCGGGGCTTGCAATCATGACGTATTAGCAGCAGTGGATGAATAATTAGGTGCTAAGACTCCTGCTACTTTGATGTACACTTACAGAGGGTGTGTAAGGGAGAATGCACGTACAAAAGAAATAAGAGATTACTTTGAATTGTATAGAAAATAAAATAATATAACACATTTATGAATATACGCTTACTAGCTAAACCTACTTGTGATTACAAAGTGTAAGTTATGTGAAGTACATGAACAAAATACATGTATACAAGACTCGTAATAGCTAAACATACCTGTGATTATAAAGAGTAAGTTATAAAATGTAAGTTATATGAAGTGCATGAAAAAGAAAGATATAAACAAGACATACCTAAATAAATGGAAAGGATTATGTCATTACTTTACAAATGTGTCAGAAGTCAGTTACTGCTCATAAAAGAAATGGATTATATACATTTGCAATTCTATGACATAATTTGATAGGTTGATTTTTGTAAATATCAAAAATATGTAGACATCAACTATGAAATTATAAAGGACAACTTTTATAAAATTAATATATTGCTTCAGAAATAAAAGAGTTAGAATGTTAAAGCTTGAGTATATGTGTTTGATTTTCTCTGACTCATAAATCCTTCTTTTTATGTGGGTCATACTGTTAATATTCCTAATTTTTCATGTAAATGTCATGGTTTCAAGGTTCAAATCTGGACAGGGCGATATCTGTGTGAATGTATTGATCATTTATGGCCATGTTTTCATGGTATAAGGCAAGAGAGCTGAGAAATAATTACATGGACACATTTTTCCTTATTCTCCTTTTTTGGCTTCATCCTTTCCACATACTGCTTGTTACTGAACAATAGGTGGTGTCAGTGGTCACTAACAGTGAAGGATGGCTCACTTCCCAAGGCAAAAACTCAGAAATTTAATTTGGAATGTCATTGGCAATGCAAATGGGACAGGTGCCAGTGCACTTCCATCAGCACTCTGGTCAGTACTGAGCGGTGAAAATTCACATGACAACTACATTTCACTGTGGTTCAAGGTGTTAATGCAGTAAGTTTGAAGAAGCAGCAGAGGTAATGCCATGGTCAGATCCAGACTGCAGATAGTTTTACTGAGGGTGCAAGTATAAAAATTGTTGCATACATTTTATTATGAATTGAATAGTCCAACTCTGTGTAATGAATATTAAATACATTACCTATATTCTTTCTGAATTTGTGTTAAGCATAACACTGATCATATTAAATTGAAATAGTTTCATGTATATTATAGTAAAATTACTTAGTAATGATCGGCAAAACGCTGTGGCTAACTAACATTTTTCTGTGACTCAACATGATAATGCACTTACATATGTGCAATAACAGAAATGCATAGTTTAATTACAGCTTTTGAACATTTAAATGTACTATTCACAGTGAGACAATGTTTTGTTGTTGCTAACTGAACTATTCTCTCTAGTAATTGCTAAGTTTGATATGCATGATGTAAAAATATGGCATTTACTAAAGTGTGAGTAAATAAAATCAGCAACATGATGAATGTGGAAATTTGTATAAAAATATAGATTAATTACCCATATCTCCCAAGTAGTAATCATGGCAGTAATATATTTCCTTTAAAATTTGTCTTTATTACTCATATATAGTGTGTCAAGATGAGCTAATGTAATTTCCTTTGTGCTCACTTTCTCAAGAATTATCATTACCATTGGGTCTAATGATGTGTAACAGAAATGCAAGCTATCATGTGGGAAGCACTGTAAAAAGGATGAATTTGTCAAATTAATGTCCTAAGTGATGTATTCATTGCTAGATATACCGTTTACCTGGAAAAGTTTGTTTTTATTTTTTAATATTTTTGACTTTTGCATTTACACACCACTTGGCAGTACACAGCAATGGCTCACATACGAATGCCAAAACTCAAAAATGCAATTTGGGCTGCCATCAGCAGTGTTAATCAGGCTGGCACTATTACACTTCTGTCAGAACTCTGGACAGTACTGAATGAAGAAAATACACATGCAGATTACCTTTCTTTGTGGCTAAAGTTGCCACTGCAACAAGTCTGGATAACCAGCAGAGGTAATGCAGGATTTGAATCCAGACTACAAACAGCTTTACTGAGGGGGGTCAAAATAAGTAGTGCCACAGAATTTTATTAGGAATTGAAAATGAAGTAAAACTGACTATTAAAAATATTAAATTTAAAACATAAGTATTTGTATTGATTGCTGTATAATGCAGCTGTAATCTGTGTAAACATGTTAAGCATAATAATGATGATAGTTAATTTAAACTACACCTGCATAGGTATAATTGGCACAATATTTGAAATTTTTAATTATTTTGATTGTAGGACAGTATGTTATGTAAAGTATGTATAGAACTTGTGCAAACATGATTTACTTAGGTAATGCAACTCCATGCATATCAGATTATGCAACTGGATAGATAGATAGATGGTTTGAACCCAACAGTGCAGAGCTAGTGTGAATGTGTGTGAATCTAGTGACAGGTAAGTATGGCCTGAACAACAAATCTGATATGTATAATTAAACTCAGAAGAAATATTTACAATGGGAGAGTGCTCCCATATCAGTTTCTTAGACTTTTAACACTGTTTGTTATGCTACAAACTGATGAGGTCATCCCTTCAAATTGTTCTGTCTCAAGATTAAAAGTAGACTGTTCTTGAGGCATTTGCATGTGATACTGCTTACTCTAGATTATATAACTATTTAGGTAGGTGGTTTTAATCCAGCATTGTGGAAAATCTAGGACCTTGTATCTGAAATGTCAGGTAAAACTGGCTTCAGAAAAAAATCCATTATGTATGCTTCCACTTATGAGACACATTTACACTGGGAGAAGGCTCTCCCATCAGTTTCATCCACACAAACATCTCGTCGTCAACATGCTGATGAGGTCATCCTTTCAAATATGCAGTATTTAACAGTTGTAATCAGACTTGTCTGGCATTTGCAGTTGATACTGTGTATTCTGGATTGTGGAACTAGAAAGGTAGGTAGATTAAATCCAACACTGTGGAACTGGCATGAATATGTATATGTGCCTAGTGGCAAGTACACATGGCTTCATAAAGAGTTGTGATAGGTATACTTCCACTCAGGCAACACATTTGCAATGGAAGAGGGCTCAGCCATCAATTTTCCCTCATTTATCATAAGCTATTATTGTGCTTCATACAGATGCAGTCATTCTTTCAAATGTGTTGTATGTCAAACTTATACTAAGACCTCTCCTGTAGCACTTGTGGTTGATACAGTTTGCACTAGATTGTGTAACTAGATTGGCAAGTGGTTTGAATCCAGTAGTGGCTGACTGCTCAAAGTATGTGTGTCTTTCTCATGTTAGGTAGGAGTGGCTTCATCCATGCATATGATGTGTAGCTTTACAGTGATAGTGGTCTTGCCCACCATTTTCAGTCCCTGTTAGTGCACACATCACCATATCAAACCATTGGTAGTGTCATCATTTCAAATGTGTATGGTCACATTTTAAAACAAGTGTTTCAGGTGGTACTTGAAAGTCATCCAGTGCCCTCTAGCTTGTGATCTTAGTTATGTAGTCAGCTGAAACACAGACATTACTCCATAGACAAATTTTTGTCACTGTGTATGTGAATGTACAGGTAGGTGAAAATGGTGTTGCCCACATGGGTCTATGACAGATAATTGAGTTTTCAGAAACTCAAAATTCATATAGTCAAGACCATATGTTCGAGTTTCCAAAAACTGGAACATCAAAAAAAAAAAGAAAAAAAAACACAAAAATCTACCTTTTTCTACCCCCACACCCCTCAAATTATATATACCAACTCCGAGATTGCACTACAGTGAAGGAAAGTGTACATTTCCCAATCTGCGCTGTACCATAATCTCCATTCAAAAGCTTTGGGTTTTCAAAAACTCGATTATATGGTCTTTACCATATGAATTTTGAGTTACTGAAAACTCAGTGAACTGATAGGGACCCCACCCACATATCTGATGTGTACATGTATAACTGAAGAGGGTTCTTTCTCCAACTTATGTCTATTTTAGCACAGACACCTGTGCTGTTAAACAGTTATGTGCTCATTTATTGAAATGTGATTTATGTCAACTTTATAGTAAGCCTTCTCCTGTGGCATCAGGAAATGATATAATGCTCTGTAGCTTAGGTTATTAGTAAAGCATGCACTTGAATCTGGCATTATGTACATACTGTGCATGACTGAGCTTCTTCATTCAAAGTGATGACTGTATTGTGCAGCAAGTGTTGTTAGGCACACCTACCATCATGTGCTATTTTGTGACAAAGAGACAGAACAAAACACTCTTACAATCAATTTAAAGACACACATATGTCTTACAGCAATAAGATGATGTAATAGCTTTAAACAGATCCTGTGTCACAGTTGTAGTAACACTTATGCTGTGGCATGTGCATTTGAAACAATATCCTGTAAATTGTGCACTTAGGTAGCCAGGCATTTGAAGCCTGCAGTGACTGAATAGTATGAGTGTGTTTCAGTATATAGTTTTGATGTATACAACTACATTGGGAGAGGGTTCCTCCATTACTTTTAGTTCAAACAACTGCTTTTCACCACAAAGATGGAGTCATTTCTTCCAATTTGTTTTGCCTCACAGTTGTGGCAAGACTAAACCTGTGGTGTATGTCATTACTAGACAGTTTAGTAGTTTGTGGATTTACATATGTAGGTGTTCAGCTTCAGCAAAGGACAACATAAGGTGAGCATACTGATGTGTCAAAGTGATGCATAAAACTTTGCATCAATATATTCTAACTATTTCTAACAAAGCTCTTTCAACAAACTGGGAATTTCATGCCAATCAAATAGGAGTTCCGTGACACTTATGGTGAGAGATCTCCTGTGTCAAATGCAGTTAGTACTGACTTGTATAGCATGTGTATCCCAATAGGCAATGGTCCAAATCTGGGAATGTATATGTGCAAAACAATCTGGACTGACAAGACTGGTTTAGCCAACCAACAGTGATACTCATAAATTATGTTTGTTTGACCAATAATGTGTCTTTTGTTTGAATCCTCAGAACAAATTTTATTGAATAATTGAACATCAAAAGTCATTCTTGCTTCACACCTTAAAGTGTGTTTTTGTGACATCCTTCATTATCATCACCTACACATCACTATAGGATGTGGAACGTGGTTGGCAGGGGACTGAAACTCATAAGGTATGCCTAACAGACAGGAGTGGCATAGTCAAAGACTGGAGATACAGCACAGTAAGAGGGCCCCTTTTTAGGTCAAAAATGCCATGTTACGGGAGCCATAACTATTACAATAGGAGACTGATGCAATCTCTTCAAGTGTGTACTTCATGGGCATCAGATATGTTTCTTTCTGCAGTATCAATGGTTGATATACCTTTCTCTGCAATATGACCATGGCATGTGTTTGAGTCTGGCAAGATGTAACTAAATGTTCACAGACATTGTCTATTTCCTCCAAAATAATGATCTGTATTATATGTCTTCATACAAACATTTGCATATACATTTTATTATTTTAATCACACTATATCTCTTTAAATGAAATGAGGGAATATTAATCAGTTCCAAATGTCTGTCATGCTACAAAATCATCAGAAAGTGTAAGTGGGCCTATTACAATGCTTTCTTCTGGTTTTGTGTTGAGTAGTTGATGTTCCTTGGTTTACGGGTTCATAGAAGAGAGCAATGCTAGCTTCCCTTGTGGGTCGTTATACACCTAGCCAGTTTCCATTTCAAAGGTGAGAATCAAACTCTGCACCTTGTAACTGTAGCCTTACATGGTTTCCTGGTCAGCAAAACTGTACCTTAACCATTATACCAACTCAAAACCCCCCATGTCATTGTAGTTTTTGCTGTACTTCCTTTTGAGCATGCCCAGTATAACAATGTATTAGATGCATGCCATTTAGCACAAAGCACATTAAGTGGACAGTGCCCTGGGATAATTCTTGTCATTTGTTCTTTATCAAAAAGAGATAGAATTAACTTATGGAAGGTTGGCTTTGCCAGCATTTATACAGTTGACCTATGCACGGAGGCTGATATTTGTCACAGAGCAGTGTATGGTTGGTCTATGTAAAATGTAAATTGTCAACAGTTCACTTACTAACAGATGTTAATGTTTCACCTGGCTGTGATGTATGCCACTGTTATGTCATACACGTATTACTAATATGTTTAACAAGGCTCACTTCAAGGCTAAATATCAGGTACAACATCATGGTGTACTGCATTCACATGTGTACTTTGATACACTTTTTTATGTCAACATGCTTGATGTGAAACTTGCAGCAAGAAAGACGCCAGTTATATGATTGATTACAGTACCATAAATGCATCAGACTCAAATAATCATAGCCTGTCACTTGATCCATTTCCGCAGTAGCTGATGTAATAGCAACATAATACTGGCATGCAGTTTTGTCTTGCCTAAGTCTTGTCTGTGTTACCTATCGATTTGTGTAATACATATAATATATCCTATACATAGTGATATGTATAATGACATTCTTACACACACATTACCCATTTGTCAGGGAATTCACTGCACACCAGTTGTAGCTTGATATATGTGCATGTCCACATACATCACATAAATATGAAATGCAGCATTTCAAGACTATAAAGCCGAAACCGTGCAAAACCGAAACTTCACAAACCTGAAACTATAAACCCAAACACACAGCATACACCACACCCCACACAAACCACAACATCCACACCACAAAACAAGTACACACAAAAAAAAAAAACATCACACACGCAAATGCCTACACTACACAAAAACAGGGGGCAAGCCACCCTGCACCACCACCCCCCTACTTATATATATATATTAACTCAGAGATCGCACAAATAGTAACAGAGAGAACACTCACACCCAGACATTCTACAGTCCCTCGTGTGCACACACACACACGCACACACACGCACACACACGCACACACACACACACACACACACACGCACACACACGCACACACACACACACACACACACACACACACACACACACACACACACACACACACACACACACACACACACATCACACATACACAAACACCAACACATCCAACAATTACATACTCATACGTTAACCTACCTACCCTAACTCACACATGCAACTTAAAAACAATCTGACACACACAAACTCCCACCCAAAACCCATAAAAAACAGTCACTTACCTTACACTCCACGCAAATCCATACACCACAACAAACTGTATCCAACGTAAACACCGCACATCACGTAATGTAAAGCTATAACTGCAAATTTCAGATATTTGAATTTGCGATTATGCATTTTCCACATTTTGAAATTTGGCTTTATAGTCTCAAAATGCTGAAATTCGACATTTGAGCATTTTGAGATTATAAAGTGAAACTATATATATATATATATATATATATATATATATATATATATATATATATATCTATAGATATGGTTTACTATCATAAAATCGAAACTTAAAATAAAAAGTGTCTTAATGTTCAAATTTAAACATTGGAAATGAACATTTCCGTATGTCCCTAATGTCGAAAACAGCTGTGTATTGTCGAAAATGTTGCTCGCGACATTTCTGACAATCAACAGCACTCCCACCCATCCCGTAACTCCCTACCTAACTAGCCTAAACTCACAGTTATGCAGGGGGGCAAGCCCCCCCTGCAACCCCCTGTGGGGGGCTGTGCCCCATACACCCCCCCAACTTATTATTCCAACTCCGAGATTGCACTATAGTGAGGAAAGGGATGTATTTCCCTAACCACACTGTACCACGATCCCCTCACATGAGCGAACGTTATAATTGCGAATGCACAGTCCATTCGCAATGATAACGTTCGTTCACATAACCTGCCGAACTATGAAGTATTCGAACATCTGTTTTCCGAATACTTCATAGCTGTGCAATTGCACGTCGGCATTGTGATAGTAAACCTACATATATATATATATATATATATATATATATATATATATATATATATATATATATATATATATATATATATATATATATATATATATATATATATATATATATATATATATAGATATATATATGGATCTACTTCGAAATGCCGACAGCCATTTGGCCGACAGCCATATGACCGACATTCAGAATCTCAACATTTCAAGTACATTCATAGAAAGGAAAATAAAACTTCCTTTAAACTGCTAGCAGGGAGGCTATGCCCCCCTGCACCCCCCTGGGGGTCCGCCCCCCCCACACCCCCCATAACTTTAATATACCAACTCCGAGATCGCACTACAGTGCAGGAATGGAAATCTTTCTATTCCACACTATAGTGAGATGCCAGTTTCGGCATTCTGGAATTTCTGCATTGTGAATGGGCTCTACACACATATATATATATATATATATATATATATATATATATATATATATATATATACACCATGCAAATCCATACACCACATCAAACTGCATCCAACGTAAACACCGCACATCACGTCACGTAAAGCCATAACCGCAAATTTGAGATATTCGAATTTGCGATTATGCATTTTCCACATTTTGAAATTTGGCTTTATAGTCTCAAAATGCTGAAATTCGACATTTCTGCATTTTGAATTATAAAGTGAAACTATGTATATATATATATATATATATATATATATATATATATATATATATATATATATATATAGCTATAGATATATCAAATCATTATTCTGTTTATATTCTGGTCAATGTGAGTTCCATGCACCTACAACATGAGTGTAGTTAGGAATTCTCAATATAATCATATGAGTACAACATTTTTTGAACATGTCTCAAGGAATGTATAGTGGAAAACTTAAAATTAGATTTAATAGCTCTATATACTATTCTATAGCTTACATTAGTATACAACTTATGCTTTGTTAATATACTTTTCACTTTACAATAGCTTTTCTGTGGTTAAAACAAAAAACAAATGACAGCAAAATATCCCTTTCTGAAGTATATAAGGCAACAGCTTTAGAGTTCATTTCAACTGTATTACCTGGTAGGTGGGAAGTACAGCATGTTGTTGGTTACAACATTTAATCTTTCTGAAGCCCATCAGAGGAGCAATACTTGCAGTAACTGCAATATCCCCCCTAATGTATCAGCTTTCCTTGCTAACTGTTATCTCAACTCTGCATTTTTAAATAAATTTTACATGTATTACATTTACTTCCCTTTTTACACTATAGCTGTATCTCTCTCACATCATTTGTCAATATTTTCCTTTTTATTGTGTACAAGTGTCACTAAGTGGACAAGATTACTTGTATAGATATAAAAGTGAATTTAATTACTTTTGTTTGTATACTAATCTACATATATCCAGCTAAACATTCCCCGTTAAGCTTCCCCCACCTCTTAATTAGGTAATTAAAGTTGACCTTGCCTTGTATTGCACTGACATGCTCACTTATTAAGGTCGTGTGTATACACAACATGTTGTTTATACATTGTGATTGAGCTTCTGTACACCTGTTCTGTTCATGGTTGCTAGCAGGTGTTCTGGCCATGATCAGGTGTTACAGAATGTGTAAGTGTGTTTAGCAGCTTGCATATTCAATGAGCGCAGCTGCTCATTGTGCTAACAAGACCAAAGGATGTGGGCTTAACATGTTTACATGCATGTTAATGAACCCCCAGGAATGAAGTACATTCATAAAATTATATTTCCAGTGAGCCTTTGTTTGCAAATTGCATCTACAGCATTTTTTATTACTCATGCATTCTTGTAATAATAACATTTCTTTTACGTTGGCTACTTAGCCAGTCTTTATCTTTGAATGCAGAATCCTTCATTATTTTCAGTTAAAATTCCTTTGTTTTATATTAACTAATATTGGATGTGAAGTGAATAGCTTTTTTTTCTGAATATTGAATATTCAAAACTTTTAAACATATTTTAGAGATATGTAAATTAGGTGGAATGCATTTATTTAGCCACATATAAGCTGTGATCCATAGCCACATTTTATCAGTTATTTCTAAATTTTGATCAGAGAGTACTGTTTTCTTTTCATTACTGTTTTAAATATAAATCCTTCCAATTTAAATTATATGATTTACCAATCTAATGTTCATTGATTAATACTTAGTGTAAATATAGACACAGTTATATACATAATTGATTATGTCAGATTTATTCCTTTTTCCCCAAGATTTAATATGACTATTATAAACTATTCTATCCCTGGGATTGAATAAACGTCTCGCAGAGCCTACACTGAGTTTACATGTTTAAATGATGGCGTGCAGTGAGTGGCAGCGTGAAATGCATATTAATGCCACTTGGTGCATCTGAGCTAGGTTTCATGGTGGGCAACAGTGTTGCTGACCAGGAAACCATGTAAGTGAACACAGATACAATTCTGTTTAAAGCAGAGCACCTACGGTCTGCAGATTTGCATGAAATGCTACAATTATCACCAGTGCTTCACAGATAGCTGTCAATCTGTTAGTGCAATACATCTGCACAAAGGCCAACATAATGCAAGAACATTTAATTAGAAATAGGGACATATTTGCCATAGATGCCTCATAGAAATGTGGTAGAATGAAACTCAAGCATACCTCTCAACCATTTTGAACAAGAAATTGGGAGAAGCCATAAATAATGGGAGGGACAAAGGCCCAAAAATAGGGAAATATTTGTAATATTGCTCTCCCAAACTTAGATAAAATAATAGGTTGTACAGTAGCACAAACTTTCTGAAGAGCATGAAGTTTGGAATTCATATATCTGTCATCAGTTTCTGATTTCACTCTACAATGACATGCCAATGATTTGCCAGAAAACTAAATTATGAGGAAAAGATCACAAATACGAGACAACAACTGGACATTCTGCACAAATCAGGACAGTTGAGAGATATGCACTCAACTGTTAGTAATATTGGGTCACATCAGTCCAGAGATCATCCCAGTGATATGACAGAAAGCCACAAATTTGATAAGGAAAACATCTGGACATCCTGGGAATATCTGGACAGTTAAGAGGTATGAATGTAAAGTATATGGTCCAAACACAGTAGAGGACAGTGTACCTACAGTGCACAGTATTGTGATATCCCATTCCTGGCATGATGTACTGAAACTGTGCTAATGATCTATAACAAGACATGGACTGCCATGTAAAATGATCACTTCGCGGAATTGTGTGTGTATTGAATTGGGACACACAGATGAATTGTAGGAATGAACACAGGAAAAGAGTACAGGAGAAACTCCTCTGCGTATAGCAGAGGAGGGCATGTCAGTGGAAGACATTTATTTGGCTAGTTGCACACTATGCTCAGTATTCTATGTAGGAAAATGATCCAGGATGTTAAAGGAGCCTATTATAGAACATATGTCTGCCATTAATAGGAATTTAGAGACAAACGCTCTGGCCAAACGTGTATGAAAAAGGGACTAAACAACATTTTAGATTCAGGGTAATTAAAAGCCTGCATAAGAATATAAGAGGGGGTAATATGAATAATAATTTAGAAAATGCTGAACTTTTATGGATTTTAGAGTTGAATACAGACAGTATACCAGGCTTGAATGGGGCAGTTAGCCTAAAACCTATTTTACAGAAGAAACAGATGATGTTGCATTAATTGATTCTTAAACTGGTTGTTTAATTATTTAATTATTTTAGTATTTGATTGGTGGGTTGTGTCATGCTTTTAATATAAAAGATTGATTTTGTATTTATTTGTTCATACACTGAAGAAGGGGAAACCCAAAAGCTTTGTTCTATTAAATTATTCAAATGTATCTATTGTTCATTTTTCTTATTTTACAGTCTTTCCATGTATGTCATATTTCCACGCATTGGATTCCTCCCGGCACAAACCTGTGTCTTCTCCAATTGCTGCAGGTGTCCTGTGAGGTACAGACAGAGGGGAGCATTGTACTCAATTAGTGGTCTGATAAGGGTAGAGTACAGCAGAGGTATGATCAATCTCATCTTGAATGTGATGTCCATATGTATGCTGTGCGCAATGCAGAATGTGAGTGTCACTTTTTTAATTTCTCCAAATCTTTTGGGTTTCTAATACCATGATGGGAATGAACCCCATTCCTAAGTCAAAGTATGATTAAATTTCATGAAATTATTATTGTTTCAGCCTTTGATTTCAGCTAGAAGTGCTCTTTGCAGCACTTGCAATGTGCCTATTAATGACTTCTGCAATTCGTATGGAGTTACATGTATCGGTTATATATCTAAGTACGATTGTAGATTCTTTTTTTATAAGACCCATTGCTCCTACTACAAGGTTCAGTAAGCAGTGTCTATCCTTGAAAAAAACAAAATGGGTCAGGTCAAGTTGAAAGTCACCTATGTTCCTGCGGATATGGTCCATGCTGATTCCTCCCCCAGTCTCGCAGATAAGGCTTTTTAGACATATGGATCAATAGCTGCAGTTCTGCATGTTACCAGACTGATGTGCACTTACTTATGTGTATCATCCTTCTGTTGTCTTTTAGGACACTTAGGAGTGTCAGTCCTCAGAGATACCCCTTCATGGATGCTGAGAACCAGGTGATAGTGGATGCATTTAGGCAATATGATGCTTTTCTCCTGGAAAGGTGATGGGGAGATATGGCACTTAGGATGCAAAATTGGCACCAGATAGTTAATGATGTGAATGCCATGGGTGGCCATGGCAGGACATATGAGCAGGTGCGCCACAGGGCCACTGACATGATATCACACCTGCATGGAGGAGAGCAGCTGCAGTGGGCCATGAGCAGATGGTTGCTGGGGGAGGGCCTGCTAGGGAACCACCACTAACACCCAATGGGGAGTTCCTGGCCAATACCATGAATCCAGACAGCCCCCAGGAGAGTTCAATACAGCATGTCCTAGATGTTGGAGCAACAGTTTTAGAGACAGCAAGCATATCCCAGCAGGAACATAAAGGTAGGCTTTGGTATCTCAACAGTTGAATACTGTTGTATAGTAAAACATTTGAAAGCAATACATTACTTCTGTGTCACATGTATTTTTGGGGGGTAACGAAGATTGCTACAGTTATTAGCTTAGGCTAGAGTTGACAGCCATGCTCTTGTTGAAAGTATAGTTAAGGGACATATAAATGGGTAAGCATTAACCCCTGTGTTATTGTTAATTGTGATGATGTTGCCCTTACCTATTGATTAACTTCTTCCAGGACTATCTGGATTGGAGAGCAGTATCTCAGCTGCAGACGGTAATCCAAACATTTTTATGTCAGTACTGCTGAGCAATTTAAATAAATATTTTAGTGTGTGCTGTTGATGTCAGGTCTGTTGTGTGTATATTGCTGTACTGTCTGTAATAGTAGCAGCAATGTTACTTTGTTAGCATACATTGGACTACAGTAGCATAGGTATTATTTTTTTTTCCTGTGTCTGTTGCTTTTTATCACAGGTGATCAACTAAACTAAAAAAAAACTTCTCCAAAGCAGATTATAACCTCTTATGGGATGGTATAAATAGCTTCACTGCACCTCCCCTCTCAGACAGAACTGACAACTATGCTGAGTTCTACACCAATGCTTTATACAAACACGTGTATACCTACATTGACAGGGCCGTACCTGATAGGACTAAAACAAGCTCCTCAAGGAAGAGCAAACCTGCTTGGTGGACAACTGCCATTAACAGACTTTACAATAAGAGGAAGAAATTGCTATGTAAGAGTAAGAGGGAGTGAGCCCTAAACTGGAAACACTCCCTCCTCAGCTTAAACAAGCAGATAAGACTTCTTGTGAAGTTTTCCAAAGCAAACTATGAATACAAATTAGCTTCCTTTTCTAAGGACAGCCATAAGGCATTCTTTAGTTACAGCCATAACATAAAAGGAAAGGCCCACATTTGTGCCAAACTGGTAGTTAATGACACCAGATATACTGAGCCTGTGGACATAGCTAACCTGCTGGCCAACAGGTTCTATGAAAACTTCACTGCCCAGTCCCTGCAACACATACCCCATGACAGCCCTACCATCTGTCCCCTACTTTGTATATCTAAAGAGCAGGTCATAAATGCCCTGTCTAAGGCCATAAATACAGCATCTATGGGACCTGATAACATTCCAAGCTGCATCCTACATGAGCTCCAACAAAAATTAGCAACATCATTGAGTACTCTTCATCCCAGCTGAATGAAAAACGGCCACCATTATTCCCTTCCACAAAGGTGGTGCTTCCACTGACCCAAAAAACTATAGACCTATTAGCCTGACTAGCCTCATCTACAAACCCATGCAGCAAGTTGTCATAGACCTTATTAACAAAGATATAGGTAATCTCCAAACACTTGACCCTACTCAGTTTGGATTTGTCAAAGGGAGATCATACCCTGGACGAGGAGAAATCTATACATACAGCCTACCTAGACTTAGCCAAGGCTTTTGACACTATCCCCCACTCAGGCATCATTGACAAACTCACCCAGCTGGGTATCAGCCCTTATATCGTTAAATGGGTCGCTCACTGACAGAACACATATAGTCAAAATAGAGGAATCTGCCTCCAACAGCAGACCTGTAACCAGTGGTGTTCCACAGGGATCAGTCCTCAGATCTCTACTGTTTGGAATCTATTTCTCTGAAGTACAAGCAAAAACTAAAGGTCTGTGGTTGGCAAAGTTTGCTGATGACTGTAAACTGGGAGCAGTCATAGAATCTACAAATTATGTCAACATCCTACAAGAGAGACTTACACAAACAAATGACTGGTGCCAAAGTCAGGGCCTTAAACTCAATGCAAAAAAATTTATTATCATCACTTTCAATAAGAGCAATGTTCCTGCTAAGTACACACTCAGTGGTGAGAGACCTGGGTAAACAGGTTGATAGCAACCTTACCTTTGATCACCATGTTTCCACAGTGGTAAGAAGGGCATTCTAAATTGCTAATCTCATAAGTAAGGGCATTGTCTCCAGAAAAAATGAAGTTATAACTTCCCTGTACTCTTTCCTCATCAGGCCAATAATTGAGTACAATGCCCTCCCCAAAAACTGTTTCTATCTCAGCTTCAAATCACTCACTCCTTACACATAGGTTCATAGATTCATAGGTAGGTACTAGACTATTGGCCCTAGGGCTTATATAAGCCTAGACAAAAAGGTACCCTGGCTTTTGCCACCCAAGGAAATTATTTTCCTGTGCCACTGGCAAGCAGAGCCACAGAAGTGATTCAGCCTGCCTTTCCCTTTACTCTCTAGTTTCCCTCTATACTCCTACATGCACACTCCATAGCAATGATCAACTCCTTCTTGACATCTACAAACCTAATAAAAGCAGAGGTAAACTAGTTTACAAAAGCACTGCGGCCCAAGACTAGAACAAACTTCCCTCTAATATTTGTAATATCAAACATACAGACAGCTTAAAAAAATAACTGAAAAACTTCCTTGCAAACTCTAAAACCTGCCCATGCCATGTCCCAACCTTATCACACCCACCCCTCCAACTCTCTGCACCTTGAATTTTATATCTCTAAGGTAATTAGATTGAAATAACTTTAGTTAACCAAGTAAAAAGCTTTAAAGCAGCTTTACTGTACATACATTTTAGGTAAATAGCAGTAACTCTTCTTCCATGTTACCTAAAGTGCTTGTTCTCTGTAAAACAATGTAATACTACCATGTATACTAACATGTATGTTCTAGACTTACGTAAGTAGTTCAGCTTTATGTTACTCAACTCTGTTCTGTATAAACTACCAGTTTTTATGCAAGTGTTAAATTTTAATTGTACTTGTGTAATTTAACTTGTACAGCTTTGCATTTTTGCTATTTATTTCATTTTTGGAGCTTTTCTCCTTGAGTCTCCACTGAAAATGGGCTTTTGGTTCAGCTGGACTAACCTGGTCAACAAAAGACAAATAAATAAACAAATAAACCTTTCTGAGCACCTGCAGCAATTGGAGGGACCGCAAAGACTTCTCACAAGGAAAATTCAAGTTCTTCAACATCTGTCCTGTGTGAATCATCTAAATTACTGTCACTTGATTCTGTTTCATACAGACTACTCAGAGGTGATCTCTGCCTTGCATAGAAGGCAATGTCTGACCCTGCTTTCTTGGAAATGCTGCATATCCACAAATTGTACATGGGTTACTCACTCTAAAGACCTTAACCTGGTATGTGACATTAATAGAACATGCTGGAGGAAGAAATGTGTCTCCCAGAGGTTACCACACATTTGGAACAGACTCCCACTTCATGTCAAACAGAGTACCTTACTGTCCCTCTTCAAATGCAATCTGGACGATTGGATGGGTAACCATAAATTCACCCCGGGGGTTTCACCTGTGTCTCTCTTGGATAGGGCAATAGGTGCTGATTGTGGAAATAAGGGTACAACTTGGCCAAGCTTGTAAGGGCCCTAGGGCAATTAGCCTATATAACTTCCTATGATCCTATGATCCTATGATCCTGACAGTGGGAGCATGGGCCCTCTGCTACCTGATGTCAGTGTATCAGCAGACACTGATGATGATGGTGGCCAAAATGAGGAACAGTTGGCAGGTGCAGAGGTTGAATCTCACACTGAGATTGACATACAGCCATCCCCTGCAATTATATCAGACACAGCCAGTAGGCCTATGCCTAGCCCTTCCAGTGAGCCCTCAGATATTGGACAGGTGGAAGAGAGGCCATTGATTAGGGAAGTGTGGCTACTGTAGCTTCAATACCTGTTGACTCTGGCCATAGCCAAATCATGGGTGAGGTGCCACACAGAAGGGTTGATAGGGGTGCTCAGAGGGGGCCTGCTGTCCCTCCACCACCTGGTGCAGGTGGTTCTTCCTGTGCCACTCGATGTATATTTAGGGCCATCATGGAGATATAGGCACATTCCCATAGGTGCTCCAAACAATTGCTCAGGATTGTAGATGTGGCACGGGTTGACATGCATAATTACCTCCACCGTGTTGCCAGTTCAATGGATTGGGTGAATGACATGTTGGAACAAGGCCCACAATTTGGCTATGGACAGAGTCAATAGGCACTGAAAGAGAGGTGTCTGTCATGGAGTGAGCATTGTCTGTGATGGAATGTCTGGTGGGAGGGGAATGGCATCCTCATGGGCGTAGGTCAGCCACATCATCTGTTGTCAGCCAATGTGGCCTTGCCCAATAATGATCCCATAGTGGCAGTACTTCCACTGTTCTGTCAGTGAATATGCTGTCCACCCCCAGATGTGGCAGGCCATTGGGTCATGGTCCTAGGCATCCCCATGAAAGGAGCTCATCCTGCAAATATCAGTCGCATTCAAGTAGCAGCAGTGCATCTGACAGTGGGCATGGACATGCCAGTGGAATTCCTGGCAGAGCCACTTCTCATGGTTGGTGATGACAATAATGAACTGTCACCTCTACCATGCACAAGTCACACCTGTCCAACATACCAATATGTAGACCGAGCACAGAGCTTGGGTGTGTTCATGCAAACACTCACACACATATTTCATTTGGAAGATCGCTACAGACACACACATGACAGTTACTCATTTTGTCTTACAGGACATTTGTTGATTTTACCGCAATGTCTGCCTGCTTTTCTTACTTACTCACACACACACTCACCAACCTTTTGTGTCATCCTAGGGTTCTTGCCCCCCCCCCACCCACAAAACACCCTTTGCAAGTGATGATAACTGTGCCATATCTTTGTTTTCTATCTTTTGGATTCAGGGATACATAAGATTTGTGTCTGCTGCTCAGGGTGCACAGCTAACTTAGTGCTTAGTATATCTGCATTTGTGGTGTTGAACTGGTAATTGTACCTTTGACTTATATTGGGCTTGGAATGTTAGACAGTTGATAGCGTCAAAACTTCCTAACTTTATAATGAATGCTCTTGTGAGGGTTGAGAAGTCTGAGACTGCAATGTGTATCATTACTTTCTAACTTCTCTCTTTAATGATTTTCCAGTACAAACGTATGGTGCTAAACTGAGGGCATGCAGTGATCATCAGTAATTTTGAGAGATATTACTGTGTGAATCTTTGATGCCTGTGGCCTACAACTTAGTAATGGACACTTATAAGTCAGGTAAGTCTCCACTATCATATATGCTAAGGTAATTTCTGCACAAATCTCCCACCTTTTACTTGCTTACCGTACCAAGTAATGAAATACAAGGATATACCACACATTCATATTATTAAACAATTCACTCCAGGTTCAGGACTTACCTAGTAAATGCAGCAGTTGCCACAGTTTTAGTTCAGGGCTGACTCTGATGCAAGCAGTACACAGTCAATACATGGGAAGTAACGGTTGTGTGAGTTGCCTGGCATCAGTTTTACTATATGTACAAAAAAAGAAGGAAGGTTTTAGGCCCCTACGTGGTGAGTGAGTGTGCTACACATTGTCTCTTTGCAATGCAAGTGCATACTGAGCACGCCTATTTCTGCCTACACCCACAGCAGCTGGTGGCTTCCTCTCTGATTTCTCATCTGTCTGTGGCTGTAGTGACCGTGGCATTTGTGACTGTGTGCCCCTTCACATTGCTGATCCTGCTGAAGCTGTTATCTCAGGATTATGTTGTGTAGCATGGCACATACTGTGAATATTTCTGTACATGTCCATGGATTGTACTGCAGGCTCCTCCAGATGTATCTAGACACCAGAACATGGACTTCAGCAGCCCATACACGTGCTCTATGATATTTCTGGTTCAAGCATGTGCCTTATTATGGGATTCTTCCATGGGTGTGCATTTCTGATGGGTGTCATCAGCCATGGCTCCAGTACATAGCCTGCATCCACCACTAAATGACCCTGTGGGATATCCCCCCCCAGCAAACATCTGGTTCAGTTGAGAGGTGTACCAGATATGTGAGTTGTGGGAACTGCCAGGGTTGCTAGCACACATGTTCAAGATGATTCTCTTGGCATTAAACACAACTTGGCAGTTGATAGAGTGGTAGTCCTTTCTGATTATGTAGAGCCTACCCTGTTCCTCGTGCGGTGCCTTAATTTCTATATCTGTGCAATCTGTGGCACCCAACACTTCAAGGTAGTGTGCTACATGGCAGAACTCCTGCATATTTCTGGCCCCCTCCTCAGGACTACAGGGAAAATATATGTGATAACTGGCATGTTGGAGCATATCATTCAGGAATTGGTGGAGAATCCTGTATGCTGATGATTGTGACACCACCAGCATGTCCCCGTTGGTCTCCAAAAGGTACCTGCAACAAAAATTCTAAGCACTACACATATCTTTGTCTCCACTGGGATGGGTTCCCCTTGGTTGGCTCTGGCTCTGAGTTGAGGATGCCAGAAGTTGCAAAGTTCCTGTAGTATGTGTCTCTAAACCCTGTAGCTCTCTACAATTTCCATGTCATGTAGGTTGTGAAAAGTTAAATGGGGCCTGAAACTCTTCTCTTTCTTGGCCTAGACCTATTGGCAGCTGCAGCAGCATTGGCTTCAGCCTGTAACACATACAAACATACAAATGAATTAAAGCAGGAGCAGCCCCTAACATTCTGTTCATGTAGACTCCTTTCTGTGGCTGTATTCCAAAAGATTTGGAATTCACTGGAAAAAACAGCATGGTGTCTACACAGATGTTTTATAGTTTGTTGAATAGCTCCACCATGTGTGATTAGTTGATTAGCATGCGATTCAGCTGCTTATGCTGTAATTAGCATGTCACAGTGCTTATCTTGTTTGGGCGAGGGTGCACACCTCTACACAGCGCTTACTGAATCTGAATTTCATTGCTACTGTGTAGGGTTTATTGCATCCTCTGTATGTGTTTTGGGATACCAAAGAAGTAATAGGTTTGCTTTATTTTTTCTAATTTTATCATTATCAGGTTATTCATTTTTTCTTTAAATTTAACACCGTATATTAGGTAATAAAATACTTTTTATTAAATATAAACAATTTTCAAATATAAAAAAAAAATCCATTTATATTACTTTATTAAAATGGTCAACATAATCTTGCTTTATTGAATTTTAATTATATTTTAAAATAAACAATTTATCTATTATTGCAATTACAATTATGAATGCATTTCAGGGCATATGTCTTCTTTTTCATTTATTGTAATGGCATTAGGTTTGTTGTTAGAATTCTAAGTACAGCGATTTTTTTTTTCAAATTTATTTTCCTAAAGTTATATATAGATGTTCTGTTTATTCACCAATATTTGCTATTGTCAAAGGAATATTATCTTTAAAATGTTTTGATTCATATTTATTGTTTACAGTAAACCTTGTAATAATAATGCTTTGTTTAAATGTATTAATGGCTGTATGATAATTACAAATGGAGGATGTGAGAGTTGGCAACCTTGCTTGGTTTTGTTTTTAATTTCTACTGTTTGAGATAAGAAAGGACCAATTTTAACAAATATTTTATTACTTATAGACAATAACTTTATATATAATAGCCTTCTATGTTTTGAAAATATTCCTTAACAGCACCATATCCAAAGAAAACACACATTCAGTTAAATGTTCTTCCTGTAGACCAGTTTCACTCTCAAATGTTGATAATAAAATCTTTGCCAGTATTTAACAGAATGATTGAATGTTTCCTTATCTTTATTATCAAATTAAGAACAGATTGAATTTATAGTGGGCAGACAACTCAGGATAAGGGTCCTAACCTAACTGACTGTGCAGACTGCTAAAAAAACACATAACTGGGACAATCCTTGACATAGAAAAGACTTTTTTATTCCTTAAGCTGGAAATATTTATATAAAGTATTAGAGAATTCTGTATTTCATTTAGTCTTCTGTGTCCAGTTGTATGGCCACTAGTGTCTAACTTACCACTCTTCTAAATCATAACATTTTTATGTTAAATATTGGTCTACAAATTCTGTCTACAGAGTAAACCATCTGAAGTTAAAGACCTCCCCAACAATCAGATTAAGCATTATAATTAAGAAGTTCAATAAAAATCTGATAGTCATTTGGTTGATGCAAAACTCATTTCTTTGTTCATTCTTGGAAACATAAGTCAAGCTATATGCTTGTTGAGAGTGGGGTAGGAGATCCTGACATTCTGATTGGCAAATCCTGCAGGCCACATTTGTGGGAAGCCACCAAATACAATTACTATAAGGCAATAAATCAGAGAGGATGTTTGTTTCAGCTGCTTACCTGAGTGATTAGGAAGCTGGTATTTGACAGAATAAATGCTATATTTAAGGTGCATATTATGAACTGATAATACAATTGCAATTCTGTGATTGCTCTACTCTGTGCTTTTCCTCTGAGGCAACCTTTCCCAAAGTATATATTTCAGACTGAGATTAGGTATGTTTAACCAAAAATTGAAAGGCTGTGGTGAAAAGAAGTAATTCAGACTGCAGATGTAGAAACAGTAGCTTCCACAAAAGATGTAAGCATGGCTCTTTCCCAGTTGAGTAAATATGAATCACCAAGTAACATATTGCCCATACTACAGGTTCAGAAAGTTATTTTCCATTAATTCTGAAATAACAAAATAAGACAAACTACTATGTTTTTCAAATTGTTTAGTGTGCATAAGGTCCTTTAGTACCATGTAATATTCTGTAGTTGGTTAAGAAGCACTGGGCAATGGATATTTTCTGGTAAGTGGTTTATAATTTGACTAATAACAATAAACACAGACAGACAATGACTGAATGGCTAGAGAGATGCTTTTATATCTTCAGTTGTGTGTGTGTGTGTGTGTGTGTGTGTGTGTGTGTGTGTGTGTGTGTGTGTGTGTGTGTGTGTGTGTGTGATACCTCTTAACTGTCTAGGGATTTGCAGACTGTCCACATTTTTGTCTCATATTTTTTGATTTGTTCCTCACAAAATTTTGGTTTTCTTGCTACTCATTGGCAAATCATTGATTACTGAAGTCAGAAAATAATGAGAAACATTTGAGTTTTATACTTTGTACCCTTCAGAAAAAGTCATGCTATTGCAAAAACTTGTTATTCTATCAACTTTCTACATTTGTGAGAGCAATATTTAAAAAACTGTCCCTATTTTTGGGTCTTTGTCCCCCTATGATTTATGGCTTTGTTAGAATTCTTGCTATTAGAAGTTGATAGGTATGGTGTGTGTGTGTGTGTGTGTGTGTGTGTGTGTGTGTGTGTGTGTGTGTGTGTGTGTGTGTCTGTGAGCATGCGTGTGCATGCATGCATCCATGTATGACTTAAAATAGGCACAGCAGTGACACAGTTTGCTGATGCTGAAAGTGTGGCTGAGAATCAAGTTAAGTCAACTGCTTGAGGTGATTTTGACCATATCAAGTGGTAGTCAGTGGGATCTGAGAAAAAGAACATAACCCTGGGTGTTACAATATATTCAGATTAAAGTGAACCACACATAGTTCTCATGTTCTTAATCTCTGCTTTGAGAGTCTTGGCAGACAGACACAATATTATACAACGACCCCCCATTAATATTCAAAAATGTGCATGGCTCTACATGAATAACACTATTCCCATATCTTGGCATTTGTAGTATGATTTTTATTCTTTATGCCTATTATATGGATCTGTCATCATTACTTAATAACATTCTGGAAAGGAAGTTTCTTCTACATGGAATTAGTGTGAGAATTAAGCTGTATCATAAATATTTCTAAGAAGGTCTGCCAATCTAACTTAACTGATTTTTCATCTCTCTGCATAAAAATGTCCATAAAACACCTGTCTGTAAGCTAAATCAAGAGAACGAGAGCAATGTTTCAGGGAATAAAAAGAAACAGTGAGGAGGTACAAGGCTGGGCAGATTAGCTATTGATATCTAGATGCATCCCCCACCCATGGGTTCTGCAAGTTTCTAAAGAGCAAATATTTCCAACAGTGAAAAAAAAAACAGAAAGTGTAAAAAAGATGGTCTTAGGAAAACATATTTTAATGAGCCATTGGAATAAAAAAGATCAAATTGGTAGCTAAATTCTCTGTGATAACTGCCAAACTGATTCCAGGTATAATGAGTCTAACATTATATTGTACTAGACTGCCCAGCAGGTCCTTCAGACTGTTAGAGTTGACTTTTCTTGATCTAGGTCTTTGCATATAAATAGCCTTCATCCTTAATTTTTAAATTTCTCCTATACTTTCATAACCAGACCACTGATGCCGGTAATAAATATTTCCCTTACCACTACCATCAGGCAAAGTAAAGTAAGTAGTGCAGTTTTTGTTTACCTAAAAATAGGCCTATGATACCATAAATCACTTAATTTCAATAAATCACTTGCACTTATTTAGCATCCTCATGACAGCATGTCACAAAACAACAAATAATGAAAACAATAGACATTTACGCTTTCAAAATTAACAAGGCAGCTGCTACACTTTACAGTCAAAATTTACAAGGTAATCTCCACAGAAACAGACTACCACTAGGATTTTCCAAGGGCAAGGAATATTGAGTGTTATTGTTCACACAATTTATTAGTTCCTCATCTCCAAAGTAAGTAATTATTTTACATTGAGATTACTTGGTCTTCTTTCGAAATGGTTCCTCACTCCCTGGCATACATTTTCATGCAGAAGATGTGTGATATTCCACATTTATATTGCTTAATTTTCCACAAGCTACTCCAGCAATTTACATTAGGAATTATGTGGATGTAAGAGGAGATATGAATGTGATTGCTAATCCAGACTAAGATGCTGCATCTAAACTGCACCTACAATGTACAGCTGCACTACATAAAATGACCTGGTAAAGGGAGTGCAGGATTCCCATTTGACAAATGTATACTGGCATTTATACCACTATCAGGAAACGTATGCATTTCCTTCTCACAGGCTAGATCTATATTTTATATAAATATCTAACTGGTTAGTGTGTGTGAACCTACATGTTGACTAGTTCAAAATGCTAATTTTTAAGATATGGGCCACAGCACAAATGGAACAACAGACAACCACTTAAAACAACCAATATAATGCAATCTTAAAACACTATCATGGAAAGTACAGCTAATATGCAGTGCAGACAATGAACAGAATAGGAAACAAATTAGCTAATGGACTTTTTATTAGATATACAGTTATTCAAGAAAAGTACTGCTAAATCCATGATGGCAAAAGACCACATGCAGAAAGACCAAAGCCAAAATGACAAATGTGAAAAATCTGACATCATATATAGCTAAAGCATAAAATATTGAATTATATCAGAACATACCAGATTACTAGATACCAGCAAAAGTAGGCTATGTTTAACATTACAAGACTTAAGAAGAAGTTGTTATCTCCACCATTTTCCTTAGCCTTGGCAGGTGTAAGCTTGACAAGGTTTAAGCTCTCCAAATATACTTCTGTAAATATGAACTCATCAGTCACCAATTTCTGTTTTAAATGATTGCCAGTGCAGGTTGTATTAGTGTACCAGCAATGATTATAAATTTCTGGGATTTTTAATCTTCTCTAAGGCTGTGCAGTCATGGAATTAGTATGCGTACATATGAAGGTGCAGCAGGCAAATCTCCAATAAGGAGCTCTTTCCTGCATGCAAAACAACATTTTATTTCATCCTGTTGAAACTTTTTCAAATGGTTTGTTTTTGTCTGGCTGAAGTTACGGCAAATGTGGACTCATCCATATGTTGTAGAATCATGTCTGCCAATACAGTAGACTGTAATTATGTCAAAAACAAATGGGACTACAACAGTGACCTAAATATTCAGGAAGATGTGTGAACAGCACAAAACACTGTCATTAAACAAAGGCAATAAAAATTTGTCTAGACTGTGTTTGTCATTCATAAAATATCTCAAATCAAAAATACTATAAGGATGTATGGAACAAAATGAAGCAGGCTAAATAAAGAACAGTCACCGTGAAGCCATAAGAGACTTAATGCACAGGACTGCACACTGGCACAGAACATAAGCAATGGAAGTTGAGAAAAAATATTTTACATTTCATGAAAGAGACAGCAAAACTATGAGTACCCAGAAATAATAGAAGTCTCATTAAAAAAATATGAAAATACTGACTAAAATCTGAACAACACCAATGGAATCTTGGAAATCTCACAACTGAAAATGTGCACAAATATGACATCACAGTAATGGACGCAAAAACAAATTCTGATCAAGTATTTACACTCATTACTACACAGCAAGCAAAGAACATTTTTATATATATATGCTGAGAAGGAGATTGAAGCATGTTAATTGATTAAGATGAACATGTAATTTGCTTTATAGTACTTGAATGTACTGGTGAAGATTTTGAAACATAGTTCGATGAAGTCATTTTGAGTGACAAAAGCACTTACTGTGTTGTTTTTCATTATTAAACTTTTTTTTTGTCTTTTTATTTATGAAACAAATTTCTCAAGCTAATACATCATGATCCTCAGATACAAAATTATATTTGTAAAGGGATGTGCATAATCTTTCCTTCTTGCAGTGCAGTTTCCTGCATAAGTATAAAATGAGGATGGGGCATAAGTTCACCACCAAAAAAAAATATATATATATATATATATATATATATATATATATATATATATATATAGATATATGTTCAGCAGAAATTAATAATAGTTGTAGTTGTACTGTAATGACAGCTCAGTAAAGCGGTGCTAAAGGACATTACTGTGCTCAGTATACTGTGAAGAAATTCACCACAAAACCCACCATATAAAACTAAATACAATGCAAAATGTTATTCTGACAGTAAAGGCACAAAAACTAAAGCCACACAGTCTGATCTTTGAAATGCTATGTTTCTGTCACATTTTAAGATTTCATTGCAAATCTTTCAGCTAATGACAAAATGATATTCAGCTGCAAAAATAAGACTGAAATTTATACCTTACAGCTTGCAGGGCATTATACCTATGAATGTATCTCCATATATTTAGCTATTTGAAATCATGTTGTAATTGAAAATATATTTTTTCTTGATGAAATACACAGGATGCTTACTTTACCTTGATGAAAATTCAATACACATATATTCTGGAAATTTGTTTTAACTTCTTTTTTGTATAAGTTAAAAAGACCCTGTGTTAAAACCAAGCATAGTGCCAAACTGTAACAACAAATGTCCTCTAAAAAGCTAGATTTATTATTTGTTTATAAAAGAGGTCATGCCTTAATTCCCTGAAGACATTTTACAAGAAAGAATTCACTCATTTCTAATAAAATACTTACATACAAAATGGATAGTGATTCAGAGTTATTTACGCCTGAAACAGTATACTACCACTGACTGTGAAGGAATCACAGGAACATAATGGTCATATTGCTCTTCAAAAGAACCTTCCTCCCAAATGATTGTGTAACTTCAATTTGCTTTAATATATCACTTGCCAACAAAGATGATGCCTACATTCCCCATACTCTTGATGCCTACATTCCCCATACTCTTGAAGAAAAAATATCATCTACTGTAATGTATTTATACGTGTTTGCTCACTTCTCTGTATGTCTTGTTGTGAAAGAATACATGTTGTCATCAAGTCTGGGCTCAGTGATAGGACATTGCAGCAGATCACATGTTGTCTAGGGTAACAGTGACTCGGTTATGTCAGTGTATAGTTGGAGGCATCTCCTGTTTAAGACCAGTCCATACTCTACACACATGTATTATCTCATGGAACCTCCACAGAGGAATAGGACTACTAAAAGTCACATAAAATAATCCATTGATATCTGCCTGCTTAACAGGCAAACTACAACTGGTTCTTACTTTAAACTGAACAGATGGGTAGAGAAACACTGCAAGCCATCTGATGGAAAACTTGCAGAGGTGATTCATCTTTCCATTCACTGTTACCAAATTTAAGGATTGGGAAACATATCCCAGCAAGCAATCAGCACTAGTTAATATATGTTTAGATTTCAGTCCATTACAAGACATCTACACACACACACACACACACACACACACACACACACACACACACACACACACACACACACAGTCACATGCTGTACATAGACCTGTTAGAAATTATGAGCATTACCAATTCACCCATTTACATATTTTTGTGATAGAGCAAGAAATGAAAGTCCTTTGACAAAACAAAATACAAGCATGTGGAAGTCAAGCATACAAGGCAATGAAGGCACCACAGCTCAGAATCAAACAAGAAAATCAAGCAGTAAGAAGAAATAATGCTATCTTCTTTATATAACTCAATAAAAGTATCAACTCTGCATACAAAAATAGAGGCTGATTCCTTTTATTTGTTGACTCCCTTCTCAGTCATTGACAGATTGGTTCTAGGAAAGCTTTCACATCATGATATTAGGCAGGCACACAGTTTTTCATTTCCAGGCAGACACCAAAACATCAGAATGTCTAAAATTAGAAAAAGTTATAGTGTAGATAAAATCAATATCCTATAAAAATGTACATATTTACATGGCTAAGTATCCTGCCACCATTAAATTATGTTATCCCTGAATGATTATCTTATTCTTAGAGCATCTCCTTATCATGCTGGAATTACTACAGTCTGATGTAGCTGCAGTACATAATTATGAGGTAAAAAAGGAAAGTATTTCCATCATTGTGAAACATATTAACCGTGTGTATATATCTCATTGTAAATGTGCTATGATTTCCCAGTTACAGTATGTATTCAAATTACCAGATTGTGAACATATATTCATGTTTTTGTCAATAGTATATGCAAAATATTAATATTTTCTGATGCTTCACATTTACAAATATGTTATTCACTGGGGCTAACAACTTTATGCATACAATATGCCTGCATCTATCATTATTTATTTCAGATAAGATAAAATCACACTAAGTTCTGAAATGTTTTGCTACTGTGCTGATATTTTGGTTTAATAATACATACTACACAGTTGCCATATTATAAAAAAGTAACCATCCTGTTCATTCAAAATTTACCTCAAATTTTCTGATTGAAATGTATGTTTTACTGCATCAGTGCCTGAAATTATTTCTGGGGGCATCCACATAATTGCAATTGTATAGATGCAAGCAGGCTATAAGCAATGTAATAAATCAGTAGTATTTATATACATGGGTTATCAACTATGGCTTATGTTATGAGGTCATTGTTTACAGATAATATATCACAAATAATAGATTGATAGACATTGACAAAACACATGCATACACCTATTTATTCTAACCTTGTACCTCTAAAAAGGAATGAAATACAACACATATGTATTACAATTGTTGTATTAAAAATATATACATGTTGATTACATCATCCTAATAAAATGAAGCAAAACAAACTGGTTCAACATGCCCATAGACTATAATGGAAAAAAATCCTAAGTCTTTGTCAGAAACCAAGCCCCAGAGTTTATAACTGAAAAATAAAACTTATACAGTTAAAAGAAAATCAGGAAAAAAATGCAGCACAGACATGCATCGTCCAAAATGAATAAATAAATAATAAAATAAATAAATAACTTGAAAATATAAACTAATAGAACAAAAGTTATTCATCTTATTAATTTCAATGGGAATAAGGCAGTGCTATTATTAAAACCTACAAAATCTTAGAATACAAAACCAACATATAAAAAATTCCCCATATGAACAAAACATATCTTGGGATTTAGAAAGGATAACTATGAGTGGTAAACCCCAACATGAAAAGAATGAATGCCCTTGAATGCCCTCATGAATGCCCTTTTTGATTCAGAGACACACTGAAAACAGTAATTCTATGCAGTCAGTAAAATCACCACTGTGGGCCTTTTTCACAGCCATAGTAAATGCTAATGAGACTTTCTGCGGAAGTGGTTAATGCTAATTAGTCATACATTGCATCACTGATTAGCTTCTTCTGTGACGATTATACTTGTGTTATGATTATAAATGGGGAACCACCAGGGGCAACAATATCCTAGACCTGGTCATTACCAACATGAGTGACCTGTGTTCCACACCTGAAATCAACTCCTCTTTGGTCCGATCCAACCATAAGCTAATCTCCCTTGATATCCACATCCCGCTCCCACCCCTCATTAAGAAAATCATGGTAAAAAATTTCTCCAAAGCCAACTTCATGCTTCTTAAGACAGAAATGGTTAACTTCATGACACCCATGCAGATTGACAATACAGTTACAACTTCTGAATCGTACACACATGCACTCTATAAGCACTTACACGAGTGCATACATTGTGCTATCCCAAACATAACCAAGATGCTATCCTCCAAAAAAAGGAAGCCAATCTGGTGGTCCCCTGCCATAAACAAACTGTTCAACAGAAGGAAGAAACTGTTGCAAAAGAGAGTAAAATCCCATGAGTGGAGGAGCTCCCTGGTCAGCCTCAGTAAGAAGTTGAGATCCCTTATAAGATCCTCCAAAGCTAGCTACAAAAACAAAATCACCACTAATTCTAAGGACAACCACAAAGCATTCTATAGCTATGACAAGAATCTCAATGGCAACACCCAGATCTGCTCTGAGTTACAGCACAACGGCATGAAAATTACAGAACCAACTGATATTGCCAACATCCTGGCAGATAGGTTCAATGTTAACTTTACCCCCTCACCCCCTAAAGGGCCCATATCTATACAGGAAGAATGCATAGTCCCTGTAATCACAACTACACAGGTAAAAGCTGCACTCTCTAAAGCCAAAAACACACCATCCATGGGACCAGACAACATCCCAGGCTGCATTTTACACGAACTTCAGAACGAACTGGCTCCCCACTTAAGCACCATGTTCAATAATAGCCTCACATCAGGCTTTGTGCCCACTGAATGGCACACAGCAACAGTTATCCCACTTCACAAAGGGGGAGCCACCACTGATCCTGGGAACTATCGACCTATTAGTCCGATGAGCCTGGTTTGCGAGGCCATGGAACGTATCATCATGGAACTCACAAAGACACTGGTAACCTCCAAACTCTGGATCCCATCCAGTTCGGATTTGTGAAAGGCAGATTCTGCCTCCTGAACCTGATCGACTTCTTTGAGGCAGTCACCAAAGCCATAGATGAGGGTAAGGTGGTTCACACAGCCTATCTTGACCTTACCAAGGCTTTCCACACCATCCCCCATTCGGGAATTATAGCTAAACTCATTAAACTAGGTATAAATCCCTACGTCACAAGATAGGTTGCCAAATGGCTCACTGACAGAACCCACACTGTAAATGTTGTAGACTCCAAATCTGACCTCAAAGCAGTGACAAGTGGAGTACCACAGGGTTCCGTCCTGGGACCTCTCCTGTTGATATCTACTTCTCTGAAGTACAGACTAACACAGAAGGCTTCTGGCTAATGAAGTTTGCAGATGACTGCAAACTAGGAGCCACAGTCATGTCCCCAAATGATGTGGACATCCTACAGAATGGCCTCGCTGAGACAGATGCCTGATGTCAGAGCCATGACCTCAAGCTCAATGCCAAAAAGTGCAGTGTCATCCCCTTTGGTAAAAACTCTGTACCCATTAACTACCACACAGGCAGCAATCTACTTAACACCGAATGTATGATAAGAGACCTTGGGACCCAGGTGGACAGTAGTCTCTCCATTGATAGTCACATCACCGCAGTAGTCAGAAAGTCCTTCTAAGTGGCACACTTCATCATAAAAGGGTTCTCATCCAGGAAAAAGAGGTCGTTGTTCCCCTCAACTCGACACTCATTAGACCCATAATAGAGTACAATGTCCCTTTTGGAATGTACCTCACAAGACATCTGCAGCAGCTGGAAAGGCCACATAAGTACCTCACAAAGAGGATTACTGGCCTCAAACAAATGCCCTACACTGACTGCCTCAAAAAAACTCCAGCTTTACTCCGTAGCATATCGCCTACTCCAAGGTGATCTCTGCCTAACATATAAAGCTATGTCAAACCCAGAGCTGTTGGACATGCTACACCTATAGAAATCCCAATCCCTTCGAGCTACACACTCTGGGGACCTAAACCTTGTCACCACAATAAACAGGATATGCTGGAGGGATAGATTCCTGTCCCAGAGACTTACCATACTCTGGAACAGGCTGCCCATCTATGTCAAGCAAAGTTCTTCATTAGCACTCTTCAAGAAAAATCTTGATGAGTGGATGGGAAATAGGAAATACACCCAGGGGATCACTTCTGTGTCTCTGCTCAACAGTGGCACAGGAAAATAACTTTTTTGGGCGGCGTAAGCCAGGGAACCTTGTTGGCTAGGCTTAGTAGGCCCTTGGACTGATAGCCTAGTACCTATGTATGAACCTATGAACCTATGAAGCATTTCTTTGCTTCTGGCAGTGACTCATAACCTGTCCCTGGGATTCAATAAAGTGATTTTACCATGTCAAAATAGTGTAGCAGCTTCTGCATGGAATATGGCCAGCAAGCAATTCAGTAAACAATGTTGGGTGCGTCCACAAGATTGCCAGCACTATTCTGGCACAGACACTACTGAATAATGCTAATTACCTCATTTGCTGGTGAAAACCATGCAAATGAGATGAATTAGCAATTCAGTACCCAGAAAAAACTCCAGCCCTAAAGCAACTGTTCACCTCCTACTCTACCAATCGCCCTCTCCGCTCATGCAATAAACCTCTGCTCAATATTACAACTGCTAACAACACTGCATGTAAAGCCCTATATTCCCACATCATAGCCAAAAAAATGGAGCAATCTCCCCACTAATATAATCTCCACAACAACAAACACAGACTTCAAAAAAACTACTCAAATCTCATCTCAGCACAACTTGGGTTTGCCCCTGTATCACTTGACAATCTCTATACCTTTTCTTCTCCTCCTCCAGACAACTCCAATCTAGAATGTACACTATTTTACTCACATAACCAGGAACTTGCAAGTTGGGGATGACAAAGTGGATGAAAGTTCACAGCAGTTTATCCAACACGCAAAACTGCTACCTCCCACAGTAAATTCAGCACTGACAGTAGACACTGAGGTTAAAACCAATAGTGTTTAATGAACACAAAGTACAAAAAGTTTAGCGCTTTCACTCGAAAACCGAGCTTCATCAGAACCACATAAAATTAATTACAAACACATTAAATAGAAGTTTTGGCGCCAAATCAGAGCAGCATATCAATCAATATTAAAAGTAACAGTACAAGGAGTACTGAAAAAATACTGTAAAGTACCTTTGTTAAAAACATTACTATGTGTATATATGAAACTTTACATCACATAAACTGTAATGAACAGATATAATAAAATCAAATTGTTGTCAATCCATATATAATAAAGACTATCGGTCCATATATAATAAAGGCTTGATGGACAGATAGTCATTAATTCCTGGGGGTGTAGTGGCATCAGTATAAACTTGCCACCATAGCTCTCTGTAAGCTAAATAATTTTTATAATCACCCCCTCTGGGATTAGACAGAACTGATTCTAAGATAAAAAAACTAAAAGTGTGATCACTTCCATATTGTATAATGTGCCTTGATAGTGCATTTTTTGTGTCATTCTTTTTTATACAATAAAGGTGTGAGTAGATCCGCTGTCTCAACTGCCTCTCAGTCTTTCCTATATAATAACTGTGACAGACTGAGCAAACTGCAATATATACCAACATAGGGGTCCTACAATTACCCTTAGAAGGGTATATTTTCAGATGGTTATAATTCTTTAAAGTGAGACTGTATTTTTCATTAATCGCATAACACTGGTTACAAGTCCCACATTTGGTAGTATGGGAATCCTTTATATATCTCTTATCATAACCATTAACATTGTCTCTCTCCAAAATATGTTTGAGATTACTTCCCATCTTGTACACAAAACATGGTCTCGAACCAACTAAGTCTAACATATCTTGGGAATCAGTAAGAATATACCAATTTTTAAGTATAATATCCTTAATAATCTTACTGAACATTCCATATTCAATAATGAAAGCTCTATTATATGTATTCTTCACAACTAATTGTTGTTGATCAACTGTACCAATAGAATGTGATGCAGCGGGTTGATTCTCTAACATAATGTTCACGTTAGAACCCAATAATAAACTATATTTCTGGTCCCATTGACTTATGACACAACTACTTATGTCATCCATAAGTTTAGAGTCATATCCTCGATCTCCAAATAAAGTGGAAATAAACTTAATCTCATTCAGCATATCAGGATACCTAGAAGTCATTCTAATGGCCCTGATACACTGTCCCTTAAAGATGTTCCTCTTGATTCTTGTAGGGTGACAGCTACTATAATCCAGATACGAATTACTAAATGTTGTCTTCCTAAAAATAGTAGACTTAAAACCTTCCTTATCATAAGTAATAAATGTATCTAGATAAGGTACTCCTTCTTTACTTAAAATAGAAGTGAACTTTAAAAAATTACTGCTGGAATTTATATAATTCAAGAAGGCCTCAAACATAATACCATCACCCTTCCACATGATGTATATATCATCCAAAAAGCGGGAATAATAACTGATGTTATCAAAATAATTACTAGTGAAAACAAAATTCTCTTCCCAATCAAGCATAACCAGATTCACATACATGGGAGCACAAGCCGCTCCCATGGCTACTCCTCTGGTTTGCTTGAAAATTTCGCCTTCGTAAAAAATAAAATTGTTTTCTAATACGAGGCTCATTAGTTCCACTAGTAATAATATTCTGTCCCAGCTGAAATTGGAGTGTTTTCTAAGACTTCTACTGAAGGCTTCTATGCCTTCATCCGTAGGGATACAACTAAATAAATCAATTACATCAATAGAACTAAATAAAATATCTGAACTGTAGCAATTAATTGGGAAATTCCCTAAGAATTCCCAAGAATCCTTAACTAAATGTCCCAATTTATTATATATAAACTTTAACGTAGTATCAATGTAGACACCCATAGGGAAAGTCTTTGAATTACTGCCCGAAATAATCAGACGAAAAGGTGGATTGATATGGTTCTTATGGACTTTAGGTATACCCACTATTGTTGGAAGAATAGGAAAATCCACTTTTAAAAAATCAAAAAGTTCCTTATTAATTCTGTCCTCTAATAAGTATTCCTCTAAATACATATCAATTCTTCTATAAGCAATATTAACTTCATTAAGAGAAATAATAGAGTAATTACCCGAATTATGTAGAATATTATGTATGTTAGCACTATAGGTGGTGGCATCAAAAATCACAATGCCACCACCTTTATATATATATATATATATATATATATATATATATATATATATATATATTGGGTATAGACATCAATGACAATGTGGAAATGGAATTTAATTGTTTATTTGACTCATTTGGGTTAGAATACATGAAACTTCTTATTATATATAATGATGTTAAGTTATGCAAATGTATTAGTGATAGTGAAGTGGAACATTTGAACAATATTATTACACAGGATTTATTGTTCACCCAGTGGGAGAAACTTTAAACTTTATTTTAAACAATTTGTTTTAGCAGAAGAATGGGCTAAGAAGGCTTATGAACGTAAACTTAAGAAATTAAGTAGGGACAAAGATCAATATAAGAGAAAGACATGTTATATTTGGAAAACGAGTAAAGAATTCAAAGATAGATATTTTCAAGATCAGATAATTGAACATCCTGAAAAGATTGAATACAGTGAGCAGGATTTTTGTTATCCACAAGAGAAAAATTATCAGGGGAAATGGAGAAAGGGGGCCAAGTGGAGGAAGAAATACTAAATACCAATTTGCACATATCAAAAGCAGGAGACATACAATTATTCTCCACACAGCAGGAAATAGTTAGAATTGATGAAGTTATTAGTGAATATAAGAACTTTAAAAATTTTTAATTATAGTAATGTTAAACTGGATAAAGCACATTTTAGCCTCCTGTCAAAAGGGTTAAAATTTATACCCACACCTAGTTTCCGGATAGTGGATACTATCTTTGAATTTAAGAGATTTATTAGGAAACTGAATTTGGCAGTTATGTTTAATAACAAGGAAAGGTCAAATGTTGACACTGGTAAAAGCTTGAGGAAAAAAAGTACATTTATACCACACAGTAACCCTGTTGTGACTACATTTGAGAATAGAGTCACTAAGGAGTTATATAATGTTAGCAAGAACAAGAATAATAAGAAATATCAAGGATATAATAATTTAACTGATGAGGAAATACGAACTTTAAATACTCTAAAACAGGACAAGACTATTAGAGTTATGAAACCCGATAAAGGTGGTGGCATTGTGATTTTTGATGCCACCACCTATAGTGCTAACATACATAATATTCTACATAATTCGGGTAATTACTCTATTATTTCTCTTAATGAAGTTAATATTGCTTATAGAAGAATTGATATGTATTTAGAGGAATACTTATTAGAGGACAGAATTAATAAGGAACTTTTTGATTTTTTAAAAGTGGATTTTCCTATTCTTCCAACAATAGTGGGTATACCTAAAGTCCATAAGGACCATATCAATCCACCTTTTCGTCCGATTATTTCGGGCAGTAATTCAAAGACTTTCCCTATGGGTGTCTACATTGATACTACGTTAAAGTTTATATATAATAAATTGGGACATTTAGTTAAGGATTCTTGGGAATTCTTACGGAATTTCCCAATTAATTGCTACAGTTCAGATATTTTATTTAGTTCTATTGATGTAATTGATTTATTTAGTTGTATCCCTACGGATGAAGGCCTAGAAGCCTTCAGTAGAAGTCTTAGAAAACACTCCAATTTCAGCTGGGACAGAATATTATTACTAGTGGAACTAATGAGCCTCGTATTAGAAAACAATTTTATTTTTTACAAAGGCGAAATTTTCAAGCAAACCAGAGGAGTAGCCATGGGAGCGGCTTGTGCTCCCATGTATGCGAATCTGGTTATGCTTGATTGGGAAGAGAATTTTGTTTTCACTAGTAATTATTTTGATAACATCAGTTATTATTCCCGCTTTTTGGATGATATATACATCATGTGGAAGGGTGATGGTATTATGTTTGAGGCCTTCTTGAATTATATAAATTCCAGCAGTAATTTTTTAAAGTTCACTTCTATTTTAAGTAAAGAAGAAGTACCTTATCTAGATACATTTATTACTTATGATAAGGAAGGTTTTAAGTCTACTATTTTTAGGAAGACAGCATTTAGTAATTTGTATCTGGATTATAGTAGCTGTCACCCTACAAGAATCAAGAGGAACATCTTTAAGGGACAGTGTATCAGGGCCATTAGAATGACTTCTAGGTATCCTGATATGCTGAATGAGATTAAGTTTATTTCCACTTTATTTGGAGATCGAGGATATGACTCTAAACTTATGGATGACATAAGTAGTTATGTCATAAGTCAATGGGACCAGAAATATAGTTTATTATTGGGTTCTAACGTGAACATTATGTTAGAGAGTCAACCCGCTGCATCACATTCTATTGGTACAGTTGATCAACAACAATTAGTTGTGAAGAATACATATAATAGAGCTTTCATTATTGAATATGGAATGTTCAGTAAGATTATTAAGGATATTATACTTAAAAATTGGTATATTCTTACTGATTCCCAAGATATGTTAGACTTAGTTGGTTCGAGACCATGTTTTGTGTACAAGATGGGAAGTAATCTCAAACATATTTTGGAGAGAGACAATGTTAATGGTTATGATAAGAGATATATAAAGGATTCCCATACTACCAAATGTGGGACTTGTAACCAGTGTTATGCGATTAATGAAAAATACAGTCTCACTTTAAAGAATTATAACCATCTGAAAATATACCCTTCTAAGGGTAATTGTAGGACCACTATGTTGGTATATATTGCAGTTTGCTCAGTCTGTCACAGTTATTATATAGGAAAGACTGAGAGGCAGTTGAGACAGCGGATCTACTCACACCTTTATTGTATAAAAAAGAATGACACAAAAAATGCACTATCAAGGCACATTATACAATATGGAAGTGATCACACTTTTAGTTTTTTTATCTTAGAATCAGTTCTGTCTAATCCCAGAGGGGGTGATTATAAAAATTATTTAGCTTACAGAGAGCTATGGTGGCAAGTTTATACTGATGCCACTACACCCCCAGGAATTAATGACTATCTGTCCATCAAGCCTTTATTATATATGGACCGATAGTCTTTATTATATATGGATTGACAACAATTTGATTTTATTATATCTGTTCATTAGAGTTTATGTGATGTAAAGTTTCATATATACACATAGTAATGTTTTTAACAAAGGTACTTTTCAGTATTTTTTCAGTACTCCTTGTACTGTTACTTTTAATATTGATTGATATGCTGCTCTGATTTGGCGCCAAAACTTCTATTTAATGTGTTTGTAATTAATTTCATGTGGTTCTGATGAAGCTCGGTTTTCGAGTGAAAGCGCTAAACTTTTTGTACTTTGTGTTCATTAAACACTATTGGTTTTAACCTCAGTGTCTACTGTCAGTGCTGAATTTACTGTGGGAGGTAGCAGTTTTGTGTGTTGGATAAACTGCTGTGAACTTTCATCCATTTTACTCACATAGATATACATACTTCTTATAATAAGTCACACTAGTTTTTGTACTTCTTTCAGTGTACACTTACTAGAAATGTAACTGTCTTAAACTGTATGTACTGCTAGTAAAAAATAGCACATGTAGTCATGTCTATTCTACCTGTTTGTAAATGTTAATCTAACTGTATTTCAATACTACAATGCCTGTAAACTACTGAGAACAAATTATTGAATGTCTCTGCTTGTAAGTAATCGACTGTCTTCTCTTTTTGTATATTTCTCATTGTATTAACTGCTTACTATATGTTAATTGTGGAGCTTTTCTCCCCGGGCATCCACTGAAAATGGACCTGGTCCAGCTGGATTTTCCTGATTAACAAATGTAAAATAAATAAAATAAATAAACAGTAAGCAGGCAGAAATCCGTGTCAGAGCACTGTCCACTGCAGAAATATATTTGGTTACTAACCATGTACATTTCTGAAAAAATCAAAACAGGGGCATGACAGCTCAAATAAAGCATGTATTATGATCATTATGTATGTCAATAGCCAAATTTATGTCCATTGGCATGGAAAATATTTGCAAAATAATAAAAATAAAAGTTTTCTTTGGCCAATTTCAGCTGTTTAAGCATAGGGCAGTGGAGCGCAAATGAGATCATGCAGAAAATATAAATAAAATGTGAAGAGACAATTTTAAGTGAAATCTGCATTTTGCCATTATAGTGGGTAGCATGCAGAACCAAAACAATAACTGGTAACACTAATTGCTAAGGGGAAAGGCTCTGGTGTAGTGGTGTAACAAGGGACTGAGGCAGTGGGGTATGTAAATGAGCAACATTTACTGAATAGCAAAAAGAGAGACCATTGTCTGGATGCACCTAACCATGTAGGAGCTATAATGCAGTGGTATAAGCAGGAGAAGCAGCTGACATGAAAAGGGGGTGTGTCATGCTTGGTGTAAGCACATTGGAGCTCCATGGCTTCCATTTGAGCTTAGCTAAGCACAGCCAAGTAAGGGGTGTGCCTGAAGCTATATTTACTTACTCCATAGAATGAGGAGCATGTTCACATCCAGACGAGGGCCATTTCTGCTTAAAAGTGTTTACTTTAGCTAAATGGGTTTGCACAGCATGCACCGGGTTTTAAAAAAAAAAAAAACAGAAATAGCAGAACTGTTTACATTTGGATACCAGGTTTGAGCGGTGCACCGCAGGGCATAAAATGGGTGGAAATGGGAAGGGAAAAAAATTAATGGGAAACAGCAGAATAAAAGCAGTCAAGGACAAATAATATAGATGGCAGGTGCAATGTATCATAGTCAGCCACTCATGCAGGCAGCATCTGCAGCACAACAGTAAAAACTATGCAAACACCTTTCAGTCTGTTTTTTCCCACCACTGATGTACACACTCAGGAGAATTGTAAATGACAAAATGTTAGGGGTTGCTGTCACTTTGATACATCAGTATATGCTAGAGGCTGAGGACGGTGAGGAGAATAATACTGCCAACCACCCCAGACTGAGGAGGAGGAGAAGAGTGTTCAGACCCAGGGTAACCTACCAGGGTCTACATGAACTGGAGATACTAGAGCACTACAGGGTGGACAAGGACATACTTCAGCAACTCATCGAGCTGTGCCAGCCTCACCTCAGAACCAACAGAATGGGAACCCATCCCAGTGTATACCAAGGTATGTGTAGCCTTAAGAATACTAGCTACAGGTACTTTCCAAAGATCTACTGGGGACATCATGGGGGGTCTCACAGGAATCTGCATCCAGGGTACTCCACCAGTTCCTGGATGCCAGACTACCACATGCCGGTGAGCACATTTACTTCCCCAGCACTCCTGTGGAAAGGACCAGTAATATGCGCTTCTTCCACCATGTAGCAGACTACCCAGAGGTACTGATTGCCATAGAGTGCACGTGCATCCACATCAAAGCACCACCCAGTAAACAAGGTAGGGTCTATGTAAACTGCAAGGGCTTACACTCCATCAACTGCCACGTCATATGCAATGCCCAGGGCATTATCGTTAATGTGTGTGTTGGCAGCCCTGGAAGATATCATGACTCCCACATCTGGCATTCCTCACAGCTATATCAGGGGGGACATCCTGTATGGCCATCTGTTGGGGGATGCTGGCTATGCACTGGAGCCGTGGATGACAACACCCATCAAAAACACACACACATGCACTCAAGAATGCCATAATGAGGCACACACACAAAACAGGATCATTATAGAGCATATGTTTGGGATGATCAAGTCACGGTTCCACTACCTTGACATATCTCGTGGAGCCCTGCAGTACTCTCTAGCCACATGTGCACACATGTTCATAGTATCACTTCTGTGTCTCTGCTCATCAGTGGCACAGGAAAATAACTTTCTTGGGTGGCATAAGCCAGGGAACCTTGTTGGCTAGGCTTGCATAGGCCCTTGGGCCGATAGCCTAGTACCTACCTATGAACCTATGAACCTATGTTCCATGCTACACAATATGATCCTGCAAAAACAGCTGTGGCAGGAACAGCAGGGGGAAGGGCCACACAGCCCCCCACCATTTTCAAGGTCCCCATAGGCACAGAGGGACTTAGAGGAGGAACCCCCTGAGCCAACTCCTGTAGGCAGATGGAGGCATGCACAGTATTCCCTGGTCTTGGCAAGGAGGCAGCGCATAGCACACACACTGACACCGAAGGGACCCAGGGACTGACATCTATCTCTGACTTGCACACACAGTGAAATGGATGCCACTCACATCATACAACCTGCACCTTACCATGTAAAGGAAGTGTACTGTGTGCATCCTCACAACTGCCACAGGCACAAGGTAAGTCAGTCTTCTTAAGAATAAATGAATGGAGTAGTATATTCTGGTAGCATATCTATGGTATCGCTGCATGCATGCAAGGGAATGGGGAGGCCTACTTGGATAGCAACAGACAACTGACAGCTATGTGGGACACCAGGAATACTGGCTTCCCAAGACTATACAGTAGTACCTAAGGTGACAAATCCCACTCCAGTATATGTGTGGGGCCAACTAACTGGGGGGGGTCATAGGTCACAGGCATGGATGTCAATGTGGGGGTCCCATACTCACCCCTCAGCCTCACCCAGCAAGTCAGCCATAGGACACCATTAAGAAGTGTCTCGCAAAGACCCACAAATGGTGACAATGATGAAATACCATCCTACAGAGTTACTCAGTGATATCACAGTAGGTCTTGCAGTTTCAGTAAGGCTCTAAAGGGTAAGAAGTCTGAAACTCAAATGTATGTCATTACAATCTGACCTGTGGTCTTTAGTGATATGCCTCTATTCTCCAAGACAGGGCACAATACTATGCTAAATGGAACAAAAATGTAAAGCAAATATCAGCACAGTCTGTGCAAATGTGTACAGTTGACACGTGTGCCCCCCCACAACCATATTCCCATAGAAATGCAGTAACATGTTTGTGTGTAGGGAAATAGCAGAGCACACATTGCCAGAGCTGTCCCAATCAGCATGATAACTTGTTGCATATTCACAATATGCAGGGGTTAATGAGCTATGTATATGTATGGGTAATACTGTCAGGATGTGGCCAGCACTTACTCCAGACTGTTGTGTTGTAGTGGCTTAGGTACAGTACTGTGGTTGACAGGGCCATGTTCCAAGAACTGCAGTGCCAGCTATTCTGCATGTCAGCTACACCTACGGTAGGAGTTGTACACACTGCTCAGATGTCAATATCTGTTATTGCAGAAAACCTGGAGAGGTCATGGACAGGGACACAGGGACACACATATGAACAGGACACAGCTTAGAGTAACCTACACAGAGCCTACCATACCTCTCAACTGTACAGACCTGTTGCAAAATGTCCAGAGGTTTGTATCATATTTGTGGTCTGTATATCCTGGTTGTCTGGTAATGCATAGACAAATCATGCAGTACTATGGTCAGAAAATAGTGACAGATTGTAGTGTCAGACTGCATACCCTACAGAAAAACACATGCTAATGCAAAACCTGTTACTGAATCAACTTTCTAGGTCTGTAACGCCAATACTTAGAAATGGTCCCTATATTTAGCCCTCTGTCCCCCAATTACTTATGGCTTTGTCCAGATGTCTGGCTACCAGAAGTTGAGAGGTATCTGCAGGTCAGTGTACTTCCAGTTTATAAAAGGCTGCCACCTTTCTGTGTCAGCAATGACATGTCACTAGCCAACAGCTATACCCCTGGAATGACACAGGTTGCCACAGAAGGAGCACAAGTATTCCTTGTATATCTGTTCTGCTTGTCCTAACATTGCATTTACCATTTCAACTATTTGCAAAACAAGAAAGGGTCATATCAAAACAGCAATGGCAGACAGTGTGGAAGCAGATGTCATACCCATAAGAGCAAACAAGCAATTACTAAACCAGTCTCCCAACTGACTATGTTTGGCAGAACCTTATTAACACCCTGTCCCCATGTGTGGGCCTTTGTCTGATTGTCATATTTGGGCCTGTCTAGATGTCAGTCTGTGATGGTATGACAGGTAATCACACATGTAGCCTCATAATAACATATAGCAACACAAACTGTCTAAGGACCACAGCAAATGGAGTGGTGCAATGATGGACAACCTGCTAAATAGGTACACTCAGAGGTGTGAAGTCCACAACCTTGTGTGTGATGTAACGGCATTTACCCTGCTCACATCAGAATTGCAAATACATAGCAGCCACTGTGGCCAAAGCCTGTGACTGGACTACAGAAGGATAAAGAGACACACATAAGGGGAAGAGAAACCACTAGCCAGACAAATGGAGACTGTGCACACCAGAACAAACTGTGCAGTGACATAGATGCCATGCAGTGTATGGAGTCAGTAAACATCACCTGCAAATACACAACACACACCCATGTAAGTGGAGGTCTGTGACAAAACAAAAACCCAAACAATGGACAACTCAGAGGCAAAATCACATGAGAACTCCACAAACCTACACACCACAGACCATGTGGACTCCACACACCAGGGTCTTGCAAAAACTAAGGCCTTACCCAAAACCCCAAACACCTACCCTACACAGGCTAACAACATTGCCCCTCTACCCTGTTCCATACAGACTTTGCTGAGGTGACCCCTGTCTGGCATACAAAGCAATCTAGACCCTGCCTTGATGGGACTGTTGCACATCTGAAACTCAAGGCCAACTCCATCAACATGTAGGCGCAGCATCAATCTGGGTTGTGATATCAGTAAGGCTTGTCAATGTGACAAATATGTGTACCACACACTCCCCCATCTGTGGAATACATTCCCTGTCAGCAGCAAGCCAAGTGTCTCAATACCCCTAGTGATGTGCACGTGTTTTAAATATTATCCTTACATGATGAGAAAGTTGGTGGAATAATGGGTGTTGCATTAGCAGGAATTGTCTGAAGGTTATGAAGTCTGAAACACTAATGGCTGTCATTATCTTGTAACATCAGGCTTCAATTATATGCAACTAATTTGCCATAAAAACACAAGTTTATGTAGAGTGGTCGAAACGTCTAGACAAACACCTGGACAATCTGCCAAAAAATGTACAGTTGAGAGGTATGGCCACACCAGGATATGACTTTTCAGGTAAGAAGAATACCACACAAGCAGGAGATCCCCAGCCAGTATATAACCAAGTTGCAGGACTGTTTATACAGCTTCATCAGTCAACCGGATGTAGCCATACTTTTCAACTGGCCTTTTGGGGCAGGAATGCATATAGTCAGGCGTATAATATTGGAATGTGCATCATACATCTTGTATTCTTCTGGTAAAGCAATGTCATGATCTGAGAATATCTGTCACTAGGTAATGACACAATACATTCCAGTGTCAGACTTCAGATATGTCAGAAAATGTCTGCTAAAACAAACCCAGTACCTCTAGGAGAGTCCTGTTTACTTTTGAGTGGTATGGCTGTAGCACACAAAACCCCAGACCAGAGTACAACTATCTCTGGAATGGAGTCCCACTCTCACTATAGAAGGTCATACTGGGCATTCTCCTACACTTACAAAATCACAGACCATGTAGGAACCCCCATCGGGCTATATAACTGTATTGTGCATATATGTCTTTGCATACAGACAGCCATGTACACCTTAACTGTCCCTACACACACCCATCAGACAGGATTACTCTCAGCTAGCTATAGGTGGCCCATATGTGATATATCTGTATCTGTTGCATGTGATACACAAACATATATATGGGAAACATATAACAATATGTCAAACATACACACACAAAGATGTGGGGAACAGTGAGACAAGCAGTGATAGAGAGAGAGAGAGAGAGAGAGAGAGAAAGAGAGAGATACAAGTGAACACACAGAGCATGAGTCATACACAGGGATACCCTGAATGGCATAGAGTAATGTCCTGCTCTGGACAGTGGCATACCGGTTGTAACCAGTTGCATGTTCCAGCATGAAGACTAGCTCCATTGTGCAATAGTACTGAGGTGGGGGCTATAATATTGCATCATCTGCCTATGTGTGTGTGTGTGTGTGTGTGTGTGTGTGTGTGTGTGTGTGTGTGTGTGTGTGTGTGTGTGTGTGTGTGTGTGTGTGTGTGTGTGTATGTGTCTGTAGGTTTAAGTATTAGGAGGCCGTTCCCACTCAGTACACTTTCCATTCCCATACTTCACAAAATCTGCTGCTGTCATTCACATTAGAAGTACCACTGGACTCCTGGCAGCCCTATAAGCTCTGTAGCACATGTGATAACTGTGTAACAATATAGTACAAATAACTAGATAGATATGTGCTCTAATCTCAGTCCTGGCAAATGTACGTGTGTGTGTGTGTGTGTGTGTGTGTGTGTGTGTGTGTGTGTGTGTGTGTGTGTGTGTGTGTGTGTGTGTGTGTGTGTTTCTTTGTAGGTGAAACAGTTTTAGGCCATTCCCAACCACAACACTTCCTAGTGCCCTACTTTAGCAGTCCTGCTGATGTCAGTCCCTTTAGAAGTATCTTTGGACAACCCTCAGCCCTATAATCTTCAGGGCATGTGTAATAACTCAGTAACAGTATAGTACAGATAACTAGATAGGCAGGGGACCTAGTCACAGGTCTGGCAAGTGTGTGTGTGTGTGTGTGTGTGTGTGTGTGTGTGTGTGTGTGTGTGTGTGTGTGTGTGTGTGTGTGTGTGTGAAGGTGTTTGTAAATGTGTATGTTTGTAGGGTAATGTATTTTGATGCCCTTCCCACCCAGTACATTTATCATTGCCATACTTTTCAAGGGCTCTTGATATAATTCACCTTAGATGTACCTTGGAACACTGTTAAGTCCTGTAAGCTACATGGTGCATGTGATAACTGCGTAATACTGGAGTACACATAACTAGTTAGGTAGGGGTTCTAAACTCAATACTGGCAGCTGTGATACTATCTGTGGGTGTGAATCATATCCTCCCTGTGTGTTTGGGTGAGAATCCTGTGCTCTGTGGGTGTGGCTTATACCATTTTGAGGCATGTAGCACCCTGTACACATCAATTGCCCTACATTACAAGGCCTGCTGATGTCATTCACGTGAGAAGTACCTTTGAGCACGTGTCAGCCCCCTAAACTCTGTTTCATATGCATAACTGTGTAATATTATAGTTTAAACAAGTAGATAGGTAGAAGTTCTAATCTTGATACTGAAAACTATAATAGTGTGGGTGAAGCATATCCCCTGTGGCTCTTGTGTGTGTAGGTTATACCATTTTAAGGCCTGCTGACCCCCTACCCATGACATTACTTTAAAAAGCCTGTTAATTGCATCTGCCTCACATGTACCATGTAACACTATACAGCCCATACCAGTCATCTCTACAGATTTATATGGAATATCCACATGTTTACAACCTATATGTTGTCTGTGCCCCCTAACAATGAGCATTCCTGTGATATCATTGCCAAATATGTCACAGTTACCATAGTGACACACATGCCAGCATTAGACATCGTACCTGACTGACACATCATGCTGATACAAAGTCTGTCACTCTATCACTTGTGCAGGTTTGTAGGAGCAGTAGACAAGACAAATTGCTATTTCTGGTGGCTTATCCCACCATCCATGAAGGAATTTGCACGATTACTTGCTGTAAGAGGTTGTGTGTTTTGTCCAAGGCATATGATCTACATGGAGCATGTCATGTGTACTAAGCACTATAGTACATACAAGTGGATATGTACGGATACTAATCTGTCGATTGGCAGCTGTGTATGTGTTTCAGTATGCACAGCCCCTGTAGCTGTCTTTACTTGGTCTATATGATGGCTATACTATTTCATGTGCCTCTTCCACCCTGTGAACTCCCCCATTGACAACCTAGTTTCAGCCCATACAGATGTCATCAACTCAATACTGGCAGCTGTGATACTGTCTGTGGGTATGAATCATATCCTCCCTGTGTGTTTGAGTGAAAATCATATCATCTGGGGGTGTGGGTTATACCATTGTGAGGCATGTAGCACCCTGTACACTTCCATTGCCCTACATTATAATGCCTGCTGATGTCATTCACCTTAGTAGTACCTTTGGGCACTTGTCAGCCCCCTAAACTCTGTGGCATGTGCATAACTGTGTAATACTATAGTGCAAATCAGTAGATAGGTAGAAGTTCTAATCTCATTACTGCCAACTATAATAGTGTGGGTGAAGCATATCCCCTGTAGCTCTTGTGTGTGTAGGTTATACCATTTTAAGGCCTGCTGACCCCCTACCCATGACAATACTTTAAAGAGCCTGTTAATTGCATCTGCCTCACATGCACCATGTAACACTATACAGCTCACACCAGTCATCTCTACAGATGTACATGGAATATCCACGTTTGCAACCTATATGTTGTCTGTGTCCCGTAACAATGAGCATTCCTGTGATATCATTGCCAAATATGTCACAGTTACCACAGTGACACACATGCCAGCATTAGACATCATACCTGACTGACACATCATGCTGATACAAAGTCTGTCACTCTATCACTTGTGTAGGTTTGTAGGAGGAGTAGACAAGACCAATTGCTATTTCTGGTTGGTTATCCCACCATCCATGAAGGCATTTGCAAGATTATTTGCTGTAAGAGGTTGCGTGTTTTGTCCAAAGCATATGATCTACATGGAGCATGTCATGTGTACTTAGCACTATAGTACATACAAGTGAATATGTAGGGATACTAATCTGTCTATTGGCAACTGTGTATGTGTTTCAGTATGCACAGCCCCTGTGGCTGTCTTTACTGGGTCTATTTGATGGCTATACCATTTCATGTGCCTCTTCCACTCTGTTAACCCCCCCCCATTGTCAATCTAGTTTCAGCCCATATAGATGTCATCCACCATATAAGCAGAGTTACACAGTTTCTAACACCAAGCCACTGTGGCACATGCAATGTTCATATCACTGTGAATTGTACATAAATAGATGGGTGTAGGTCATCTACTCTGAGAAGTGCCACCTCCATGTGCATGTATGTTGAAATGCATGTCCCTATGCAGTGGTGTGTGTGTGTGTGTGTGTGTGTGTATGTGTGTGTGCGTGTGTGTGTGTGTGTGTGTGTGTGTGTGTGTGTGTGTGTGTGTGTGTGTGTGTGTGTGTGTGTGTGTGTGTGTGTGTGTGTGTGCGTGTGTGCGTGTGTGCGTGTGTGCGTGTGTCTGCATGTGTGTGCATGTGGTGTGTGTGTGTGTGTGTGTGTGTGTGTGTGTGTGTGTGTGTGTGTGTGAGAGATGGCTCTCTGAACCCACCACTGGAAATCCTAACAGCCCCTTCAATTGTCACCCACTTGAATATTAATGGCAGACACTACCATACTACATTACCTCTGTGCTATTTGTGTTATGTATATAATGCTATCATTTGTAACACTGTGCAGGTAGAGGCTGTGCTCAGCCCTTCATCAGCTGGCTCATGTACAAGACTATGACTCCATATGCACTACCAGCATGAGAGGTCAGATATGCATATGAGTTAGCAGACACACATGCTGGTGACTGGCAGGTTACACTAACACAGGTTGACCTGTGCCAGGAATACATACCCCAAATCTGTCTTACAAAGTAGCAGGCATACCCTCATCAACAGCATGAAGGTTGTTTGTATAGCACAGAAATAGCAGGGGCAACAGGGGCTGATAGCTGGATCTGTTGCAGTTAAAGTAATGGTAAGCTTGTGAGGGTCCTAGTGCCAGCACTCAAGTAACCTCTTCTGTATGTGTGAGCCTGCTGTCCTACAAAACACTCAGGTGACATGTATGAAGGCTAGATGGCTGTGTCAAGGGCAGGTATGCAAGATCACACTGTCTGCCACAATTGCCCCTCACACACTGTTGCATGTAAACACACCTGGTAAAAATGTACATATACAGTTGTACCCTGGCTGTGAAAAGGTCACTGTGTTTCCAGTCTGCCTTAATCATCATTGCTACTGTTGGCAGGCCTACAGCCTGCAGACACACAGACACTTGGAATACAAACAGAATACAGTATGTGACATTACAGTCAGTCAGCAGTACTAACAGCAATAGTGCATTATGGCTAACAAGGTACATACACCTCGATGTATACCCATAACTATTGCCAGCACACAGCACCTTACACAGCATTACATTGCGACACTGTACTATATTCTCCCATTGAATCAGACCCATATGAGCATGTCCCTACATCAATGGTATGGATAACATGGTTGTGGCACATGTATTATCACATGCAAAGGGTTTGGTGTGGGATTGCCAGAAGCCTGGGCTGGGCCATATGGCTTACATCGTGTGTGTGTGTGTGTGTGTGTGTGTGTGTGTGTGTGTGTGTGTGTGTGCGTGCGTGCGTGTGTGTGTGTGTGTGTGTGTGTGTGTGTGTGTGTGTGTCAGGAGGAGTGGTGTTTAACTAGGCCATGCAGAGGAGCTGTGTATGTCTGGTGGTGACCAACCTGTGATAGGGATGTGTGAGTGTTTGTCTGCGCACCATCAAGTCATGTGGATGCCTGACAAATGGCTATGTTGTACAGCCATGGACCGTACATGGCAGGATGTATGGTTCACCATCTCCTGGCAGGGATGCAGGAACTGGTTCTGTCAGGAGTCTCACTGGTACTTCCAGGCCAAGGGACAGATGCAGTACTACTCCCTGATGGTGACTGCTGTCTGCTGGATCTGCATCCCTGATGGGACTGGCCAGGACCACGTGCCTAAGGCCTGCTCTGGTGTGGTGTGGTCAGCACCTTCCTTTCAGGATTGCTGGTGTTACTGCCACTATTGGACTATGAATATGTACGCCATACGGGCTATCAGCTGATCATGTTGCTGACCTACATCCACCTGGCCGATGCCGTACACCCACCGCATGCCCAAGCACAGACATTGCACGGTCATGCAGTGACAATGTCTCCCCCCACAGTCTATCCACAACATCAGTAAAATGACGTATGGCATCACAAATGCCATGGAAGTCATCATACATGGCAGGAAGCACTGCATTCATGACCCTGAGCATCTGTCTGGTGTTGCAGTCAGTACATGCATGTGTCTCCATGACAGACCATAACATGCATCTGAAGACACCTGCTGCTGCTCTTGTGACAGGGGCTTGATGGGCAGCAGTCCTCTGTTGAGCACCCCTGTCCATCTGCCTCTGTGGGACCTTGCCTGCTCTCTGGCTATGGCTGGTGTCTACACTTACACTTGCCATAGTCACCGCACTAGCCTGTTACATGCCACCACCCTCCAACTGTCCATTATCTGTGGCTGCTGGGGACTGGGTATGTGTGGTCATACTCACTGTGTGTGGGGACATTGTGGGTGAAAGTGGAATACCAACCAAGGGCACAGATTCAGGCCCCAACAACCCCACCACTGTCTCACTGTGTCCACCATCATCATGGGAGTCTGCTTAGACACTGACATCAGGGTGTGAGGGGGGAGAAACACCAACCCCCATGTTCACCTGCAAGAGGAAGACAACATATGTAACTTAATACCCTGCAGTATTATGTTTGCTAATGCACACACACACACTCCTGGTAAAGTCTGGTACAGCTTTGCCACCTATGGGCCCTTCTGGCCAGACCTTATGGTAGTTCTATCTGCTACAATCCATTTCTCTCACAGCTACTGTAAGGTCCTCAACAAAGGGTGACAAATCTTACTGTGTGATGGGCCTATTAGCAGAATGCTAAGTGTGACTGAGAACAAGGCTATTGAGAGTGAGTTATACAGTGTCACCAAGTGCATCTGGAAGTACTGTAAGAGCTGACCTACTGCTATACAGACCAGACACAATGATATGCTTTAACGATATTGGTAATAACTGATGAAGTAACAAGAGAATACTCTATCATTGCAATACCTACAAAGTTCAGGCCCGCAGGGATTCATGCAGACAACATTGCAGAACAGTCTGTGATACATACAGGAAACATGTAAAGTACTAGGTGCATAAGTTCATAAGATGATATCAGGCTACTGGCCCTGATGCCCTCATAAGCCTAGTGCAGACTTTCACCCATGTCCCTTCAAAGCCAGCACCTGTTTCCTCAGTCCAGCTGTGACACACATGTGATTCCAGGGGTGTCTTTTCCATTTCCCATGCAGTTGTCCAGCTTCTTCTTCAAGAGAGCTATAAACGTACTCTGCTAGACATTGGGAAGGAGTGTATGTTACAGACAGTGTATTGTGTGGTAGACTATACTATCCCACCAAGTACTATACATGTCACAGACCAAGTGAGGGCCTTGTGTGTATGTTGCGTGAGTGAGGTTTGTCTTATGGATATGCAGATATGGCATCAAGGCTGGTTTGGAAATGTTCTTGTATGCCAGACACAGATCACCTATGATCAGTCTGCATGAGACTGAGCACAGGGACAGGGTTTTGGCCTATCTGTATGGAATAGGTGTTGCAGACCCTGGATTTGCCTGGTCAGGAACCTTTGTGGTCTCTGCATCTACTGCATTTGCTTGGCAAGGTACATGCCTAAGAAGCCATTGTACTTGGTAATGCGTCTGATAAGGGTGGATTATGGGGATGTTGTGGCCTCCTGGTTCCTGGATGACATACCCATATTTGTGAGGTGGGCCATGTAGACAGCCTTCTGTACAGTGGTGCCCACATGGTGAGGAACTGTCAGGTGGCTAGCAACCTTGGTGCACAAGTTGCCTCACAACTGATTGCATGTTCAGTACATTGTTATTACTGTCATAATTAGTGTGGATGACATCTACCACAGCAGGGAAAGTGATGCATCTCCTGGAATTCAGTTTGGGGCAATGCATCTTGCACCAGTCATTAATTTGGATAATGGTGTCTTGGAGGATGCTCACATCAGTAGGGGAATGAAAGACAGTGGCCAGTTTGCAATCATCTGTAAACCTGGTCAGGCACAGACCACTGGTTTTGTCTTGTACTTCAGAAACATATATCTAAAAAAGGAGAGGAACCCAGACCGATCCTTGGGGTGCAGCACTCTGTAAGACTCTGCCAAACAAAAAGTCTATTGCACCAATTTCACTCTGCCAACCATAAATAAATCCAAAAACACAAAAAAGGCAGAGGACTACACATTGAGCTGATCTAATCTTTTTTATTCAATAAAATCAGAAATAAAACCTTGTATGAGCGCTTTCAGGCTAACATGCCCTTCATCAGATAACAAAGAACATTACAAAAAGCCATTTTTAAAATACAAATCAACCAATCAACTTTCAGTATTTTTCCCTCCTTTTCTTAAGGATGGGTTTTAAAGGTACAGCAGCGTTAATGCCTGGTGGCCAGTCCACTCCAAGTCTTATAATCCATCTAGTTTCTGCACATTCCATATCATTAAATAAGTCTCCTCCTCTAACATTCGGTGTAATCATCTGTATTGCCATGAACATAAATTTATACTCCAAATTCATTCTTACATGTTGGGTTAGTGCATTATGTTCATTAAAATGCTTAATATCTGACATATGTTAAAATATCCTTGTTTTAAACATTGTGTTGGTCTTGCCTACATAATATGATTCACAATTCTGACACACAGCTATATAAACTAAATTCTTAGTCCTACAATCTGCGTAGCCCTTATATGTATATTGATTACCCGTCCTTGGATGTGTAAATATATGTTCCTGGAGAATATATCGACATGCTTTACACTGATAGCATGGATATGTACCCATCTTCTTTGTGTATAAATTGCCCTTAGCATACTGCTTAGGTTCTTTACAGAGCATGTCCTTCAGATTCTTATTCTTCCTAAGTACAAAGTTTGGTGTATCATCTAGTATCTCCTTCAACTTTGGATCTGTGTGTAACACCTGCCAGTGATGTTTAATTATTGTACAAATGTTGCCCGCATCACTACTGTATGTAAGTACCATATTGGTTTTGCCTTTACCCTCAAACGGTATTACCTGTTGTCTATTATTGGCAGCCGTTTCACCCACTCTATTAAGCCACAGTCTTGCAGTGTTATTATGTTTGATCTTGCTATTTCTTATTAGAGATTCCAGCCTATCATGTTTATAACCCCTCCACATTAAATTCTTCTGAAAATTTTCCACCTCTTCATGAAATTTAACATCCTCAATACATAATCTTGAAATCCTACATACTTGCCCTTTGACTATATTGTCAAAGGTGTAACATGGATGCATGCTGTCAAAAGGTAACAAACTATTGCACCAGCATGTCTTTCTATATAGGGATGTCATCAAACCACCATCTTCCCTATTAGTTAGACGTATGTCTAAAAAATCTAAAGTTGATTCAGAGTAATTAACAGAGAATCTGAAGAACTCAGAGCTCCCTTCTAAATAAACTATAAAGGCTTCCAGTTCTTGTTCTGTTCCATCCCATAAAAAGAAAATATCATCAACAAAACGAACATAGAAAGATACACTGTTGGTCCATGCATGTGTAACATCAAATATGGTGTTATTTTCCCAATATGCCAACACAAGGTTGGCATATGAGTTTGCACTGTGTGTGCCCATGGCAACACCCTGTTGTTTTCTATAATGATCTCCATGGCAAGTAAAGATGTTATATTCCAAGACAATGCTCAAAAGCTTGCTAATTCTTTGAATAGTATTTGTATTAAATTGTGTCTTGTTAAGTAATAAATTCTCTATCGCTTGAATACCATATTTATTATCAATCAGATTATGTAGTGAGGATGTTAAATTTCATGAAGAGGTGGAAAATTCTCAGAAGAATTTAATGTCGAGGGGTTATACACATGATAAGCTGGAATCTCTAATAAGAAATAGTAAGATCAAACGTAATAACACTGCAATACCGTAGCTTAATAGAGTGGGTGAAACGGCTGCCAATAATAGACAACAGGTAATACCGTTTGAGGGTAAAGGCAAAACCAATATGGTACTTACATACAGTAGTGATGTGGGCAACATTTGTGCAATAATTAAACATCACTGCCAGGTGTTACACACAGATCCAAAGTTGAAGGAGATACTAGATGATACACCAAACTTTGTATTTAGGAAGAATAAAAGTCTGAAGGACATGCTCTGTAAAGGACCTAAGCAGTATGCTAAGGGCAATTTATACACAAAGAAGATGGGTACATATCCATGCTATCAGTGGAAAGCATGTTGATATATTCTGCAGGAACATATATTTACACATCGAAGGACGGGTAGACAATATACATATAAGGGCTACGCAGATTGTAGAACTAAGAATTTAGTTTATATAGCTGTGTGTCAGAATTGTGAATCATATTATGTAGGCAAGACCAACACAATGTTTAAACCAAAGATATTTCAACGTATGTCAGATATAAGCATTTTAATGAACATAATGCACTAGCCCAACATGCGAGAATGAATTTGGAGCATACATTTATGTTCATGGCAATACAGATGATTACACTGAATGTTAGAGGAAGAGACTTATTTAATGATATGGAATGTGCAGAAACTAGATGGATTATAAGACTTGGGGCAGATAAGCCACCAGGCATTAACGCTGTTGTACCTTTAAAACCCATCCTTAAGAAAAGGAAGGTAAAATACTGAAAGTGGTTAGTTGATTTCTATTTTAAAAATGGCTTTTTGTAATGTTCTTTGTTATCTGATGAAGGGCACGTTAGCCTGAAAGCGCTCATACAAGGTTTTATTTCTGATTTTATTCAATAAAAAAGATTAGATCAGCTCTACGTAGAGTCCTCTGCCTTTTTTGTGTTTTTTGGCTCTGTAAGACTCTACTACTAGTGGTGGCTTTCACTACTTTGACCAAGTGGGTACTATCATTGAGCCAGTTAGCTACCTATCTTGTGACATACAGGTTGATACCTAGCTGTGTAGGCTTATGTATCATGGCCACCTGAGGATTATTGTGAGAGATTTAGGCTAGGTGAAAGTAGGCAGTGTGCACCATCCTTGCCTCATTCTTGTGTTTGTTGACTGCTTCAGAGAAGTCGACCAGCTTTAACAGGCCTGATCTCCCTTTGACAATACCACACTGTGTGGCTCAAGCATTTTGAGGTTGCTGATCTCCCTGTTCATAACATCCTTGATATACCTTCCATGCCCTTGCAGATCAGGCTAGCTAGGCTGATGTGCATATGATTGGCTGGGTCAGTGGATTGCTCCATCTTTATGTATAGGGATGACAGTGGTTGTCATCTATGCAGATGGGATGACACTGGTGCTCAGGCTTTGGTTGACTACAATGTGTAATGGAGCTGAGAGCTCATGCCTGAGTTCATGTAGGATGCAGCCAGGGATGGTATCTGATCTATGGAGACTTCTGTGTGTTGCCTTTGTGAGAGCATTACAGACCTGCTTCCTGATGATGAGGGGAGGGGGGCAGGTGCTGTGCATGTCCATATGTACCGATGGGGGGACAGGGGGTGATGTTTACACTTAACCTGTCTGCAGCAGGTTGGCTATATATATGCCATATGTGTATGTGGTGTTATTAACCAAAACTACAGAGCAGATTTGGGTGTTGCCTCTGGAATTGCATACATATGTGTGGAAGACCTAGTGATTGGCCTTGGTGGATGTGTCCAATTTGCATCAAAGATAGCCTTAGGGTAATTGACATGTGACCTTATTTGCTTGTTCAGACCAAGGTGACATGGCTTTCAGTTAGGTACCTGCTCCTTCTTGGTCCTGTCTAGCAATTATTCCCACATATTATGGTATTTGTATATTGCTGCTGTCCACTACACAGGTTTACCCTACCTTGAGGGAGATTATTTTGTTCTGTCAGGTATTGCTGAGTGCTCACATAGTACTGTAGTGTAGGCTTGGATACTAATGCTTGTTCCAACTGCTGGGACAGTGAACGTAAAGCTACTTCTACCTGCTCTGAGGGGATTTATAGTCAGTTTTGGAAAGTTATTTTTGTATGATACTGACAAGGGGGGGCAGGGGAGATGGTGACCTCAACAGTGAGGGCTATCTGGTCAGATCTTACCATGGAGGATGACACTGTAGGAGTGCTACAGTGGCTATTCATGTTAGTTAGGACCAGGTACAGGATAATTCCACCTGTCATAGTAGTGTTGACCCACTGATCATTACCATACCATTAACAAAGCTGAGGAATCTCTGTGCGATCATGTTAGGTAGAATAGGTCAGGCACACCATGGTTGGGTAGTTAAAGTCACCCAGGAGCAGGGTAGATGGTTGAATCTTGACAGATTCAGGCAAGTCCAGATAGGTGTAGTGGGTGTCCAGAGTCATGGCTGGAAGTCTGTAGCTAGCTATGATCTGAGTAGGTGTTCTGTCAACAGTTAACTGCACTTGGGATGTCTCCCATGCATCATAGTGTTTGACCAGCCTGGAGTTGTGTATGTGTATGATAATGTTTAAAACTCCACCTCCTGTGGCTTTGCAGCCCTCCATTTGCAGTCTAAATGTATGGTGGGATGAGCAGCCTGGCAAGGTTAGTGTGCTCTCCACAGCTGCAGACCAGGTGTCAGTGACTGCACAAATGTCAGCATCCTCCAGGACAAGAACTACTTTCAATGACATGAGTTTCATGCTAAGATTCCTAGCTCCTGTTACAGCAAAGCATCTGCACACAGGCACACATCAATGGTGGGCAAAGGCTGGAAGATAGTGACACTTTATAAATATAGCTGTAACACACTTAGATGGTTTCACATTCACAGGAGTACTCCGTAGGATATGACATCTGACATTCAAATGTATGCTATTATGTTATGGTATGACTTCAGTCTTTACTGGCTTGCCAGTGATTTGCCAGACAATACACAATTGTATGAGGCATTGTCTACAAATATGAGGCAAACATGTGGTAAGTCTGCAACATTCTGGACAGCTGAAAGGTATGAGGTCAGTATATAACATACAGTTCAACACACACACTTCTGCACCAGTTGTTTACTATGCACATACCCTATATAAGTGTAAGCATATGTATCATGGTAGCATTCACAGGTGACATATGGATATTTACAACATCCCAGGTAGCTGCCCTAGCAGTGCCACAGTCAGTCTTTGACAACAGACATTCCAGTAGTGGTCATACATGAGCTGACCTTTGCTGGCATGGCTCAAGGGCCAGAGCTGTGATCTATGTCACTGCAGGCAGGGCCATCAGGAATGGCCATAGGTGCCAGACAGTAACATGTGAGTCCAGCAATTCTTGTTGCGACCTAGTGTTTAACTGCCTATTTCACATTATTGCATTCCCCCCTTCTGCATTCCATTACATGCTTAATTGATTGACATACCTGTTAGAGTGCTGAAGAGTTTCCTCAGAATAAAGCAATTGTGTAGGTTTGTGTAGCCACAATCTGTCTTTGTGTAGACAGGTTCAGATCTGTTTTGCATAGGCAGCAGGTTGCCTTTGTAGGTAAAGTTCATGAGCAGGTGATGACCTTTGCACAAATTGATGTCTCCCACTTGTTACTTGCATCCAGAGCAGCTGTGTTGTCTTTCCATTAGCCAATGCCATAGCAACACATTGCTATAATTAGGTCCTTCATGTGAGCCTTGCCCCTTTACCTTGCCTGTGAGGGTACATTATAGAGGTGGGGGACTACAGCTTCACAGAAGGTAGGTGGAAACACCTCTCAAAACAGGAAATGTTGAGACAGCCCAACAACATGGAGGACAAAGGTCCAGCATTGGGTACAGATTGTAAGTATTGCTGTTATACACATAGAAGATTGCTAGATTAACAGGGTTTGTCTGGACATGCATGCTCTGAGTGACTTGACATCTGACAGTGACATGTCTCTGACATACCTCTCACCTGTCTAGATGTTCGTGGAATGCCCAGAGGTTTGACTCTAATGGTTGGTCTGTTCCTCAAGATGATTTCTGTTTTTGAAAAATCAGTAGGATAATGTGAGGATTGAAGTCAGTAAATGTTGACATCCATTTTTGTTTCAGACATCATATCCTTCAGGGATGTTATGTTACAACAAAGCCTGTATCACCAGCAACTGTTTCAATTTGTAACACCATTATGTGAGATATGTCCCTCTTTTCACCCCCCTGTCCCCCAAGTATGTCAGGCTTTGTCCAGCTGTCTTGCAGTAAGTGGTTCAGAGGTAAGGTATATCATGATTTAGTGACTTCACTCCTGATATCATCCCAGTGACTTAGCAGACTCCCAGAAGTAGTATGCAGCAGTGGACATGACTATGGTCACACGTCCTGGACATTCTATGGAACTCTGTACAGTTGACAGTTAGGTATATCTGGCCATTGTTAACAATCTGTCAAAATTGTGTAGCAGTGTAGTGTGCAAATATTTGTCAGGCTGAGTAGGGAGAGTGGCAGATGTGAGTGTCATGGATCCTTTTCTATCTGACTGTGCATGCTGTTACAATTGCTGAAGATCTATCAGGTGTATATTTTTGTTGGGGCAGACTGAGAAATGCCCTGTAACACCTCAGGATTCCCAGTAGACTGTGACTTGGGGCAGTATATATATCAGTGTAGTGTGTGACTGGCATTCAGGATATGGCTGTTTAAACAGTCATTATACTCTAGAGTTTAGTTGGGGTACTGGTATGTTGCTATGACCGTGGTGCAAATGGTTGTGGGTGGACAATTTCCATCAATGTTTGCTTTTCCCTGCAGTTACGTCCCTGTACTGCATGATATTTTTGCAAATGCATGGGTAATTCCCCAGACCTGATTTAAGGTAGTGCTGTATTGGTCTGACTGTAGTTCAGAAGGTGTTGGGTGACATGGTTGGCAGCTCTTAGTTGTTTTTCTCTTTTGTTACATGACTGCAGTCATACCTCTCCACTGTCCAGATGTCTATACGCTATTCACATGTTTGGCTCGTGTTTGGTCTGTTACCCATAACAGTTGTGGGTTTTTGACAAATCACTGGGGTGATGTGAGCACTGACATCAGTAAATGATGACAATCATTTGTGTTTCAGACGTGGAATCTATCAGGAAATATATGTTAAAACAAACTGCTACTCTAGTAAAATTCTATGCGTATAACAGCCATATTCCAAATATGTCACTATTGTTTGCCCTTTATCCACCCACTTGGTCAGGCTTTTTGCAGATGTTGAACCAAAAAAACAATCAAGGTACCATGAAAGAAGAAAGTCAACACAGGTCAAATCTAGACCAAAAGCTGGTTTTAATGAAAATTACAATGCATAAACGCACTTCCAAATACAGCATTTTTGTCGTATTTAGTCAGACTTCATCAGATACAAAGGATAATAAAATAAACCAATATATATATATATATATATATATATATATATATATATATATATATATAAATGCTTCCCTAATTAAAACTACCACCAATGAGAATTCTCTATTTGACAATACCAATTACACATAAAAGAAGAACGTAGTTACTTAAAATGTTAAAAAGATAAACGCAAGTGACTTAGTAAAATCAATAAATAGTAATGCACACCTTAAAATGTTCATCTTATAGTAACATTTACAAGTTGTTAAAAAACTAATAAAAGTAGTTTAAAAAGTTAATTTTGTCCCTATTAAAAACATTGAAGTATGCTTCTTATACCCTCTAGTGATTATTCTAATAACAGCACTGCAAGCATAAAACAAATACCAGCATCATTTTTGTGTTATAATTTGGCAGTTCTCATTTTTAATACATGGGCTATGGCAATATAATCATTAAGTCCTGGTGGATTGGTGGTCTGTAGTGTTAATTTCCACCATAACTGTTTATATTCGATCTTCTCTTCCCATAGCCCCCCATCACTTCTTTTTTAACTTGCTCAAGTACAAAAAAAGTGTAATGTGCTTTTGGACATGATTTTGTGTGTTTATACAGAGCATTAGAATCTTTTTTTACGCTGGATATCATAATTATGATCGTAAATCCTTCTTCTTAACATCCGTTCCATCTTACCGACATAAAAGGATTCACATTCATCACACAAGGCCAAATATATGTCCACTTGATTCACAGTTATAAAATTGTGTACTATCTATCCATTTATTTCTGCTTGCTATAAAAACTTTTTCCTTTTTAGAAATGTATCCACATTGAGTACATCATCCACACTTATATGTTCCCCATTCTTTTCTTCCGTACATTTCCATTTGTGTACATATTTTCTAGAAGACATTTTAAATTCTGAGAATTTCTGTAAACCACTTTGAGAGACTGCTTTGGGATGTCACCCAAGTCAGTAAAGCTAGTAAATTTCTCGCACTCATTTTCAATTACTTTCCTTGCACGTCTTGAGCTGGCAATAAATTCCAACACCAATGCTTTACTAAAATCTTCCTCCACACCTATTTGTGCTGGTACTGTGTCCTGTGATGTACCCAAAATTGGTATGAACTTCATTTTTCTACCTATTGTAACTTCCTTTTTAACTTTTGCAATCAAGCTGCCCAGATAACCCCTATCTTTAAATAAAAGTTCAAGCAAATTACTCTCTTCCTCAAAATCAGAGTCCTCAGATACCATCCTGCTGGCTTGTTGAGCAAGTTAAAAAAGAAGTGAGAAGGGGGCTATGGGAAGAGAAGATCGAATATGAAGAGTTATGGTGGCAATTAACACTGCAGGCCACCAATCCGCCAGGACTTAACGATTATATTTCCATAACCCCTGTATTAAAAATGAGAGCTGCCAAATTATAACATGAAAATGATGCGGCTGTTTGTTTTATGATTGCAGTGCTGTTATTAGAATAACCACTAGAGGGGTGTAAGAAGCATACTTCTGACGATCCCTAACCAGGAAAAGCCGAAAGAAGAAGCAGAAGAAGAAGAAGAAGAAACTACTTTTTTAGTTTTTTAATAACTTGCAAATATTAATATAAAATGAGCATTTTAAGGTGTACTTTACTATTTATTGGTTTTATTAAGTCACTTGCTTTTATCTTTTTAACATTTTAAGTAACAATGTTCTTCTTTTATGTATAATTGCTATTGTCAAATAGAAAATTCTCATTGGTAGTGGTTTTAATTAGGGAAGCATTCATAGATATCTATAGGTTGGTTTGTTTTATTATCCTTTGTATCTGATGAAGTCTAACTAAATAGGATGAAAACGCTGTATTTGGAAGTGTGTTTATGCATTTTAATTTTCATTTAAACCAGCTTGTGGTCTAGATTTGAGCTGTGTCGACCTTCTTCTTTCATGGTCTATATTACAACATCGAACTAAAACAAGTTTGAACATTGTAATATAGAACCCTAAAGTCTGAATGTGGAAAATAGTGAAGCCACGGCACATCGATTTTGTTCCCCAGTTTAGGTTTAAGGTTAAGTTTTTTTTTTTGTCACGGAACAGCGATTTTTTTCCCTGGGGAAAAAAAATCACTGTTCTGTGCTTTTGGTTTTGGTGGGTTTTGAGCATAACCGTTCAATATTATAACAATCAAAGTTTTGTAAGTTTGACATTGTGATATAAACCCCTTATTTTATGGTACATTGAATGGGTACCAGTTCAAGTGATATTTTTCTTTTTGCAAATGTCTTGCAGTAAGAGGTTGAGTGTGTGTATACACACACACACACATATATATATATATATATATATATATATATATATATATATATATATATATATATGTGTGTGTGTATATCAGAGTACTACGGATATGTATTTTTCCCTTATGTTAAATGACTGTAGTGCATGACATGTTTGTAAAAGCATTGCTATTCCTCACAGCTCAGATGGTGTAGTGGTACATTGCTGTGATTGTAGTGCACATCATCCTGGGTCTAAGACTTGGCAGGGCTGATTGCTTTGTTGCTGGGCAGAACAAAAGGCTGATGGTGGGATTAACGCACTTTTAAGTAGTTGTAAGTGGGTTTGTGCAGCTTTGCATGAAGCTAAGGGATGCTAACAGACAGTTAAGTCCTCTTAGCTTCTCTTAGCACTGCATACTCCTGGTTACACCCGCACTAATTATAATTAAAGAAAAGAAAAAAGGGTGATAAGAAAGTGTTGAAATGGGGGCAAGCATGGGGTAAAACATTAAGAGAACCAGCTAGGGATGTGCATGATGGGTGTAGGAAAGGACCATAGCTCTAACATTTCTACTGCAGCAACAGCTGTAACTGATGTTGAAAATTTGGGATTTGCAGCCTCACACCCCACAGGGAGGGGTGTTGGCAACATACACTTGTAGGGTAATTTCAGTGTTGATTGATTTATATCACTAGATATGGGGGCAAAATGTAGAGCTATGTATGGGGTAATGAAGTTTTTGTGGGACAGATGCCCTTTTTTATTAAGGTGAGAGTGGGATGTTGGAGAAGGGCTCTAGGTACATTTGGGGAGGTAGGTTGGGAAGGCTAGGTTGCATTTGCAGACAGACATGACACACAAGACAGCAGACAGGGGTGGTATATGGCACATGACGGGGATACACACCTTGGATGGGGGCGGTGGTTGGGAATCAGAGACCCATGAGTCCCCAAATGGATACAGTGGGAATGAGGTTCCCACCCATGCGCAGTCATCACTGCACCTTCACAATCCCGAAGATGGTTGCACTGGGGGCTGGACAATAGGGGCAGCCTGCCCCTCTAGGTGTGCCAGGTAGCCCTCCATCTGGCATCGACATCCATCCAACTCGGAGCGGATGTCACTGTGCACCATACCCCAGAACTTGTAGAGGTTGACAGGCTCCTCTCTGTGCCTGTGCCCAGATGGATATGGGCCCCATTCCCTGAGGCAGTTCCACCCAAAGGTGGTGCAGGACCAGCAGATGAAGACATTCCAGGTTGGGTCTCAGATGTGCTGGGCCCCTGTCCCATCACCAGATGGGGTGGACAGGTGGATCCACCGGGATCTGCCTTCCCAAATGCACTATGATGTTGAAGTTATCCAAGATATATTGGTTAGTCATGAACAAAACATTTCAAAATTATTAATAACTGCATGCATGGGTGTTCCAATTAACCCATACCAATAGATGTGAAACAGTTGCATAGCAAACAGAACACATGCATAAATGGAAAAACAGTAAGTATTTTAACAGCATGCAAATTACATAGACAGCAACAGGCCATCAATAATACTATTTGAGCAAGGTATATTGATATGCAACCAAGTAAATATATGAACAATAATAGAACATATGTCCCAACAATAGGTTTTAAGAACAACATACCCGTAGTATATGAATAATGATTACTGATGCAGATGAGGGGTGGGTGGAGAGAAAAAAGTCCATTAATGGCATAGGCTTCCATTTTTCACAACAGTACTACTTAATACTCTACTGGTCTGCCCTCACTTTACATCTACCTATGGTCCATAGCTTCTGTAGCACATACATACCCATTAGACTGTCAACCTGTAAGGGTGTGGGACAGAATGAAAGGATAATGGCTACATTACTGGAGGAGGCTTGTACATGTCAGGGTTACATAGTTGACAGAGAAGGTGTACCCTGCACTGATATTGTGTGAGTCTGCAACTGGCATACTTCCCTGTATTCTTTTCTGTTTCCAAGGTTATTGGCAGTAGTGACCACTAGCTGTCTCAGCGTGACACTTGAGGGGCATGTATTGGGGAGAGTGCATGGCATATGTACCTATCCTGCTGTCAGTTGCAGGCATGTGGGTTTGGAGAGTGGAATAGTTGTACATGGTGTATCAATATACCCTTCATACAGCTACTACACACATTTCTTTGCCTGTAAGACCTGGGGAGAAAATATCTAACACTTTCTGACTATTTCAATAAATATTCACGATTTCTTTAGTGTATATATGCACACATCTCAGTACTACTCCCTGGATTTGAACCATGTCTGGGTGGGCTAAAATGAACAACAGGGCTATTGTTCATCACACTAAGCTACATGGAAACTGATATCTTTTGCTTTACTGATTTCTGCCTAATACTCTCTGGGATAGACAGTCTGACTTTGTAATCCTGACAGTCATGCATGACAGATAGTTATTGTACTGTGTATTAATCCTTTGAATTAATACAACCTGGGAAGCAAAGGTAAATGCAAGAAAGCAATGCTGCAGGGGACACACTATAATACTGTAGACATTAATATTCAGGGCTCAGAACTTAGTGCATGCAATATTTCATATTTTCTTTATATCATGGTTTACAGCTCCACATTCTACTGTTATGCATACTAGCTGGTTCTTAGATCAGCCTAAGTTACTTCATGCTGTCAATGCCATATTTGCAGTGATGAACCTGTACACATTCTGTTTCTACAACAACATACCAGAGCAAACACAACAGTTTGTGTTATACATCTTTATTACAGTGAAATGTCACTTTTATTAATGGATATCCTGTGGATCAATATTAGTGTGACAAACGTCATTTATTCACTAGACACAGTACCAGTGGTGGCTGGTGACTTCAAATCAAAGGAGGGAGGAGAGGGCTGCAGGAGACAGTTGAATGGGTAGGGCCAATGGGAAGGGGTGTGACCAAATAGAAAGGGGGTGAGCTATGCTCAAAACCACAAAAACTGGGACTTTAATTAAATACCCTTCCCTGGGTGCCAAACCGTCATCATGTCAAATCAAGACAAAATGAAGTGTGGAAGAAAAAATATTTCAATGCATTGGCTACATGACAGCTTACTTAATATCTAGATGGAAACAAAAAGTTGTGAGGCATGAAAAAATAAATGACTTTTTAAATACATTACTGGAACGCCAGTCAAAATTAAGTATAAAAAACAAGGAAGACTCAACTCAAACCATTTCTCCTTGCACTGCAGTTCTAATTATAATTTATATTCAGCTTTATAAAAGCAGCAAGTAACATTCTGAAAGTAGCAATCTTTGTGATACCCTCACTTGCAAAAATGTTTCTTATCCAAAAATTACCTGCTGACTGACAACTATCTACTTGTTTCATGGGGAAAATTGATCAAAGTAAAAAATGAACAGCAAACAAGAAACAAGCCCAAGATAAATTGCTTAAAGGATGGTTGCACAGGTTATGGACCACACATGATAGACTGGCATTCTGTTTAGTTTACTGGTAAAGCCTGAAAAGATGACTGCAAGTCTCCAACAAATGTAGTGAGCTTCTGAAAATACTGTAATCCTTTCCTTTATTACAAATACTGTCATATGCATTTCAATACTTAAGGCTTATATGTTACCTAGTTATGCAAGTATTCTCTGCATGGCAACAACAAAAAGGCTTTAAATGTTGGTAATTCTTTAGCAGTATGCTTATTAAAGCTTACTTGCATCTTACAATCTCATACAAGCAAACCTGATGGTCATTAAAGCATTGCTACTTAAACACAGAGCTACAGGCAGTGCAACAACATGCATTTTCTGAATAATAAGAAGCATAAATCAACAGTATAAAAATATGACAGAAAACCAGAACATTCTGCAAAATCAAGGACAGATGAAAAGCTACTGTAGTACTTATATCTACTTTGGATGGGGGGATACTCTGCACACTTACACTGCATATCTGCTCCTTGCCTTAATTGGACACATCCAGAGTCACTACATGGGGGAGTGGGGTGCAACAAGTATGTCACAATTTGAAATGTCTCTGGCTGACGGTGATGGCCCTGACACATTGGTCATACCTTTCACCTCAGAGAAAGAAATTTGGACAAAGCCATAAATAGAAGTGGGACAATAGCCCAAAAATAGGGACAATTTGAATTTTCTGAAGGGTATGAAATCTAAAACACAAATGGCGATCATTATTTTCTAACTTCAGTCTTTAATGATTTGCCACTAATTTGCCAGAAAACCACAATTTTATGAAAACCAGACCAAAAATGTGATGCAAAAATATAAAATAGCCACACAATACAGCTGGGAACCTGTCAAAGAAGGGGCACTTTTTTAATATTAGTACTGTTAAGTTAAACAGCTGACAAAATAAGAGAATCTACATGCATTTCTGAAATAAAAGTAATCTATAATTTTGATCATTAAAATTATTTATTAATTGTAAACCCTCCACATTTTCTTCCAAAATTGCCATTTTGCAGAGGGATTATTAGGGGGAGAGAAACATTTTGAGCCAAAGTTGGGGACAGTTGAGAGGTTTGGATATACCTAATTCTATAAAGCAATTTATATGTGCATATGCTTCAACCTCTTAATGCAGGAAATCTGGACAAGGCCAAATCTATTGGGGGAACATACAGACAGGACTAAAAATTGCTGTTGTATAAACTTAGACAGTTGATAGAATAACAGGTCTTGCTTTAGCATGCATTTTTCTGAAGGGTATGAAGTCTGAAACTCAATGTCTGTCATTATTTAGTGACATCATTCCTAAATGATTTGCCAGAAAAACCACAAATTTTATGAGGAACAAACCAAAAATAAGAAGCAAAAATCTATTTATTCTACAAAAAGCTGGACAGTTGCAAGGTATAGTTCAGCTGGGGCTGTCTTTGAGTTTGCCACCCTTCCCCTTTCACAAAATCATGGTCGAATGAGACCTCTCCCCTGCAGCCATTCCAATGTCCCATTACTTGGCTATTTCACCCCATTTACCATAAACACTGTAATGTGCATACTGCTTTACTTCTACAAAGATTTGGATTTCATTTCAAAGTTTTATTTTACATTTTACAGCACAGACACTAATAGACATCTGCTAAACAAAGCAATGCAGTTTCACAATGAAAATAGACTTAGCATTAAAACATCTCTGCCCTTGAAACTCACATTCATTGAAACAGCATTGAAACCCACATTCAAAGAAGATACATCTGGCCAGTGGCAGATAAAGATTAATTTTTCAACTCATAGGACCCTTGCACAAGAAACATACATGTGTTCTTTGATACATCTTCCTGACTGTATTAAATTATATTCCTTGTATAATACAGTACAGTTGTTACAGGGTATTTTAAATTTATTGTTTTGAAGATTTTTCCAGTAAACAATTAAACAAAATGCATGCACCAATAATGACGAAACTGTCCAATTCAGAACATTTCTATCATAAAAGTCTACCCAAACTTCTACAGTCCACAAGTGTTAGTAAATATACACAATCTCTGTAGAAGTAAAAGTCATCTAAATAATTCCACATTAAAGAGATCTGTAACTAATGAAGATGTTGCTGCTAGCAAACAACTTTATATTTCATTGTTTTATGTACAGGTAAAGTGCCTGTTGCTCTTGAGGAATACATTGCCCATGTCACTTTAAAAATGATAAACTAGTAATATTGCAATAGGGAATGGATGGCAAACTGATAACAGGTTGATAGTTACTAGGTATCTCCACCAAAGAGGACATCCTCAGGACTGCAGCATCCACCCCCTTTAAAAGTGCAAAACAGTACAGTATCAGCAATGCATCTACATACTGTGGGAGTAGAACCCATAGCCTTCTGCATTAAAAGCAAGTATGCTACTTGTTGTGCAATTAACAATTCAAGCCAACTCAGCATAAGCAGCACTAAACTTCTCTTCCCCTGAAGCTCTTAGCTCCTTGGAAAATCCACTTGACACTCAACGGTATCTCTCAACTTTGCAGCACATGAGCACAAGAAATCTGGAAAAAGCCAAAATTTATTGGGGGGACAAAAGCCCAAAAATCATGGACACATTTTAGGCATTGCTTGTATAACCTTGGAAAGATGCTAAAATAAAATGCTGTGCTACTCTCATGCATTTCACTGCCAAGTTTTGAACTCAAGACCCTGTACACTACAGTCAGAGCAACATACTACTATGCCAAATCAGCTGCTTCTTGAAAGTCAGGAAGACTGATACTTAAATGGCTATCATTCAGTGAATTCAGTTCTCACCATAACTCTCAACCTCTTAGCATAAAACACCTGGACAAAGCCAATAATGGGGGAATACAGCCCCCAAACATATTCAGTGAATTCAGTTCTCACTATAGCTCTCAACCTCTTAGCACAAAATACCTGCACAAAGCCAATAATGGGGAATACAGCCCCAACATTTCAAGTATTGATCTTATAAACTTAGACAATTGCTAGAATAAAATGTTTTGTGTTACCATGTAATTTCTGAAGAATATGAAGTCTGAAATTGAAATGTCTGTCATTATTCAGTGAATTAAAAATCCAGAAAACTACAGATTTAATGAAGAACAGAACAGAACAAAAATATGAGGCAAAAATTTGAGCACTTTTCACAAGTGGTGGTAGGTAGGGAATTGAAGCTTTTGCTACCTGCACCCAAGGTTCAGGGTTTGAGCCTAGGTTACTCTCTCTAGCCACCAGTTATAGTTAACTGGGGCATTTCACACACATCATTAAATGTTGAGTTGAACTTGCTGCCAGGGGGCTGCTATTATCTCCTGATGTTGTATCTGTCTTCGATGATGGTCATTCCATCATGTAAATGCTGCTGTTATTAGTCTAGGAATGCATCATTATGCTTTATATTTGAACATTGCAGTAGGCATTGAGAAGCAAGGAAAAAATCAGACTTATATCAAAACATGTGCATGTGATCTAGCAAAATAATATTAATCAACGTGTGTTACTTTGTGTTTAATGCAGCATTTCAGAGGTAGCTTTGATACTGATCTGGCAACTGAGATGCCTTTTTAATAGTGCTCATCTAGCCGTGTTCTTTGTTGCTTTATACATGCATGCCCAGTATCTAATTGTGCATAATAACAAAGGATATCAAAGTCCTATGACAAGACAAGGAATAACCCTAAAACAGATATTATATTACAGACATGCCTGGAATTTACATTAAATTTATATGACGTTTACTTGTTTCAGTGCAACATCAGACATCAACATTAGTTTTAGTGGTTTAAAACATATGCCAGATTGGGTGACTTATAGATTTTTAAGCATTTTAAAGTGCATTAGATTCAATTATGAACTGATTTGGCAGGATTTATGTTTGTGTAGCTGACCTATTTCACATCAGTGCATGTTTCAGTTGCCTTAACTGCAGATTGACCTGCAGATTGCTTTTCTGGCTGAGAAACCGTTTCCTGTTTGCCAGAATGAATCTGTTGAAGCTGTTCTTTGGAGACTGGCCCAAACTTGTTTTCTGAGATATTATAAGACATTTCAGTCTCCAGCCTTGGTACTGCATGGCCTATGTTTTATAGATGTTCCTATTTGGTGTACACTTAAGCAGAGCCTGCTTTGTATCAATTTTTCTGTTGTTCTGGAGGTAGCTGAAGACGCACCTCTCTTATTTGTCATGCAAAAGAGTTGGCAGTGATCAGAGCACTGATTTTTTTGTATTTTATTTATTTATTTTACATTTATTGACTGGGTTGGTCTGGCTGAGCCAAAGGCTCATTTTCAGCAGAGATCCGGGGAGAGGGGAGAAAAGCTCCTTATTTTTTTATATAATATTACATAAAAACATTTGTTACATAATTATTTGAAATTAGCATCCAGAGTATAAAGAGACATACATATGTGTAGATTCATAGTAAAAAACATTATAAGGTTTAGTAGACATTTTTAAACAATTTAATTAATACATTTGGTGGATATACGTTTCATATGTTAAGGTAGGTGATAGTAAGAGACTGAGGGAGGGAGAGGAAAGAAGAGGAGATTGAGGGGGGAGTAGAGAGAAGAGAAGTAGATGTTAAAAGATAGGGAATATTCATGGTGGATGACTACAGTGGCAGTACCAGTTTTCCATAAGATATTTTTGCACAGTAGTTTTGAAGTGTTTGGGATGATCAAGTGATCTGATTTATAGGGGTAGTTGGTTCCAAGAAGTGGCAGGGTTATAGTTGTAGAGTAAGCATCCCATTTTAGTCTTTGGTTTACGAATCTGTAGTAAGTCTTTGTCAGAGCTACATAGTGACCTTGCAGAGGTGCATTTTGTTATAATAGTGATAAGGTTGGGACAGTAGTTAGACTGATATAAGATAGAATGTAGGATCTTAAGTTGATGCATTTTTAAAAGATGGGGGAATTCTAGCCAGTTAAGTTGCTTTAAAGAATCACAATGGTGAGATTTGTAGGGTAGATTGGTAGCGAATCTGGCAACCTTATTGTAGGTGGCTTCTAGTTTGGTGAGAAGAGATGAGTTTAGATTGATAAGTAGGTGGCAGCTATAAAGGAGAGTGGGTATTAGAAAAGTATAAGAAAGGGTTTGTCTAGCTGTGTCAGGTAAGTATTTCTTGTTTCGATAAAGGTGTCCAAGTTTCTGATGGGTAGTTTTAATACAGTTGGTTACATGTAAATCAAACTTTAGCTGGTCATCTATGGTGACTCCTAGTAATCTAGTGCTTGGTTCAGGTGTTATAATGGTATTGTTACTGAATTGTATTGCAAATGAGGATTTAAGATTGGTTAAGTTTTTGGGAAGAAAGAGAAGGAGTTTGGTGTTCTTGGGGTTGAGTATTAATTTGTTGTTACTAAGCCATGTCTCTATTGTATTGAAGGAAGCCTGCATAGTAGAGAATAGGTCTAAAGGATTATCAGCAATGGTGATCACTGTGGAGTCATCAGCATATTGTACAAGTGTTAATTGGGGACAGGAGGTGTGTAATAGATTGTTGAAAATATTGAAAAGTAATGGGCCAAGGATAGAGTCTTGGGGTACACCCATTTGTACGGTAAGGGTAGGGGACAAGGCTGAGAGCCATTTGACAGATTGCTGTCAGTTGGCAAGATAACTGGAGAACCAAGAGATAGTAGAAGAGGAGAAAATGAGTTTGGTTAGTTTGTCCAAGAGAAGGGGGTGGGAGACAGTGTCAAAGGCTTTGGAGAGGTCCAGAAAGAGGCATGATACAAGTTTGTTTGAGTCCCTAGCAAGAGATATGGTATTGGTGAAGGATATTAAAGCAGTGGTTGTACTATGTTTGGGACGGAACCCATACTGTGTGAGTGTTAGAAAGTTTTCTGCAAGAAGGCATTGCATAATGTGTTTGTGTATAAATTTTTCTAAGATTTTTGAGAGGGGTGACAGTATGGCAATTGGTCTAAAGTTAGTTATATCTGAGGATTTTCCCCCTTTCTAAATGGGTAATGTATAGAATGTTTTCCAGATTGTAGGAACATAAGATTCAGATATGGAGCGGTTTACCAGTATAGTAACTGGGTAGGCAAGGGGCTCAGAGGCAATCTATAGGAGAATTGAGGGGAGGTTATCAGCTGATGTGAGCAGGGCTTTAGTTTGGAGAGAAGATATTTTATGTAGCTCCTAGAGACTGTTTTGAGGGAGACGTAGATTGGAGGGTTTGGATGGGGGAGGGGCTTGTGTGACTGCTTATGTTATTGTTATTGGGGAGGGAATTAATTATGGTGGTAATTGAGTCAATGAAATGAGTATTAAACTTGGAGGCTATTGCTTCAGGGGAGTCTTGTGGGCAGGGATTAGGAGGGGAAGGGTTTCCAGGGTGTAATATTTGATTAATGGATCTCCAGAATTTTTTGTGATTGGATTTGAGGGTAGAGGCAGGGTTAGTATAGAAGTTCTTTTTGTCTTGTTGTACAAGTTTATGAATTTTGTTCCTGAGTTCTTTATAGGTCTGGAGAATGGAGGGGGTCTTAGTTTTAGACAATAATTTCCAGATTCTATCTCAGTTTTTCATAAGAGTTTGGGTTGTTTTAGATAGCTAGGGGCTGTTTTGGATTTGATTCTGACTGTGCAGAGAGGAGCATGGGAGTTTAAGATGTCAAGGAAGATCGTGTTGAAAGAGAGGACAGCATCTTCGAGGGGGAGGGTCTTTTGATGTGACCAGTTGATTTTAGAGAGCGTGTCTAAAGAGGTGTTGGGGCAGAAGGTTTTACGTTTGCGAGTAGTAATATACTTGTGAGGTTTGTTAAAAAGGGGTGATTATCTAGTTAGTGTCACAGGGCAGTGGTCACTGAGAACATTAGGGAGTGTCTGAGGATTATGGTAGTTTTGAGGATGGGAGACTAGAACCAAATCGAGGAGGGAAGTGGAGGTGTGAGATTTATTGATATAGGTTGGAGCAGTGATTAATTGTTTGAACCCATACAAGTTAATAGAAGATTGTGAATTTGGCATCTGGAGAGAGAGCCAGTCAATGTTTACATCACCTAATATGATGGTTTCTTTATTTAATGTCTGTGATATGTAGGATAATATGTCTTTGAGTATGCTAGTGTTATCTCCTGGGGGATGTAGATGGCTACTATAGTTATGGTGGTAAAGTTGTTGAGTTTGAAGTTTGCTAGTAAGAGTTCGGCTGTTGAAAGGGATGGGAGGGGGCTTTAAGGCTAGTTTGGGTGAGGAGGTCAGAGTAGAAGATGGCTACACCTCCACCTTTTTTCTTTTGATGATCTTGTTGAAGGATGTTATATCCGGGAGGGATGATTTTGCTGTCTTGAATATGGGGTTTTAACCAAGTCTCTGTTAAGGAGACTATGTCTGGTTTTTCTACAGCTACCCAGGCATGGAAATTGTGTGTTATATTAACAATACTCCTTAGATTAATTGAGTAGAAGGATATCTGTTTTTTTTGAGAGAGAAAGGTGGGTAGGATTAGGTGTACTTTGGGTACTGCTCTGGGCATAGCCAGTAGGGCCTGGATTGGGATGGATATCACCAGATAGAAGTAGGAGCTTGTAATGAAATAGTTGTGTAAATAGGTGGCACTTTACTTTTGGTTTGATGGGGTTGGGTGGTTGAGGAGATATTTTTATTTTAGGAAAGGTAGTGAGTGGGGGAAGGATGGATGTGCTGATTGTTGGGTTTTGTTGAGGAGTAGTAATGAAGATAATTGTTTGATTAGTGTGGTGGAATTGAGGTGAAGGTAGTCGAGAGTGGTAAGAGGTGAGGTGTGAGTGAGTGTACAGTAAAGCTAGTAGGAGTAAGACTTGAGTTTTCTTAAGCATGATGTAGTTTTGTATTTAGAAGTAAGGAAATGCTAAAGGTGAGTATTAGTATGTGAGGGTGTATGGGGAGGATATTTTGGCAGTAGTTGGTAAGTCAGGAAATAGAAGTAGGGAGGAGGGACTTAGTTGTAGTTAGAGGGGGAGTGGTTATGGGTGGTTAGGTATAAAGGAAATTATATGGGGGAGGGTGGGAATGGGGGTGGGAGGTGAGCGAACGGAGTGGGGCAGCACTCTCGGTAGGGATAATGCAACAAAAACAATCAGTCAGATTAGCTTTAGTTAACTATTGTTTTAGGCTACACTATATTGTATAAAGTTTAGGCTGTCTTTTATACAGTAAAGTCCAACATGTAACTGCCATTTTAATTTCTGTGAGTTGTCCTTACATCTGCAGTTAGTGTCAACTCAGGAAGTATAGGAAGGCTACGAACCAGAGTGAATCAAGACAAGACTATTATCTCAACCTACAAACATATTTGTTAATAAACAGAACAGATACAGATGGGCGTGCACCATGAAAAGTTAATTTTCTACTTGCATGATTTTGTTGTACCCCTTTCCCCTCACCACAGTTTTAAAAACGTAGTTTCACATTTTGAACTCTGCAAACATAAACACAGACATGCGGAACAGACACACACACACGCACACACACACACACACACACACACACACACACACACACACACACACACACACACACACGCACACACACACACTCACACACACACAAACGTACCTGAAATCTGAATGCAGACTCCACTAAAGATAAGCAGCAGTCCCGATGCAAAAGTCCCACTACAAGTATCAGCTTGAGTCCCATTAAAAATAAGCAGCTCCGATGCTAAAATCCTGAATCTGGATGCAGAGTCCCTTATTAAAAATAAGCAGTCCCGATGCAATCTGTTTCAAAGCAGCAGCTCGATGCCGGAATGAGCATGCATGCATGCGTTGTCTCTAGTTCCATTCCGAGCATGTACAGACTGCAGACCTTGCAGTCCAATCCCCTTCCAGTCTATGCAGTTAGAACCGCATAGACTTCTGGGGCATCTGCAGACTGCTGCTTTCTTTCCAAATCCAGACTGGTTAAACAGCAGTCCTGATTCGGGTTTCTCAGCACGCATGCACAGAGTTCCCTGATCTGGTGTTATTTTTTTGTACAGGTACAGCCTAGAGTTCTGGGATTTTTTATTTTGTTTATTTTGTACAGCTGGAAGCTGGGGGATAGGGGCTGCAGTCTTGCAGCCCAATAGCATGAGCCACCACTGCACAGTACACACTATTCCTACTGGTAGTAGACAATGTACTCCTTTTACTTTATGTCACTATATACTGCAAGTTAGATCTGTACTCACTAGCCTGTCAATGCATCCATGTCAGTCAATCTGCATGGGCTTCAATGTTACTAGCCCTCTCCACTGCAGTTGTAAGGGTGAGAAACAAACATTATACATATCTGTCTATCACATACTCAGGCTAGAATCTGGTACACCTGTATCTGTGATACTTACAAACTGCGGGAGCATAGTTGTCCTGAGCATCTTGTATCCACTAGGCCAAGAGTGCCCCCTTCCTCCACTTTAGGTTGGCATAGTGATGCTGTACCTGCTCACCAGTTTGGTGGATACCAGTGGCACTGGTGAGGTCACATGCCAGATGGTCCCAGGCCTCTGCTTTATACTGTGAGCCCTGGAACTGGCCCTGCAGCAGTCTGCCATCATGGTTTCATCTGAGGAGCTCAGCCATGACTCTGGAATCCAAAATGGCCCAGCACTGCACCCAAAAGCACGAACCCTCTCCAACACCTGACATGGTTCCTGCAGAGATCAGACTACAAGTTAGGCCTGTATTCCTGCTTATGTGGTTTAAATAAGGCCAGATTCCTGCCCTTTACTGTCATTGGACCAGTGGCCAGGATCTGCCACATAAAGCATGCACTCAAGTCACTCCACAACAAGTACAAATATGACTCTGTCATTGTCCATGTTGGAGTGAATGACTTGAGACGTACCTCCCTGGATTACATGAAAAGAGAAATGGAAGATCTCTCAGATCATGTGGCCCAGGCAGGTATGACCCTAGCCTTGAGTAGCATCCTGCCTTCACCCTGAATGATACCACAGTATAAGGACAAAATGATTGACTTCAACAATTGGCTAAGCTTCTGGTGTCATTCAAAGTGGATCCAGTATCTGTCTGCCTGGGACGACATGATCGACAGACCACAATGCTTTGCCAGAGATGGTCTGCACCTGTCACTCCTGGGATTCAGGTTACTTGCTAAGACTCTTGCCACCACTATAGTGCCTTTTCTGGCAAAGTTCAAAGGACAAAACCACCACTGTAACAGGTACAAGCATGCAAAATCTGAGGGTAATGCTACTCAATGCTAGAAGTCTAAACCTCAAAATGCACTCTCTCAAGGCACTCCTAAAAATGGAGAACATTGATATCTGTGCAGTAACTGAGACCTGGTTCAAGGCACCAGAGAGCACCCTTGTAATACCAGGCTACAACTCTTACCACACTTTTCGGCCACCAAACCAGGACTGAAACACTAAAGGTGGAGGAGGGTCCATATTCCCCAAGGATATTCACACCACCAGGCTAGTTGCCCAACACAATGCATCTGAAATTTTCCAGGTGCAACTAACACTAGGTAAGACTGCAATCCAAATTGTAGCTTGCTACAGATCCCCCACCATGCCCCAAGATTCTCACTACACCTTTCTAAACAAACTGGAAAATATTAAGATACAACCAGACACCCTAATACTAAATGATTTCAACTACCCTGCCATTAACTGGGAAAACTATTTGTGTACCAACATCTTTGCCCAACGGTTCTTGGAATTCATAAAGTCCAATGCCCTGGATCAACTAATCCATAGTCCCATCAGGGAATCCAATATCCTAGACCTGGACATTACCAACATGGGATATCGATGCTCCACACCTATTGTCACTCCCTTGTTGGTCAGGTCTGACCATAAGCTAATCACCCTTGACATCCACATCCCTTCCCCACGCACCAGTAAGGAAACCTCTGTAACAAACTTCTCCAAAGCCAACTTCATGCTACTCAAGTCAGAAGTGACAAACTTCATGACACCCATGCAGACAGGAACTGAAAGTTCGACTGCTGAATCCTACACTAAGGCACTGTACGAGCACATCCACTCGTGCATGAATTGTGCCATCCCAAATAGAACCAAGAGGCTGTGCTCCACAAAAAGGAAGCCAATCTGGTGGTCTCCTGCAATAAACATACTTTACAACAAAAGGAAGAAACTGTTGCAGAAAAGAGGAAAATTTCAGGATGCAAAAAACTCCCTTACTAACCTCAGTAAGAAGCTGTGATCCCTCATAAAATCCTCCAAAGCTAGTTACGAAAATAAAATTGCCAAAGATTTCAAAGACAACCACAATGCATTCTATAGCTATGTCAAGAATCTAAATGGTAATGCTCAGATCTGCTCTGAGCTGCAAGAGAATGGCATTAAATATACTGATCCCAAGGATATTGCCATAGGCCCATCTCAATACCAAAAGATTTCCAAATTCCAGTAATAATGGCCACACAGGTAAAAACCACACTCTCCAAATCTAAGAATACAGCATCCATGGGACCAGACGACATCCCGGGCTTTGTACTACATGAACTACAAAATGAACTAGCATGTCACCTAAGTGTCATGTTTAATCATAGCCTCACCTCAGGCTTTATGCCCACTGAGTGGCACACAGCTACAGTTATTCCACTCCACAAAGGGGGAGCCATCTTGGATCCTGGAAACTACCGCCCCATCAGTCTGACGAGCCTGATCTGCAAGGCCATGGGATGTATTATCATGGAACTTATAAACAAAGACATTGGCAACCTTCAAACCCTGGAACACACCCAGTTTGGGTTCTTGAAGGGCCGTTCTTGTCTCCTGAACCTGATTAATATCTTTGAGTCAGACTTCAGAGCTGTGGACGAGGGTAAGGCTGTCCACACAGCCTATCTGGACCTCGCCAAGGCCTTAGACACCATCTCCCTTTCTGGAATCATAGATAAACTTACTAAGCTGGGCATTAATCCCTATGTCACTCGATGGGTTGCCAACTGCCTTACTGACAGAACCCACACTGTAAAAGTAGCCAAGTCCAAATCCAGCTTCAGACAAGTGACAAGTGGAGTACCTCAGGGTTCAGTCCTGGGACTGCTCTTGTTTGGTATCTACTTCTATGAAGTACAGGCCAACACTAAGGGACTCTGGCTAACAAAGTTCACAGATGACTGCAAACTGAGAGCTATTATTGAATCCCCAAATGATGTGGATATTCTACAAAAGGGCCTTACAGAAACATATGCTTGGTGCCAGAGTCATGGGCTGAAGCTCAGTGCCAAGAAATGTATAGTTATCCCCTTTGGGGAAAAAAATGTACCCGTGAATTACCACATTGGTGGCAGTACACTAAACACTGAAAGTGTGATAAGAGATTTAGGGACACAGGTGAACAATGGTCTCACCTTCGATAACCACATCACCACAATAGTCAGCAAATCATTCTATGTGGCATACCTCATCACTAAGGGCTTTTCATCCAGAAAAAAAGGAGGTCATTGTCCCACTGTACTCATCCCTCATTAGATCCATTATAGAATACAATGCCCCAGTTGGTATGTACCTCTCAAGACATCTCCAACAACTGGAAAGGCCACAGAAATACGTCACTAAAAGAATCACAGGGCTAAAGCAGATTCCCTATGCTGACCATCTAAAAAAACTCCAGCTATACTCTATCACATATCGTCTACTCAGAAACGATCTCTGCTTAACATACAAGGCCATGTCAAACCCAGAGCTGTTAGACATGCTACACTTAAAGAAATCCCAATCCCTCAGAGCCACACACTCCAGGGATCTAAACCTTGTCATCACAATGAGCAAAACATGCTGGAAGGATAGTTTCCTGACCCAGAGACTCCCCAGACTCTGGAATAGACTGCCCATATATGTCAAGCAAAGTGCCTCTTTGGAACCTCTTCAAAAGTAACCTTGACGATTGGATGGGAGATAGGAAATTCACCCCAGGGATCACGTCACTTACCCTGCTAGACAGGGGTCCAGGGAATTAAATGCTGTGGGAAGAAATAGCCAGGGAATTGTTATGGCTAGGCTTGTATAGGCCCCAGGGCCGATAGCCTAGTACCAACCTATGAAGCTATGAAGCTAAGCTCAGCTAAGCAGTGCGCAAATCTGGCAAGATAAGTTGAACAGTGCTTAAAGGGGTAAATGCTGAGCACTGGTTAACAGTGGTGCAAATCCACTTAGCTGAGCTAACTGCTGCTTAGAATGTATATCTAATTAATGCTTAAACCAGCTAAGCGTAGCTGAGCACTGTTTAGCATTGTTCAGCTATTATTTCAAAAAAATATCAGGATTGTAGATTAATTTGTCATTACTAACATATTATTAAGTGCATATGACTTACTTTACATGACATCCCCCTATGTGCTTTCATTACATTACCTTGGGGTGTGACTATACTGTATGGGACACTTCTGTATACATGGGTGATTTCACGTGTTATATGTACTCACACTTCCATTTTGGACCAGTTATACTACCCTGGGTGACAAATATCACATAATTTAACATAAAAAATAAATTTTAACAATGCTTTCCCATGTAAAAATAAAGTGCCTGTCTTGGTACTAACACCACAAATGCCTGTATGCAAAGTTGGGACTCTATCTCGTCTTTGAGAGTTTAGCTATACATTTGTATTTAGCTGCTATGAGATATTTAAGCAATGCTGGGCAGATGGCCCTAACATGCAAACTCGTTCAGCTACTCTTAAACATACCTTAGAATGAAAAAAAAATAACGGGATATTAATAAAACCACTTTATTTACATGTATTAATACTCCTCCTGAGTCATAGTAAGGGCAATTGTAAGGGGACACATAGGCACAGATTTTAAATATTGCTCTTACAAACTTAGAAAGTTGATAGAATAATAGGTTTTGCATTAGCATGACTTTTCTGATGAATGTGGAGTCTTAAACTCAAATGTTTCTCATTATTTAATGACTGCAGTATTCTGCTGTTTTCCAGGTAGGGACAGATATTTGGAAGAACACATCAAAAACATGAGGCAGCATCTCAACTGTACAGATATTTGCAGAATGTCCAGCTTATTACCTCATATTTGTGGACCATTTCTCATATGACTGTGATTTTCTAGCAAATCACTGGCAAATCACTCAGGGTTTAAGTCAGAACATAATGACAGACATTTGATTTTCAGACTTCATATCCTTCAGAAAATCTGTGCTAATGCAAAACCTGTGATTCTATCAACTTTCCAAGTTTGAAAGAGCAATATTTAAAAAGTATCCCTATTTTTGTGCCTTTGTCCCCCGCATTATTTATGGTTTTGTACAGACTTCTTGCTCTAGGAGGTTGAGAGGTATGTGAGGCAGGCATCTGGACATTCTGCGAAAACCTGTACAGTTGAGGGGTATGGCCGTACGGCTCTTTCACAATGTAGGGGGTATGTGACAGTGCCTGTTACACACCCCCTGCATTGCTTCCTATTGGAATAGCTGCTTTCAGTGTCCACGGACACTGAAAGCACTTGCAAAGTGCCATACAGTACCTGTCACACACCCCCTGCATTGCTTCGTATCCAGACTTCCTGTTTTCAGTGTCTGTGGACACTGAAAGTGCTTGGAAAGTGCTGTATGGCACATTGACAATGCAGGGGGTGTGTGACAGTACCTGTCACACACCCCCTGCATTTATTTCAGGATATCCTGTTTATTTCAGTGTTTGCGGACACTTTTTACTTTCATATTTGATTTCAGTGTTCCTGAACACTGAAATGCATTTAAAAAGTGCTGTTTGGCACTTTCTGAGAGCAGGGGGCATGTTAGATGTGCGTGCACTAATTAAACATGCCCCCTGCACTAGTAGTGTCCATGTCCACTTAGCCGTAGCAGTAGCGCACCTTCCTGAATATGCAAGGCACGTTGCTGTTAAAGCTAAGGGTAAACGGACACGGTTCAGTCCGTGCAGGAATAGCACTATATTGAATCTTGGAGTGTAATACATTGTTACATTGTGTTTACTATGCAAGGTGCAGGAACATGTTCTGGACTTTTCCACTGGAGTTACATGGGGCATATTGAGTACCTCTCCACTCTCTGATATTTGCCATACTTGTGTTATGATTATAAATGGAGAAGTGTTTTTGTTTGCTTCCTGGGGTAACTCATAACTTAGCTAAAATACAGGATAATACATTGTTACATTTTGTTTATTATGCAAGGTGCTGGAACATGTTCTGGACTTTTCCAGTAGAGTTACATGGGGCATATTGAGTATCTTTCAACTGCCTGATATTTGTCAGAAAATGATGAAATTCATCTTAAAATCATACCTCTCAACTGTCTGATATTTGTAAGAAAATTATGAATTTCATGTTAAAATAACAGGGTACCAGAAAATTTTGAGTTGCCCCTTTAAAGAAAAACTTTGCAGGTTATTTCTACTCTCAGTAGTATCACATGATCAGTTTGCACCCATAGCATGAGAGATGCTGGACATGATAATATCTTTAGAGTTGTGACTACAAACAGTGAGGTAGGCTGTGAGGGAAATAATTTACAACTTAATGCATACCTATAGAGTTATTCCAGCCTAATCCTCCCCTTCTCCTCTCTTAACAAGTAAAACATTTTAAACATTCTGTCTGAGATTCCATTATGAAGAAAAACAAAGTGTTTTGTGGTCTAATGGTGTGCACCACCCTAGTGGTCATAAAATGTGTTTCATCTTAATACTCAATGGGCAGCTGAGGCTGAGGAGGAAGGTAAGCTAGCAGTGGAAGCAGTAGTTGTCAGACTAACAGTGAACAAGTTTAAACCTTACAATTTGATTGTCATTCCTGTCTGAAGCCGACTTAATTTGATAGAATTTTTAATTCTCTGATGGCAAATAAATGGTTACAAGAGTAGTGCTTCAGAAACTTTGGAAATGCATCAAAGTTTACCATTAAAATTCTTACTAGTTTTGCATTAGTCAAAAACACACACACACACACACACACACACACACACACACACACACACACACACACACACACACACACACACACGCACACGCACACGCACACACACACACACACACACACACACACACACACACACACACACACACATACACACACACACAATGCAGGTACATTCAAGCTAGGAAACGTATTCATAGAGGTAGGTTTGCTTTGTGTTTAATCGATCAGCTGTATGCAAGGTGACAAATAACTGATTTGGTGTGCACCACCTATTAGACAACTGCTGGTTTTGATCCATTTGTTTATTTATTTTTTATTTACTTATTTTACATTTGTTTACCGGGATAGTTCGACTGGATACATGTCCATTTTCAGCGGAGGCCCGGGGAGAAAAGCTCCACAAAGACAAACTTACATAGATTACACAGAAGTTAGCAAACAATTATAATAACAACGTGATTATATACCATGGGTTAGTAGTGATTCCCTAGTAGGGACTCACAATTGTCATGGACAGAGAATTAAAAGTAAGAAACATCAGATTGGAAGCACAGCTTGGTGATGTGGTTACAAGTTATGATAACTGCAGAATATGCTTTTAGTTTATAACTTAATCAGGGTTGGTACATGGACATAGCCAATTCACTTTAAGATACTGTTTGAGGTTTTTTTTTTAAGAGACTTTTAGAGGATTGTAGCGTTATATAGTTTGGCAATGAATTCCAGGTTTTGCCAATGAAGTTGGCAAACAGGGATTCACCAGCAGAGTTATTAGCTTTGTGGGTTTGGACCAGTAGTTTATCGGCTGACCATAGGGATCTTAGATTGCTATATGGCTTAATAATATTTTTAAGTGAGGGGGTATCCTCAGGGTGGTACAAAATTTTGTGTGCTATTAAGAGATGATTGAAATCAATTAAGCTGGGCAGTTCTAGCCACTCTAGTTGTTTAAGGTTCTGACAGTGGTGGGTTCTATAGGTGGAGCCAGTGGCGAATCTGGCAATATGATTGTAGCTATGGGACAGTTTACCTAGTGCGGATTTGTTAGGTTTGAGAGTACAGGCGAGGCATATAAGCGAGTAGAGAGTAGGTGTAATCAGGAGATTGCAGTCCTAGCCAGTGGGGTTAAAAATGTCTTGTTTCTATACAGTGATCCAAGCTTCTTATTGATGGTCCATATGGTTTTGTTGACTTGTAGGTCAAATTTGAGATTATTGTCTATGATAACCCCTAGCAGTTTGGTGTGATTATCTGCGGAAATAGTGGTACCATTGTTAGATGTGACAGGGAATGAAAGTGTGGTGGATCTACAAGTGGGAGAGAAGAGTAGAAGTTTACTTTTATTGGGGTTCAGAAGTAGGCGTTGATTGGTGAGCCAGTTCTCAATAATGTTAAATGTATTTTGGGTTAAGATTTGCAAGTTGGATGGGGAGGTGGCTGAGCAGATGAGAGTGGAATCATCTGTGTATTGGATGCAGGTGGCTTTAGGGATAGCAGTGTGGAGATTGTTGATAAAAATAGAGAAGAGTAGTGGACCTAGTATGGACCCTTGAGGGACACCAAGTGTGAGAGGTAACTGGCTGGAGAGTTTGCCCTGCCATAGTACTGCCTGCTGTCTACCAGTCATGTAGGACTGGGACCACTGGATAGCAGGCTTGTTGAGGGAAATAGATTTTAGTGAAAGAATGAGAAGTTCATGGTTGACCATGTCAAAGACTTTTGATAGGTCAAGAAAGAGGGCCGAGGTTAGCCTATTGTCATTCCTGTTTTGGTTTATGGCAGTAGTAAAGGAAAGGAGGGCTGAGGGGGTGCTGTGGTATGGCCTGAAACCATGCTGGGAGTCGGATAGTAAGTTATTCTGTAAAAGGTATTGCATTAGTTGCTTGTGTACACATTTCTCCATTATTTTGGCTAGTGGTGAAAGAATGGCAATGGGTCTATAGTTGGATATGTCTGAGGCGCTACCACCTTTATGGAGTGGGATGATGTGAGATATTTTCCAGAGGGAGGGAATAGCATTTTAGGGTAAGGTTCTGTTGATGAGGATATATATGGGATATGCAATGGCATCTGCAGCTATTTGCAGGTACTCTGCAGGGAGGAGGTCAGCAGCGAGGGTGGTAGGTTTTAGATTTTTTAGAAGTGTTTTGATAAAACTAGTGGATATTGGTTGGAAGCCAGATTCCGGGTGATTATTAGGTAGATTAGGCATGTGGTTTAAGTTAGAGGGGGTTAGTTGATTTGCTAGGGTTTGAATTGTTTCAGTGAAAAATTTATTAAAGGCGCTAGCTATTGTCTCTGGGGACCTATGGGTGTAGTTAGCCAGGGTTGGGGTGGTGGAGTGACCTGGACAAAGTAGTTGATTTAAGCCTGCCCAGAACTTTTGAGGGTTGTTGTGGTGTTTTTGTAGGAGATTTCGGTAGAAGCTTTTTTTATCCAGTAAAATAGATTTTTTGTATCATTCCTGAGTTGACGATATTTTAGATGGTCAAGTGGGGCTTTGGTTGTTCTCCAGCTGGCCCAGGCTCTGTTTCTAGTTTTGATTTTTGCTTTGGTGTCTTTTGTGAGCCATGGTGCTGTATTTGATCTAGTTTTTATTGTACGTGCTGGAGCATGGGAATCAAGGATACTTAGGAATTTAGTGGTAAAGTGATCTATGGCCTCCTCTAATGTTAGATTTTTTAGTTTTGACCAGTCAACTGCTTTTAATTCATTTTGGAATATAGCAGCATCAAAGTTTTTCCTGTTTCTAAATGTTTTATATCTGGGCTGGTGAGGGTTTCCTGCGTTATGTTTTATAATAGAGGTTAGACAATGGTCGCTGAGGTCATCAGGGAGAGTACCAGCTGTGTACAGTAGGGGTTGGTTATTAACTAGGATCCAGTCTAGAATACTTTCCTTGTTAGTTGGTTTGTTTATCCTAGTGGGAGAGGTTATGGTCTGTTTAAACCCAGATAAGTTTATATGAGTGAGGGGGGGGGGTCAGAGTAGCAGGGGGGCCAGTCGGTGTTAAAATCACCAAGAACTATGGTTTCTTGGGGATAGGTAGTGGATAACCAGTAATGGAGATCTTCTAGGGTATTTAGGTTGTTGCCTGGTGGAATCTATGCACAGATGATGTTCAAGTGTTTGTTTTGGTTAATCTGTAGATTGGTTATGAGGAGTTCCGCGTTATTGGATTGGGGAGGTTGAATGGTATCTCTATTAACGGTTAGAGTATTTTTGTAAAGGACTGCTATCCCACCTCCTTTCCTTGTAACACAGTCTAACCGCTGAATATTGTATCCTGTAACCGGTGAATATTGTATCTGCTTTAATTATAGTATACAAGGAATACTACAGCAGCTGTCAGCCCGGAAGTGAGTTTTGATGTTATACAGTAATTTTAGCAATACAGATAGGATATAGAAAAATCTAAGTTATAACACTCAGTATTTGGAATCCTGATGATGCATGGGAGGGAGACAGAGGGTAATGAAGCCAATGTAAAGATAATGGAGTGAGTCACCAGATGGTATCATGTTCACCACCAAATGTGTATTTAAGGTCAATGTTCTTTCCATGCCATTAAAACTCAGTTTATCTGCATCTGTGTTCTCTCAAAGTTCCAATGCAGGACAATTGAGAAGAATCAAGAGTGACACTCTTCTGACTGGAGAAATATGGTATGTGATCATTTTGCAACAATTTACATAAAAGTGAAAGTATTCACTGCTAATAGCTAAAAAATATCTAGTCCTCTGTCAGCTCATATTCTTTGATTAACAGAAGCTGTTGAGGATTTTGCCATATATTGTTTATGGCATCTGCCTTTATTTCAGGCATTGTTTGTGGTGGGTAGAGCAGTGTGCTTGGGTAGGTAATATCTCCATTGTGTGTGTGGACCTCTGAATGGGTCAGTATGTGTGTGTGTGTGTGCGTGTGTGTGTGTGTGTGTGTGTGTGTGTGTGTGTGTGTGTGTGTGTGTGTGTGTGTGTGTGTGTGTGTGTGTGTGTGTGTGTGTGTGTGTTTTGGATGAATGCTGTGGCTGTGGGGGAATGACTGCAAACAGATGATGTCTTCTGCACCTGAATTTGTGCATTATCTCTACTGGATTCTCATCTGTTCTATACTCCTCCCAGTGCACTTAAGATAAAAAATGATAAAGGAAACATTTCTGTCAAAGGACCTTACTTCTTTGTCAGAAAGAAAGAAAATATAACTTTGTCATCAGGTGGAAACATTGCAAATGACAGAAGCATTGTACAGATAGTTGTATTTTTAGTTGAATAAGTTTATCAATACTGTCTAACAAAATCAAAGCTCAATAAATTCTGAGAAACAAAAGTGTACACACAGTTTTCTAAACTTGTACTGAAAGTCCAGAGTACATCATTTGCAGTAGTTTTTTATTTTGCTGGTAATCTGTTATGCACGCATTTTTGCTTCAAGGGCAGCTTGGAAGCATTGGTGTGGTTGAGGGACTTTGCTGGAGTAACTCAATACGCTAGTGGAAACTAAAGAAGTCAGATCTTGGAACAGTAAAGTGAAGCTTATTTTGCAGTTCAAAGCCTTAACCCAGTGTGCAGTATTGTTACACAAGCAGTTGAACAACAGGTGTAGCAGCTGTGGGGTTAACTGATGGTTGTCAAGCAGGTTACTTTGATCTAAACTGACATCTATGGAAACTGAAGGCACACTTCATCAGTCAGCCTTTGTCAGTGAATCGGTCTATATAGCCATTGGCATCAAGTGATATTCTGTTACCTACTGTTTCCTGTACTTTCTTGGATATTTGTCTACAATTCTCTTGTGTAAAGCTTCTTACTGTGTTTATGATGTCCTGATACTTCTGTACGCCTATGCACACATCCTGTACCCATTTAGTGCAATAACTTAATGAACATTGTTCTCAGTAATCGTATATTTATGTTCATCAGTAATGTTCCATAACTGCTGTAGGTACACACGGAATATAATACGCTGTTAGCCCTGCACATCTGTCTTCCTCATTAACTGCCATAATTTTATCCTCCTCCACATGTACCTCTTTGTTTTCCACACATTTCACAATGCATGCCATTGTGTCAGCCAGCAGAACTGGTATTCATCAAATGCTCAGCAGTAAGATTTTCTGACTCCCAGCTTCAGGCTTCAGCCCTAATTTATTGTCATTGTCAGCGTGGGGTTGCTTGTCTTCCTCATGTCTGTGTATTTTTTTTCCAGGTACTCTGTTTTTCCTCCCACCTCAAAAAAAATATGCTGATTGGTTGACTGCACCACACACCCCATAAATAGTCATGTGTGTTTATTCTGAATTATTTTGTGGCTGAAGAAGGTCCATGTACCAGCCCATTTAGACAGTTAAGAAATGCTAAGGAAAATAAGTAGAGTTAAGTTATCGTGTTATAGATTTAAGCTAATATTACCATGGCACAATGTATATTCTATTTTAACTTTCAGCTTTGCATTTGTTTGTATAAATTGCATTTTATTGTTAAGGATCTATTTCTGTAGTCTTCCCTTGAAAATTAAAATTTCCTGGTAAAGTCACCAATTAAATGAAGCAAACGTGTACCAGTAGAGAAAATTTGGCATAGCCCAGCTTTGTCACATTCTGTTCCTGGTGACCCTGTGCTATAAATTGTGCAGAGCTTACTTACATGTCAGCTAAGAATGATGGTTACTTTGTTGCATAAGTAATCCGCAGCTACATTTTCATGCCCCCTAATGAACTTTTCCAGTTTTAATTGGAATAGGCCCCCTGATGAATGTAGTTTCCTAAGATTTACCTATATTAAGTCATTGTTTTGATTTAAAACACTTTATACGATCATAACACAAACCAAGTCACAGCTAGTATAAAAGGGCTGCTGGATAAAAATATAGTAGATAAACTTTTTAAAAGCATCTGACAGACCAACCAACAGCAGAACAGCTATATAAAAAAGCAGTAGTTTATTGAGTGAGCACTTTTGTAGTGTAGACACACTACTTCATCAGTCCTAAAATACAGCTAGCAATCCATCAATAAATAGCAGCATTCAAAAGACAGCAGCACCAATCATATTGCCCTATTCATTAAGCAACAAGCCTAAAAGAAACAGTATGAATGAAAAACAGAACATATATACATATATATAACTGCTTTAATATGTACATATAAAAAAGCCGTTACTCATAATAAAATATAAAAAAATATAAAGCAGTGATATATATGTATATATTTTCTGTTTTTCATTCACACTGTTTCTTTTAGGCTTGTTGCTTAATGAATACAGCAATATGATTGGAATGGGTCTATATTACATAGTCGAAGTATGACAACTTCAAATGTGATATGGTCGAAACCATAAGTTCGAAGTTGTCATACTTCGATTGGAAAAAAAAAAGAAAAAGAACATACCTGAGGGTTGTAAGCTGCAGGGCAAGGTCCCCTGAACCTCCACCCCCCCACTCTTTAAATATACCAACTCCGAGGTTGTGTTACAGTGCAGTAAAGGAAATTTTCCCTTTTCACGTGGGGGGTGCAGGGAGGGCTTGCCCCCCTGCATATAACCTTTTATTTTCTTTTCCCTTTTTTTTTTAAATTTTTTTATACATAGTCGAAGTTCTGTAACTTCGGACATATGTGTTCATACATATGGTAGCCGAAGTTACAGAACTTCGACTATGTAATATAGACCCGATAGGTACTGCTGTCTTTTGAATGCTGCTATTTATTAATAGATTGCTAGTTGTATTTTAGGTCTGATGAAGTAGTGTGCCTACACTATGAAAGGGCTCACTCAATAACTACTGCTTTTTTATATAACTGTTCTGCTGTTGGTTGGTCTATTGGATGCTTTTGAAGACTTTATATGATCATGTCAAGTACATAATGCTGCCAAAGTCCATGGCTCCAGAAGTTACCTAGAGTATCTGAAAACCTTACCTCTCTTCTCTGTGTCATACAGACTCCTGCATGGTGATTTACATTTCATATCTCTTGTTCTTCCTATTTATTCTTCAAGCAACATTCCCATGGACATTGTTTAATGGTTTGTTTGTTTGTGTCTTTTGGCTTTTCCCGGTTGGGGGTCGCCACAGTGGAACTCCGGTCCGCTAATGATTGGCAGTAGAGTTTTACATGCTGGCTTGCCAGGCCTAATGCACAACCTTCAATGAAGGAACACCCATTCACACATGTCACCACACAGAAGATGCTCTAGCTGAGAATTGAATGGGCAACGTCTAACTGTGAGGCGACAATGCTACCGCAGCACCACCACCGCAGTACATTATTTAATGGTGGTTGTTGGCAATATCTGTATATTCAGACTATAATGTTTGGTTACCACACAGATTTTTAAACTTTTGTTTATGAGCAGTATCGTACAATCCTACTGGATTTAGGAGCAAATATGCTATTTAGTAGGTAAATGCTATGCTACTTAGGTGTTCTTGTTTTTGGATGGATGTGTCTATTTTTCAAGAGGCTTTGCCTAGATTTTTGATGCCTACAAGTTGAGAGGTACAGGCATACATATGGAGCAGGCAGAGAAAATTGATTTTGTCACAGGCTGACTTGTTGAAGATGTGCCTCCAGATTCAGCAAGCCCTGCATGGCATGCAGGACTAGTGCAGGAGCTCCAGCAGACAATATGTCTGCCGTGCGACCCAGGAATAACCTGTAGGGATGTGCACGAGCACTCCTGCACTAGTCCTGCACGGACTCAGCCCTTGTATGCAAATTACCCCATTTTCAGATGAAATCCATGTAAATGAAGTGAATTTGCAATCCAGGAAGCTGGAAACCGGCCATGCAGGGCTAGTGTAATCTGTAGAAATGTACTCCTCCAGTAACGGAGTACATTTCTGCAGACTACAAAATGGAGCCATGACAGCTCCAAACAAAGGGTGGATATCATGCATAAAGGTTACCAATGGCCAACTATAAGGCCATTGGCAAGGAAAACAGTTGCAAAAATAAAAAAAACAACTTTTTTTTTTTTAGCCGATCTCGGCTGTTTAAGCATAGGACAGCGCAAATTGGATTGGGCTGAAAATAAAAAAAAAAACATAAAATAAGCATTCTAACCAAAGTCACTATTTTACCATTATACTCAATGGCAGGCAGAAGACAACATGGCCAGTGAATAGTGGTTGCTAAGGGGGGACGCTCAGTGTGGGGCATGTAACTATGCATCAGCAGGCAATCCTATACAAATGAGGGGAATGATACTGAATCCAAGATTTTCCCTGCATGCTAGTCAGCACCCAACAGTGTAAGAGCAGGAATAGCTTGGTGCAGGCCTAGGAGTTAGCTGACATCATGGGAGGGTGTCAGGCATACTGTAAGTGGATTGGAGCCCTGTGGCTCGGGTTTGCTCTTAGCTTAGCAGAGCTAAGCAAGGGAGTGTGTCTGAGGCTGCCTAGCACTCTTTACATTGCCTAGGTGATTGTGCACGCCACGCATCAGGTTATAAAGGAAAAAAAAAGTAAACCAGGAAATAGCAGCTCTGTGCACATGTGAGCACTGTGTTTGTGTGGCGTGCCCCGGGCTTAAACAGGCAGGCAATGGGAAGGGAAAACAGCAGTAGGAAGGTAATCATGGAGAACTAGCATAGCTGGCAGGTGAAATGTATCAGAATCAGCCAATTACACAGGCAGCAGACCAACCCAGCCCAGAACACTACTATAAACTATGCAAACACCTTTCCCTCTCTTTTTTCCCACATACTCTACACCACCGGTGTATACAAGCAGGGAACCTTTAACAAAAAACAAAAACAATAAAATGTTAGGGGCTGTAATAGCTATCATACAACAAGTGGAAGAGGCTAAGGGTGGTGAGGATGTGAATGCTATAGACCAACTCACAATGAGGAGACGGAGAAGAGTGTACAGACCCAGGGTAACCTACCAAGGGCTACATGAGCTGAAGATAGTGGAGTGCTATAGGGTGGACAGGGACCTCCTACAGCAAATTGTTGAGCTGTGCCGCCCACGCCTGACACACAGAACTAACAGAGGGGAACCCATCCAGTGGATACCAAGGTATGTGTAGACCTAAGAATACTAGCTACAGGTACCTTTCAAAGGCCAACTGGGGATATGATGGGGATCTCACAGGCATCAGCATCCAGGTTACTCCACCAGTTCCTGGATGCCATGTCAGCACATGCCAGTGAGCACACATATTTCCCCAACACCCGTGAGGCATTGGCCAGCAATATGCATCTGTTCCACCAAATAGCAGAATACCCTGAGGTAGTGGGTGCTATAGACTACATGTACGTACGCATCACAGCACCAACCAGTGATGGGGTAAGGCCTACTTCAACCACAAAGGCTCCCCCTCCATCAACTGCCAGGTCATGTGTGATGCCCAGGGCATAATAATGAATGTGTGTGCTGGCTGACCTGGAAGCTATCACGATTTCCACATCTGGCATGTGATGTAGCTGTATCAGAGCTTTGCCAGTGGGGACATCCCTTATGGTCACCTAGTGGGGGATGCTGGTTACGCACTGGCTGATGACACCCATCAGAAATGCACACACACCCAAACAAGAACTCCATAATGAGGCACACACACAGACCAGAATTATAGTAGAGCATGTGTGTGGGATGCTCAAGTCATGGTTCTGGTGCCTGAATGCATCCGGTGGAGCCTTGCAGTACTCACCAGCTACATGTACCCAAATTGTCCTTGTATGTGCCATGCTGCACAATATGATCCTGCGGAAACAGCTGCAGCAAGAACAGCACGGGGCAGGGCCACACAGCCCCCTAACATTGCCAAGGCCTGCACCGGCACAGAGTGACTGGGAGGAACAACCTGAGCCTGCCCTAGTAGGCAGAAGGAGGCATGCCCAGTATGCCCTGGCCTTGGTAAAGAGGCAATGCATAGCACATACACTGACACAGGAGGGACCCAGGGAATGACACCTCTCTCTGACTCACACATATAGTAAAAGGGATGCCAAACATGACACTACCTGTGCTCAACCATGTGTAGGGAGTGTACTATGTGCATCCGACACAGACAGCCCTTCAGCACCACACTCAATGCTGGCACACCCACAAGGTAAGTCACTCAACTTACCAATTGCCGTATGTAGTAGTATGTGTTGTTACCTGAATCTATGGTATGGATGTGAGCATGCAAGGGAATTGGGTGGCTGAATGCGATGACAGCAGATAATAGACACCTATAGTGGCAGCATGAGATCTGTAACAAATACGGGTGTCACCATAGTAGCCAGTACTACACATGGTGACAAAACCCACTGCAGGAAATGTGCTGGGCCACATGTGTGTCCATATGACACACACATGCCAGTCAGGGAGGTTCACATACCCAACAACAGTCACAGCCGGCAGGACAGGTGTAGGCAAACACAAACAAAGGCTGTGCTAAGGCCACTGAATGATGCCTATAGGTAACCTCCCACCTGGCCTACACAGACAGACTAAATCAGGTCAGGCAGTGGGATGTTAGTTCTGAAGGGTAGGAAGTCAAAAACTAATATGTAGGTCAATGAAATGTAAGACCTGTAGTACAGTGACATGCCTCTAGTCAGTATGATAGTTTAGAAAACAGAATGAAATGGAATACCTGACATACCAATACAGTCATAGCAAATGTGTACAAGTATCAGGTGTGCCCCCCCCAATCCTGTGTAGCAATGTAGAAACAGTTAGGTATGCCCCCCATATCCAATGTAGACAAAAGTAACAGTTAGGTGTGCCCCCAATCCTATGTAGAAATGTAGCAATAGTCAGGTGTGCCCCCAATCCCATGTAGACATGTAGTAACAGTCAGGTGTGCCCCCACACCACTACTTAGACATGTAGTAACAGTCAGGTTTGCCTCCCTAATCCTATGTAGAAATGTAGTAACAGTCAGGTGTGCCCCCCAATCCTGTGTAGCAATGTAGAAACAGTCAGGTGTGCCCCCCCATATCCTATGTAGACATGTAATAACAGTCAGGTGTGCCCCCCCAATCCTATGTAGAAATATAGTAACATGTATGTGTAGGTATAATACCAGTGAAGCACAGATGCCCAGAGGTGGCCCAGGTAGCAGGATAGATTGTAGCATTTGCACAATATGCAGGTATGTGTGTGTTAGGTTGGTGTGTGTTTCATATTGTGTGAGAGTGGTCAGTATGTATGCATGTTGAGGTATGTCCTGGTGGCCATTGTCCACTACTGCTGATGACGGCCAAGTCCTGACAACTGCAGTGCCAAAGACAATTCCCACCAGTATAACACATGTTAGCAGTAAGCCATTGTAAATGTATGGTGGTAATATGTGTCACCATCTGAAAGATTGACATGGCATAGGTGTTGGGCTAGATATACAAGCAGTATACAGGAGAAAGTACCCCAGACATACAGTATATACTGTGTAACTGTGAAATGGACACACCCTTGGAATGGTACATACAGGTATGCATCACATTATCCTGGCCTGTAGTAGGGGATACCGATGTCATCTGCCCGAACACTTGCAGATCACAAAGGTGGTAGGACTGATGTATTGGGAAACAGCAGAAGTACCTGCACATGCCAGCATAACTGGAATGTCCATACATATCTGTGCATCAGATACAAGTAGTGTCCATAGTACACATTCACCCAGCTCATTCAAACACCACCCACGGGTACCTCTTTGATCATATCCCTGCTGTTGGGAATGGGTGCAATATGACCGCACATGTATATGGCAATAGTGAAAGAATGCAGCATGCAGTGCAAGTGTCCCATGCAGGTGTGTCCCTAGCCATAGGTAGCACCTTGCCAGCATCCTCACCACCTGATCAAGACTGATAGAAAGTATTGCATGAACACCTAGCACACCTACCCTGTCACACCAGGGGAATATACTGTATGGCAGTCTGAGACTGTAGGACTGACAGAATGCAACGGCCTGCCACAGCTGGCCTGTATCACCACCAAATGGCCTACAGGCCTCTGCCAAAGGCCTGTGTCTCACATGTACTGCCAATGCATGTTATGTCATGGACACCCAAATAATAACATAACACCCTCCACATAAGCCATATGCAAGGCCATGTGGACAAACCACAGTAACATGTCCACCATGTCCACTGCATGAACTGTGGAACAACACAAAAACACAGCTGTGATGAGGTGATAACCTTAAGGAAAGTATCAGAGAATGTATGCATAATGTATGGAAGAGGATAGAATAATAGAGGGGGTTGGGAGCATGGGCAGCATGGAATGTGCAAGGTTCTGACACACAGCTGTGTGCACACACTATCCCTGCCTGTAAACACATAAATAGGTGGCTGCATACCTACCCGTACACCACAATAGGGGCAATGTCCTGACTCATGGCCCCTGCCTCTGGGTCACCTGTGTGAATCTGTACAGCTGTGAGGTATTACCACAGCAAGATAAGGTCATACTGTCATGTTGATGAATGTACAAGTATGGGATCCTCTGCCAGCACTGTACCGAGGTGCTGAACCGGATACACAGACCCAGCAGCAAGTGTCTGCAGCTCCCCCTCCAAATGGCATAACTTACCATGAATATGTAGGCATCTTCCCACAACACTGGACACAGCTTCAGTCACCCTTGTCCCCCAGGACATCACTGTGAGCAAGAATGCCCACCTGACAGTACATGAGGACATAAAACATCACAGTGTATAACAGTACACATGTCTGAATATCTCTGCTAACACCAGTACCATGTAGCAGAAGCAGCACAGACACAATCACCTACAGTACACACTATCCCCTGCACAGTTTGTCCCCATATTGCCAAATGACCTATAGATACCCTGCAGAAACAGTTTGCTACCTGTAGGTGTACAGCACAAAGGTCTGCACTGGAGTACAAACTACCTGTAATGGATCCACACATTCAGTACAGAAGGATACTGGGCATGCTCACATACTTAGTGAAATGAAGGCAATATCAGACAACAACATTCTGAAAGATCATACTGGGCATGCTCACACACAAACAAATGAAGCCCATGTCTGCAAACAACAGTGGACCATACATATCTGACAGTTGCAGATGTTAGTGCATACACTCCTCAGTATGCACCAATCATGCTTTGGCCACACAGTAGATAGGAATACAGACATATATCCAAGGACAACACACAATAATAAGCCAAAAGTAGACATACATAGATGTGTGGAAGAGAGTGACTGTGACAAAGAGCCATCCATCATGAGGCCTGTCCCACCCAGCACACAGCCAAATGGCTACAACCACATAATGGTTAAATGTCACTCACTGCAGACATTAGCCACCAGTATGTGGTGCAAATGCTAGCTGTGCAACATGACTGTACAAGGCAGTAGTCATCTAGCAGCTGTTTACCTGCGGAATATAACACTGCATGTGCCCGCATGTGGTGTGTCAACCTCTAGATGAATGGGTTATGGCCCATGCACATACACTGCCCTCCCCATAGCCCTACTATGACAAGCCTTCTGATGTCATCCACTTTGAAATACACCTTTGGGAATGGAGTATCCCATTAATCTTTGTGGTGCGTCATAAAATTGCGTAATGCTGTAGTGTGATAAAATAGTTAGGTAGGAGGTCTAATCCCAGATATGGAAACTGTGTGTTTGTGTCTCTGTGTAGGGAACGATGCTTTTTCAGTTAGTCACACTCACTACAGTTCAAATGCCCTACTTTGGCAAGGCTGCTGATGCATTAACTGTAAAATACACCTTTGGGAAAGATGTAGCCCAGTAATCTCCATGGCACATCCTATAACTGCGTACTGCTGTAGTGTGATAAACTACTTAGGTAGGAGTTCTAATCCCAGACATGGCAAGTGTGTGTATGTGTGTGTGTGTGTGTGTGTGTGTGTGTGTGTGTGTGTGTGTGTGTGTGTGTGTGTGTGTGAGTGAGAGTGTGTGTGTGTCTCTGTTTGTGAGGGAGCAATGCTTTTTAGGCTAATCACACTCACTACAATTCAAATGCCCTACTTTGTGAAAGGCTGCTGATGTCATTTACTGTGGAATACACCTTTGGGAAACGTGTAGCCCAGTAATCTCCATGTCACGTTCTATAACTGCATACTGCTGTAGTGACATAAACTAATTAGGTAGGAGTTGTAATCACAGACATGGCAACTGTGTGTGTCTCTGTCTGTGCAGGGAGCAATGCTTTTTAGACTAGTCATACTCACTACAGATCAAATGCCCTACTTTGGCAAAGCTGCTGATGTCATTCACTGTGAAATACACCTTTGGAAAAAGTGTAACCCAGTAATCTCTGTGGCGCGTCCTATAACAGTGTAATGCTGTAGTGTGGTATAGTACTCTGGGAGTGGTTCTATTCCCACACATGATAAGTGTGGATGTTTGTGTGTGTGTTTCTATGTCTGTGTAGGGAGCAATCCTTTTTAGGCTAGTCACATTCAATACAATTCAAATGCCCTACTTTGGCAAACCTGCTGATGTCATTCACTGTGAAATACACCTTTGGGGAAGGAGTACTCCAGTAATCTCCGTGTCTCATCCTATCATGATAGCATAGAGCATAGTGCTCTAGTGTCATGAACTAATTAGGTAGGTGTTCTAATCCCAGACATGGCAGGTGTGTGTCTGTGTTTGTCATTTGTATCATGTGTGGAGGTGGCTGTGAGGAGTGTAACAACTGAACTCATGGTGGAGCGGGTTTTGCAAATTTCTTATATGGTGGCCCTAGTGTATGTCACAATGTCTCCCTTACAGGGATAACAGATGTGAAATAGCTGAGAGGCTGGGGTGCCAATCCATACCCCTACATGTGACATCAAGGCCTGGTGAACAAAGTTAGCAACCCTTGTGTATTAACCAGAGAACACTCTCAACCCATGTCTCATACACAAACACACTTACCTAGGCAACAACTGCTATGTTGGTAGTACCCTGCATATTGCCCACAGATAGTAACCATGGTGTGATTGCAGTGGACTACAGAGGGCATGGCACCCTGTCCATCAGTCCAATAGGCACGTACATGCAGACAGTGCACCTTCACTATGTTCCCCACTGGACACCTGCAACACCTATGGTGCAATCAAATGTGACCCACAAAAGATATACCATGCCTTAAACACATGCCTTGTATGGACAGATGCCACTGACACTAGGGAATACCTGTATCATGTGATCGATGTAGGTGTAGGCTCAACCTGCTGTCCATTACCAGTTCCCACCACATGAGGCCAGGACTGGCACATCTGATGATAACAATCTGTGTAGACAACATGGACCAGACATCCCAGTTACAGTTCCACATGTCACTGTACATGCATGTGGGAGGTGTGCACATCCCAGACACCATCCATGTCATGGACTAAAGAACACATACATGGCAAGCAATGCACAGCAATGGCCACACATAATAGTTACCCAGGTGAATGGATGGTGAATACAATATAAACCTATGTGGGCCAATCCAGACACTACACCCCTGAGCCACACTGCAGACCATTGTCATGTGACCTGATGTCAAGGTATACCCATCACCTAGCCTTGTATAGTTATCTGGCACAGTCAACCACTACACACTCGTGAAGCAATGCACCCATACATGTCAGTACTGGCACCCTGTGTCTGTGTGTGTGATGTATGATGCTTATGAAAACATTCACACTCACTACAACCCCCATTGGCATACTGAAGCATGCTGTCTGATGTCAGACACCTCCACACCCCCTTTGCTCATATAACCTCTGGATAACCTCTGTGGTGCATGTGATATGTGCACAGTACTGTATTGTGGCAAACTAACTAGTGTGGAGTTGTAGTCCTGACCCTGCCAAGTGTGTCAATGTGTGTGGATCCCTGAGAGAGTGTGGCTGTGTTGACACTAACACCGGTTCATGTGGACAGGCACATGTACTATACCTACCATATAGCTACCATATCACTGTTGCAGATGTTACTCACCGTCACGTATATGTTTGGAGAGCTCCTCAACAGGTAACCTATGTGGTGCATCCAATAACTGAATAGACATGTGATAGCAATACATTGTCAGTTAGGGGTTTGATACCCTGTACTGGTAGCTGTGTGACAAAAACATGCTTAAGTGTTACTCTCCCACCCCTCCCTGACTTATCTTTGCCTCTGTCTGCCTCTCTCACTCCCTCTCTGGTGGATGTGGAGGCTTACACCTGCTTTGCTTAGGCAGCCGCATATGCTTTGTAAGTGATGATCATGATCAGCTGATGGCCTCTGCAAAAATTGCAGCCCTCCTCTAGCTGATTGCATGTGGAACAACTGTGGTAACATTCCCATAGCCAGTTGCATGGAAACACACTCCAATATCTAGGAGCATCATGTTGGTGTTGGGCCTTTTCATTCACTGTGAGCAGGACATAGATCTGTTGTTTGGCAAACAGCATCACAGATGGCTTGGGGATTTACCTCAAACAACATACACTGTGGAAACAGGCCAACACACAGGAGGGGGATGTGCCTGCCATGACTACAGAATGTAAGTGTTGCTATTCTGCATTTGGAGGAATGTTGGTTTAATGGGGTGTGTGTGGTTATGGCTGTTATGCATGTTTTAATAGCTGTCATGACAGTGCTATGTTTCAGAGGAAAGCCCTATCTGTATGGGTCATCTGCAGACTGGGCAGTGTGTGGTGCCTTTTGTTTCTTGTGTTACCCACAGAGCACCTATCTGTGAACTGCAGAAGCATAGTGTGAGGATTGCAGACAGTACATGGTGACAGACATGAGATGTACTGACTTCGTATCCCTCATAGGATATATGTCGCAACAAACCCTGTTACAACAGTAAACGTATGAGGTTATCATAGCAGCATGTCAATATTGGCCCCATGTTTGTGCCTTCAGCCACAACTCTGTCAACCTGTGTACATATGTCATGCAGTAAGAGGTGCATATGTCCTGTACACCATAATTTATTGACATCATATCTGATAACAAGCCAGTGGGATATCAGATTGTGACACATGTTATGTATAGTAGGGGTTCTCTTTTAGGACATAACCTGGGTATACTGTGGTTGTGTGTACAGTACTGAGGTCTGTGTACTTATGGTGATTATCGACAGTGTGTGTATTCTGAATATGTACCTTGGCTTGTGTATAGACTGTGGTAGATGTCATTGTTCTTGGTCCTGTTCTATCTGATGTTACATGCTGCTCAACTGTATGTTACCCTATCGGCGTACATGTTTGCAGTGCCAACACTCACATGTCCCATACCACATGTAGGCATCGGACCACACTGTGCAGTGGCCCAGTATATTTAGGGTTAATGTGTGAGTGGCACATATGAAAATGGTGTTGATCAGATAGTGCATATACTGTAATATTACGCTAGCTACCATATGTGGCTGTGGCTGTGTTGACATTGGTTGTGGTTATGCACTTTCACACGGATGTCTGTTACTCTGTGCTGTGACATGCCTTTAGAGCCTGCTATATATGTAGGTACATGTGTATTCCCCCATAAGAAATGTAAGCCAGTGTTGTGGCAGTCTGCCTGTAGCTTGCACAGTGCTTTGTTACATGCCTAGCAGCTTAATGTACTTACCCAGTGTGATGTTATGTCCAGATACTTGCCAGATGTAGTGCTGCCAGGCCACCATAACAGTCATGTATGTCAGACAAAGCAGTGGGATGTTGTACAGATGTATGTCACTAACTAGTGGGAAGTATGTGGCCATGGCACCTCTGTACCAGCAGTTATTATGTGTCACGACAGACAGGGGTGTGTGAATGCATAACCTATGGGGGCAAATGTATACCATTGCAATACCCATTGCCACACGGTAGTACAAATAGTGTTGTTGCTGCCCATCAGTGAGGCATGACAATGCAACACACTGCTATGTGTGTGGCATGTGCATTAGATGTATATCCCTGTAGTACCACTGTTAGGCTCTACAATCGGCTGTATGTCAGTCGTGGCCAATGTGTGATGGTGGGTATATCAGAGTCTCATCATGGGTTTCAGGGAGTACAATATCCACTGGGGGATGTGGGTGCTGTATACACTGTCATTACACCAAGGTACACCCGGTATATGTCCCATGTACCACATTATGGTTACCACTGTCACCATCAACCATACAGGTAACTGATACCACATTCCAGGCCAGTTATACATGTGCTATGTACAGCCTACCTGTAACACATTGGACACACGGTCAAGGTAGTTAGCAGCGATAGGCCCTGGTCTCTTGGATGTGTGTCTGCCTGTTGTGTGTCTGTTAATGTGTATATGAAGGTATGTCACACTATGTATTGTCCGTAAACACCCATTACATCCCCCACTAGCATACTGTATATGTCTGGGGATGTTCTGCATGTAACATGTAACCTGGTACACACCTCATCCCAAATGTTGTGTGGTGTGTGCAATGGAATCCACACACTTCAGTATCACTACATACCTAGGTAGGGGTCTAGTCCCAGTGTTACCAAGTAACAGTGTGCATGTATGTGGATGGGTCTACATCCGGTTGCAGATTATACATGCCCCAGTGGGTCACCTGTCCATGTGGCACAGGTAATAACTGTTATACTAACCTGTGACATGTGTTCAACTGTACCCCAGATATGTCAGAGCAATGGTGTCACCACAGTGCCATACCCCATTGTGGAAAATGACTGCAGACCATCCTCGTGCTGACACATGTACACCTACAACTCAAATGGATAAGATTATAGAGACTACAATCAGCCAGTGTTGCTAACAGTTATACTGCATCATTGCTGGATGGCTACACTACCTGACATATATGCGTTACACTTTACTCCTTATAACATGTTACACTGCAGTACTGTGGTACACTGTAGTACAGTCACTGTGTGCATCAGAACCATATTAGCCTGTTCCTGCATTGATGGTATGGATGAAAGGGATGTGGCATAGGTATCATCACATGCACAGGGTGTGTTGTTTGTTTGCCAGAGGCCAAGGGTGAGCCATACATTTGACACCATGTGTGTAGGTGAGGGGTGTACTGAGATGAACTGGGTGTGGTGATGTGGTGTGTGTATGTATGGGGTTGCCCTAGGTGTGTTTGTATAGTGTGTGGGTATGAATGCACACAGTTCTGCTATGTGGCTGCCCTACACAGGTGTTTATGGACAGCTGCAGACCATACCCAGCAGGGTGTGCAGTTCACTGCCTCTGGCCACAGACATGTGGACTGTTCCTGCCAGTGGTTCCATGGGCACGTCCAGGTACAGACCTCAATGCACTACTTTCAACTGACAATGACAAATGTCCACTGGTACCAGGTCCCTCCTGGAACTGGCCAGGACCACGTGCTCATGGCCTGCTGTGGTGTGCTGTGGACAGTGCCCACCCACAGTGATGGGGCTGGTAGTGCCACTACAGGAGCCTCTTGGTGTCCTAGCACATCCACGTTGACTGCCAGCTGTTGGTGTTGCTGGCGTACGTCCACGTGGCCATCGCAGCACCCCCACCACATATTCAAGCACAGACAAACCACGGCCAATGAGTGCCATCATCTCCAGACCGTCTGTCCATGAGCTTGGTATAAGCATGGATGGCACCAGACAGTTCACAGATGTTGTCGCTTGCAGATGTGAGAGCAGCCCCTCTGCAGCCTCAGGCCCTGTCTGGTGTAATGTTCCATATGTGCCTATGCCTCCATGACAGTCTGAAACATGCACCTGCTGGTACCAGCTATGTCACCTCTGCCAGGGGCATGATGTCCAGCGGCCCTACCACACTGAAACTGTGTGCAGTGTTGGGGTGGTTAACAGGGGGATGTCAAATGATGGTGCTGTTTTGGCCGCTGACAACCCCACCTGTGCCTTAACAGTGCTATCATCATCTTCAGTCTCTGTATGGACACCAACATCAGATTGCATGCAGGAGGGACCCTGACCCACCTCGCCACCTATGGGGGAAACAATAAACACACTTTAAAACCTGTACAGTATTGCATAACAGTACACATACACACAGACACACACACACACACACACACACACACACACACACACACACACACACACACACACACCCATAATACCCACTTGTCCGTGACCTTACAGACAGTCCCACGTATATTTCCATGTGTTCCCCATCCAGCATTACATTTGGTAACATACACACATTGATACCACTCATTAACATATCAGTCCTCTAAATGCCTAGACAAGTGATCACAACACAAGACCTGTTACTACATTACCTGTCTGACCTGTGTGTAGTGGTGTTAGATGGCCTCACTGCTGTCATTCAGTGCTCACCCCGTGTATGTCTGGACATCATGAGCATGGCCCCTATATGTGTGGGCTACGATGGTCACTCCATAATATCATGCACTGGTGTGTCATGTGTATGTATTGCTCAGTACATGCCAGATATGCTGCTCAGCCTATCATGTGACAACTGTAATATATGGATATACTACCTGGTGTTAACTAGTACTTCCCCAATGCATCTGTAGTGCTGCATACATGAGTTGTAGGTCACCTCTCTGCTGAATGCAATATTAAGGGTATACCTGGTGTCTACCTTCCCTCTCAATGCCTGTTCCATGCTACAGACCTTATTATACTATCAGCTGTCCTGTTATTACATACATGACAAGTATTCCTGGTGTGTAATGTGGCAGCCTATGTCCATGTACTGCATGACCCCAAAGTGATGTACTGCTGTATGAACACCCCACAATCACACATGTGCATGCATGACCACCCACACAAACACACACACATGCACACACGCATCCTACATGCATTAACTTCCCTCCAATTCACCAGAGTGACCCTACAGACAAACTAACTACCCAGCAGGATGCACAAGCATATACAGGTGAGGTTGCACAATGATAGTACACACAGTCCTCCTATTACCCATCTGTCATCATGCATAACATATGGTGCACAGCAACATGCAGTGCAGCTATAGTCAATCCATGCTAGCAACAGTATACATGTCTGTGATGCATGTGCTGTGTCACTAGGTGATGCCCATTCCCCTGGATAACACTGCATCCATAAACACAGTATTCTTGTGCATCTGGTCTGCACCCTGCCATGTACTGTGCACCACACCTCACAGGTGTACAACCCATTGCTGAATGTGTACTACTGTGTCAGTTATGTCAGCTTTAATGCTCACAGACCCTATGTTTTTCAGCAACACATACCTGGAATGATATGTGGACAGATGTCATTTGTGAATGCCTGATGTCTGGTTTACAGCTCTCAACATCAGCAGACCATGCTTGATCTGCCATGGGACCACATCACTGCATATCGTAACAGTACATGAGCCCAATATGTGACATATGTCCTGTACTTTTACAAGCAGTGCCTATGGAATGTGTTAGGTGTGCGGATGCTGACCAGGATGCATACACTCAGTGTGGGCATATGTGTGCACACCATTATCATGACGGTTTGTTGCACCTCTTGTTATGTGTACTACAGCAGTCACTACTCTTGGCAGGGGTATACTAGCATGGGCCATCTGCATTTGTCAGTGTATGTTTAGTCTGCCCTACACATGTCCCCCTAATCTGCATGACTGCAAGGTCTACTCATGTGCGCATCCCTTGGTGTTCATACACTGCCATCACTATTGCTGTGGGGGTAGGGTTACATCTGCCACAGTGTCTGAACCTGACTATGTGCAGATACAGCCATTCTTAGCATCCTTAAGATCCCTGCTGCAGTGCACTGGTGTGTCATGCTAACAACCCCCCTTCAGCCTTTTTGCAGATGCATGATAAGTAAGGCCTACACATGTGTCACTTTGCAGTGTCCCATACACTGAACACCACATGTTACAGGCTAGTCCCAGCTGATAATGTGGACCACAGTAATGCCTTATGCCATAGTGTAACTCTGCAGCAGTTGCCATTGTCCTACAGGTATATACACTGGTGTTGTGTTGTATATGGGTGTTATTCCAAACATGTCCCTACTGTAGGCCATGTCTCCCACCATTATGTTACTCCCTGTGGACACATTCTGCAATGACAGGATGTTAGTTATCACGGAGGTGTCTGACATACCCTTGCAATCGGTTCATAGGTGCATAGGTAGGTGCTAGGCTATTGGCCCTAGGGCATAATTAAGCCTAGCCAAAACAATTTTTGCTGACTCTTTCCTCCCAAGTGGACTAGTTTCCTGTGCCCCTGTCTAGCAGGGCCACCAAAGTGGTTCCTGGGGTGAATCTCCTGTTTCCCATCTACTCATCAAGATTACTCTTGACCGCTAATGAGGAGCTCTGCCACACATTTATGGGGGCCCTGTTCCAGAGCAAGGGAAGTCTCTGGAACATGAATCTGTCCCTCCAACAAGTCCTGTTTATTGCTGATGTCAGGTTTACGTCCCTTGAGTGAGTAGCTCTGGTGGATTGGGTTTTAATTAGGTGGAGCATTTCTAGCAATTTGGGGTTTGACATAGCCTTGTATGTCAGGCAGAGATCACCTCTGAATAGCCGGTAGGTGACTGAGTGTAGTCTGAGGTTTTTTTTGCCTCATGGCATAGGGCAACTGTTTGAGGCTCGTTATCCTCTTTGTGAGGTACTTTTGAGGCTTCTCCAGTTGTTGCAGATGTCTTGTTAGGTACATCCCAAATGGGGCATTATATTCAATAACGGGTCTAATGAGTGATGAGTAGAGGGAGACAATAACATCCTTATTCCTGGATGCAAACCCTTTTGTGATAAGGTGGGCCATGTAGAAGGATTTTCTAACCATTTCAGCAATATGGTTGTCGAAGGACAGGTTACTGTCCACCTGCATCCCTAGGTCTCTTTATCACACTCTCAGTAATAAGTGGGCTACCATCTATGTTGTAATTCATAGGTACTTGGTTTTTCCCAAAGGGGATGACGATGCACTTTTTGGCATTTAGCTTGAGGCCATGGTTTTGGCACCATGTATCTGTGTCTGTAAGACCCTTTTGAAGAATATCTACATCATTAGGGGTCTCAATTATGGCACCCAGTTTGCAGTCATCTGCAAACTTTGTTAGCCATAGTCCCTCCATGTTTGCTTGTACCTCCGAGAAGTAGATACCAAACAGGAGGGGGTCCCAGGACTGAGCCCTGTGGTTTGGAGTCAGATCTAGCATTTCCTATTCTCACTGAACGGGTTCTGTCCATGAGACAGTTAGCAACCCATCTTGTAACGTAGGGGTTTATATTTAGGTTGGTGAATTTGTCAATAATTCCTGAGTGAGGAATGGTATCGAAGGCCTTTACAAGATCAAGGTATGCTGTGTGAACCACCTATCCCTCATCTATTGCTTTAGTGACCATTTTGAAAAAGTCTACCAGATTTAGGAGACAAGACCTTCCCTTTATGAACCCAAACTGGGTGGGGTCAAGGGTTTGTAGGTTCCCAATGTCTTCCCAATGTCTTTGTTTATGAGTTCTATGATGATGCGCTCCATGGCCTTGCAGACCCGACTCATTAGGCTGATGGAGTGGTAATTCCCAGGGTCAGTGGTGGCACCTCCTTTGTAGAGTGGTATAACTGTTGCCATGCGCCACTCTGTGGGCACATAGCCTGAGGTGATGCTGTGGTTAAACATGGTATTAAGGTGAGGGATTAATTCATTTTGGAGTTCATGTAGTACTCAGCCTGGGATGCTGTCTGGTCCCATGGATGCTGTGTTTCTTGCCTTGGAAAGTGCTATTTTCACCTGAGTGGCTGTGATTTTAGGGGCAGTACAATCTTCTGGTATGGAAATGGGCCCTTTGGGGGGTGAGGGTGGGGTGAAGTTTGCACTGAACCTATCTGCCACTATATTGGCTATGTCAGTTGGTTCTGTGAATTTTGAAACATTATGCTGTAGCTCAGAGCAGAACTGCGAGTTGTTATTTAGATTTTTGACATAGCTAAAAAATGCTTTGTGATTGTCTTTGGTGTATGTTGCAATTTTTCTTTCAAAGCTTGCCTTAGAGGTTTTTATGAGGGTTCTTAGCTTTTTGCTAAGGTTGGTCAGGGAGCTCCTCCATTCCTGGGTTTTTACACTTTTTTGCAATAATTTCTTCCTTCTATTATAGACCTTATTTGTGGCTGGAGTCCACTAGACTGGTTTCTTATTTTTGGAGGAGTGGGTCTTGGTCTTGTTTGGGATAGCATGATCCATGCACTCATGTAGGTGCTTGTAGAGTACTTTTGTGTAGGATATAGCAGATTCAATCATATTGCCTTTCTGCTGGGGAGTAGCAAAGTTTGCCACCTCTGTCTTGAGTAGCATAAATTTCGCCTTGGAGAAGTTTTTCACCATGGTTTCTTTTGGGGTGTGGGGGTGAGGGTGGTATGTGGATATCTAAGGTGTTGAGTTAATAATCTGATCTGACCAATGAGGAGTTTACCACAGGTGTGGAGCATTTGTCTCTCATGTTGGTGATGACCAGGTCCAGTATATTTTTACCTCTTGTGGGGGTGTTAATAAGCTGGTCCAGTGCATTGGAGTTGATGTACTCCAGGAAGCACTGAGCAAAAGTATTAGTACTTCCGTAGTTTTCCCAGTTGATGTTCGAGTAGTTGAAATCACCCAGTATAAGGGTGTTCGGTTGGACTCTCATGTTTTCCAGTACCTCGAGGAAAGAAGAGTGTGTGTCATGGGGCTGGGAAGATGATCTGTAGCAAGCTACACTCTGGAATGCAGTTTTGCCCATTGTCAGTTGCACTTGGATGATTTCCGAGGCATCATTCTTTGCAACCAGTCTGGAGGTGTGGTTATCCTTGATGAATATGGATACGCCTCCTCCCTTTCTATTTCAGTCTGGGTTTTGCGGCCAAAATGTGTGGTATGAGTTGTAGCCTGGAATCGCTGGGGTGCTCTCTTGAGCCTTGAACCAGGTCTCCGTTACTGCACAAATATTGATGTTCTCCATGTTGAGGAGTGCCTTCAGAGAGTGCCTTTTGAGGTTTAAACTCCTAGCATTCAGCAGCATGACCCTCAGTTTTTTGTCAGTAGTGCGTGTTACGGTGGTAGATTTGTATTTTGAGCCTTGCCTAAAAAAGGCACTATTGGGGTGGTAAGATCCTTTGCCAGTATCCTGAATCCCTGAGGTGCCAAGTGCATGCCACCTCTGGTGAAGCATCGAGGCTTGCCGAGCATGTCATCCCAGGCAGACAGGTACTGGATCCCCTTTGATTGACAACAAAAACTTAACCAATTGTTGACATTTATCATTTTTTCCTTGTACTGATGTATCATTCTTGGTGATGGTAAGATGTTGCTCAGGGCTAGGGTCATACCTGCCTTGATTACATAATCAGAGAGCTCCTCTATGCCTCTTTTCATGTAATCCAGGGAGGTATGTCTCAAGTCATTTACACCAACATGGACAATGACAGAGTCGTAGTTGTACTTGTGAAGTGACCTGAGTGCGTGGGTAATGTGGCAGATTCTGGCACCCGACAAGCAACTGACAGTGACCTTCTCCTTGTCCAGCCTGGTGAGGGGGACATTGGTGTGCCTGACTATGGAGTCACCTATTACAAGTGTGTTTGGTAAGGTGTTTTGCCTTAAGGGCTGTGGTTGTGCGGCACACTGGTTTTGGTGGTTATGCGATGATTGCGGAGTGTTGGTGGGTGTAGGTTGCTTGCGTGTCTGTTTTGGAGGTTTCTGTTATTTCTGCAGATTTTTATTTAGAGCCTCCGAATATGTCTTTATGTATCTATGCGTGGGGTTTGCAGTTGCATGTCTAGTGGGTCTATGTGTAGTAGGTGGAGTGTTGCAGGTTGGTACCTTCTCCTCTTGACTGTCAATTCCAGTCGTGACTGGACAGAGCTTTGCCTCATGTCTAGCTAGGTAAGTGCATCTCTTGCAGATGTTGGTGTTGTTTGGGAGGAGGAGTGGGTTGTCTGTGTACATGAGGCAGTTGTGACATTGCCTCAGGATGCCCAAATTCATCAAGTGCACAGAAGAACACACTGGGAGCTGACTCTTGGACATGCCTGAATGGGTTAAGGATCTATTCTTATTTGCCTGGTAGGGGAGATTAGTTTGACTGTTCCCTACAAACAACAGTTGGGGATCGAGTACAATAGTTTTAGTGCTTCTGTCTCTTATTGAGCCAAATGCTAGTCAGAAAGCTTTGATTTCAGTGCTAAATCAGATGGACTGGCTAGTACCAAGGGAAAAACTGAAGAGCAGACTCTGTGGAGCTGGGGATAATTTAACTCTAGCTAACTGCCTCTGCGCTATGTGCAAATCCTCGGAAAAGTGGTTTGTATATCAAAAAGATTAAAGAGATAGAAATTAGCCCATAAAACTACAATTTCTGGGCAGAAACCACTCCACCAAGGACAGGTACGATGTTCAGAGCTTCCCACTTTGACTGGTGAACAAAGAAACTTCCTTTTTGCCCAAGTAAGGTATGGCCAAACACAGACGCTTAAACACAGTCCAGGTATCAGCAGGTATCTGAAACTGGACTTTTCTAGCTTAGTAAGGCGGGAAAATATCAAGATTTTTGTTTTTGTTTTTTTTTCAAGAAAACAGTAGAAATAAATGCAAAAACACTTTTATAGTGCAGTAATGGCTGTCACACTTGAGTGGGAAGCCAGTAACAGTTAAAAATAAAATTTACAACAAAAATTACTTTTTAAAGTGCAGGTACAAATAAATGCAATTTCAGTGTAAAATGAGCATTCTGAGAAGCAATAAATGACAGAAAACGAGCGTTTAGGCGGAAATAACAATAAGCAACAAGAAAAACCAAAAAATGGTACTTAAACATGCCAAAGTCTCTCCTTTTGTCTCTCTGGCATTGTAGGTCTTTGCAGGACACCTGGGCAGAATCTGCTGAGCTTATACAAACACAACAACTGCGCAAATGCGGTTTTATATCAGAAATATTAAAGAGATAGAAATTAGCCCAAAATGGCCAATAAAACTATGGTTTCTGGGCAGAAACCACTCCTCCAAGGACAGGTAGGCTGTTCAGAGCTCCCCACTCTCACTGGTGAACAAAGAAACTTCCATTTTGCCCAAGTAAGGTATGGCCAAACACAGAAGCTTAAACACAGTCCAGGTATCAGCAGGTATCTGAAACTGGACTTTTCTAGCTTAGTAAGGCAGGAAAATAGCAAGATTGTTTTGTACTTTTTTTTTTTTTTTTTTTCCAAGAAAACAGTAGAAACAAATGCAAAAACACTTTTATAGTGCAGTAATGGCTGTCACACTTGAGTGGAAAGCCAGTAACAGTTAAAAGTACAATTTACAACAAAAATTAGTTTTTTAAAGTGCAGGCACAAATAAATGCAATTTTAGTGTAAAATGAATGTTCTGAGAACCAATAAACGCAAGAAAATGAGCATTTAGGTGGAAATAGCAATAAGCAACAAGAAAAAACAAAAAATGGTACTTAAACACTGCAAAGTCTCTCCTTTTGTCTCTCTGGCATTGTAGGTTTCTGCAGGACACCTGGCAGGATTTGCTGAGCTTATACAAACACAAAAAACGCTAAAATGCATTTTTTATATCAGAAAGATTAAAGAGATAGAAATTACCCCAAAATGGCCAATAAAACTAGTTTCTGGGCAGAAACCACTCCTCCAAGGGTGGGTAGGTTGCTCAGAGCTCCCCACTCTCACTGGTTAACAAAGAAACTTCCTTTTTTCCCCATGTAAGTTATGGCTAAACACAGAAGCTTAAACACAGTCCAGGTACCTGAAACTGGACGTTTCTAGCTTAGTAAGGCGGGAAAATAGCAAGATTTTTTTTTGTTTTTTGTTTTTTCAAGAAAACACTCCTGTGATGCTGTGCATTTAACAGCAACAATATGTGCACATGTACAGCAGGCATTCTGGGTAGGTGTGTTAGATGTGTGCATGGAATATACCATCGCCATTACATGCCTGGTATATTGACAAGCATCTATATAAACCATACTCACCAGCTACAGGCTGCTGCCTTGGTGGTATCCCAGAGGGACCTACATAAGAGGGTGAGAGATGCAAAGTCAGTGGCCACACCTGTGGCATTGCTACAGGGTGGGTGCAGCATTACAATACATCAACAGTACACATCCACAATACTACCACATATGCACATCTGTTTATCACTACTATGCAGCAACAAAATATATCTATGACATGCCAGATATGTATGATCTACCTGCACCGGTGCAGATGTATATGCAACAGTGGTCTACTGATGTGCCCTGTAGCCTTACCTACATGCTCCTCGGCCAGTGTGTGGGTGGCACCCAACTCCACAAAGTAGTCCAGCGGTTGGTGGCTGTGTGTTCAGGCAGGTGCCATGAGGCTGGCTAGGAGCTCCTTCATACGTGTTGGGGGGGATGGATCGCATGTCATCTCTCTGTGGTGAGGTGATCCCCCCAGATTGCAGCAGCACGCCGATGGATATTGCAAAGCAGGACAAAACAATGATGCTGGACCTGCTCATAACTGCAGTTGTGCAGTCTGACATCATTGACTCTGTGGACTAGGTCATTTCACAGGGCGGTCCACTCCTGCTGATCACGGGCGGCCCGGCTAAACAAGATTGCATAGTGCTGTATGAGGTTATTCAGCATAATTTAATTTTCAGCTGCTGTGTATGCTGGCAGCCTTCCATGAGACATTGTGCCTGAAAGACATAAATATGGACACAGGTGTGAGCATGTCATGCAGCAAGGTTACCACAGTTCTTAATACACATCACTGTCACCCCCCACCATATCAGCGACAATAAACTGTACACACAACTCAATAGGTATGGCTACAGCATACCTACCAGTGGGGCAGATGTTGTACTACACCACGTTTTGTGCAATGTGTTTGTAGCCATGTTCCCGGTGTGGACACTATCATTGCTGGCCTGTTACAGACTATTCACCTGCATGCCATTGACAGGGCCACAATGGTTCCATATATGCCTGTGGTATGCTTGCTGTGTGTTTGCTGCACATCTGACATTCTGTATTATTGGGGTTATCTATGCATGCTGTTGATCATGTTCTGGGATTGTATAGACTATGGCTAAGGGTATGTTGCAGACTATCCTGTAACACCAGTGACCTGCTTAGTGTATGACAACAGTTTTACACATATGGGCCAGTGTTCCAGCCTCTGTCCTCCACCTACATACCAGGCTTTGTACATATGACATGCTGCCAGGGGTTGTTATGTAGTGGGCTGTGAGTATGTCATGCTGCCATTCCTGCCATCAGTCCACTGCTGTTGTGTCCCCCATATATACTGTGGGGTTGGGTCCATATATGTGTGGGCTTCACCTACACAATACATGTATGCCCTTATGCACTCCAGAGGCCAGTGTATGTAAAAGTGGCATATGGCCCTGTATTATTGAGTCTAGGGGGGGATGCACCATAACTAACCTAGGCTGTTACAACATGTGGGGGTATCAGCGGTAAGCTGCCTTAAGGTATCTGGATGTACATTACCATACAATTCACCATGTGTAAATGCAGGCCTACTGCCGCCTGCCATACAGACTGTTCTGTTTTTCAGTGTCATTGTGATGGTGTCAGTTATGCCTTCTTATGTAACAAATACATCCCATTGTGTCAACTGAGGTCTTTAGCCCCTAGGGATTGTGTACAGAGTGTAGATAGAGGCTGCTGGACTATACATCTGTATTACATACTGTTGATTGATTGGTATCCTGTGGCCAAGTCTTTCTTTACTATTGTACTACTTGAAGGCCTCGGCCTGGACAGCAACATATGTAAACCTTTCCAGACTACTGTATTAATATAACTGTTTCACAGTTGCATTACTCTGTTTATATGTATGTCAGTGTCTAAACAGCTACATGACATGGCATATACAATTGTAATAGTACACAGATAAAGCTTTCTCATGTATGCAAACCTGCATGTGGTGTTACATCCTTTGACCACTCTGTGGGTATATGTTGCAGGCAACAATTGTCATTTGTATGGGTGGCTCATATAGCGTCCAGTTGGTAAGGTGGCAACTGTAGCATAGTGGCTGTTCCGTATTGTGTGCACCTTCTACATATGTATCTTCCTATACATATCTCTGTGTGTGTATGTGTAGTTACATATATATCTATCTATAGATATATATATATATATATATATATATATATATATATATATATATATATCTGTATCTGCATATATGTGTCTGAGTATATGTATCCTAGGAATGTTGTTTGCTTCCACATTGTACATTCCCTATGGTAGACAGACTGTATTGCATGATATGTTACTGATACCAGCCTGACATCATACAGGTGGGATGGAGTACTGTTAACATCTTGTGCCCATGTTGTGTCAGGTCCTGGTTATGGATCTGCAACAGTGGGTAGTGTATTGCAGGGCAGAAGCATTTGGCTTTGGGGGGAAAATCTATACGTACAAGACGTATGTTGTTTGGGCTTCCTCAACCCCATTAACGGTGCATATGGATATATATGTTTTTGTTATGTTCCCATTTTTATCTACAGATGTATGTCTGTATAAACCTATATAGATATTTATGCTTACATATATATATATATATATATATATATATATATATATATGTATATATTGCTGTATGTATATATAGACATATAGATATAAATATATATATCTATAGATGTATGCATATGTATGTATACATGTATATATATATATATATATATATATATATATATATATATATATATATACATACATATATATATATATATATATATATATATATATATATATATATATATATACACACACACACACACATACATACATATATATATATATATATATATATATATATATATATATATATATATATATATATATATATATATATATATATATATATATATATATATATATATATATATATATAGAGGTTCATAGGTTCATAGGTAGGTACTAGGCTATCAGCCTAAGGGACAGCAAGGTACATTGGCTTACACCACCCAAGAAAGTTATTTTCCTGTGCCACTGTCGAGCAGAGACACAGAAGTGATGCCCGGGGTTTATTTCCTATTTCCCATCCACGCATTAAGATTTTTCTTGAAGAGTGCTAATGAACAACTTTGCTTGACATAGATAGGTAGCTTGTTCCAGAGTATAGGAAATCTCTGGGACAGGAATCTATCCCTCCAGTGTGTCCTGTTTATTGTGGTGACAAGGTTTAGGTCCCTAGAGCATGTAGCTCAGAGCGATTGGGATTTCTTCAGGTGTAGCATGTCGAACAGCTCTGGGTTTGACATAGCTTTATATGTTTGGCAGAGATCACCTCGGAGTGGGCGATATGCTATGGAGTAAAGCTGGAGTTTTTTGAGGCAGTCAGTGTAGGGCATTTATCTGAGGCCAGTAATCCTCTTTGTGAGGTACTTCTGTGGCCTTTCCAGCTGCTGCAGATGTCTTGTGAGGTACATTCCAAAAGGGGCATTGTACTCTATAATGGGTCTAATGAGTGACGAGTAGAGGGGAACAATGACCTCTTTTTTCCTGGATGAGAACCCTTTTATGATGTGTGCCACATAGAAGGACTTTCTGACTACTGTGGCGATGTGACTATCAAAAGAGAGACTACTGTACACCTGGGTCACAAGGACTCTTATCATGCATTCGGTGTTAAGTAGATTGCTGCCTATGTTGTAGTTCATGGGTATAGAGTTTTTACCAAAGGGGATGACACTGCACTTTTTGACATTGAGCTTGAGGCCATGGCTCTGACACAAGGCATCTGTCTCAGTGAGGCCCTTCTGTAGGATGTCCACATCATTTGGGGACTTGGCTATGGCTCCTAGTTTGCAGTCATCTGCGAACTTCATTAGCCAGAGGCCTTCTGTGTTAGCCTGTACTTCAGAGAAGTAGATACCAAACAGGAGAGGTCCCAGGACGGAACCCTGTGGTATTCCACTTGTCAATGCTTTGAGGTCAGATTTGGAGTCTGCAACTTTTACCCTGTGGGTTCTGTCAGTGAGCCAGTTGGCAACCCATCTTGTGATATAGGGATTTATACCTAGTTTAGCTATAATTCCAGAATGGGGGATGGTGTTGAAAGCCTTGGCAAGGTCAAGATAGGCTTGTGTGAACCACCTTACCCTCATCCACGGCTTTGGTGACTGCCTCAAAGAAGTTGATCAGGTTCAGGAGGCATGATCTGCCTTTCACAAACCTGAACTGGGTGGGATCCAGAGTTTGGAGGTTACCAATGTCATTGTTTATGAGTTCCATGATGATACATTCCATGGCCTTGCAGACCAGGCTCGTCAGGCTAATAGGTCGATAGTTCCCGGGATCAGTAGTGGCTCCCCCTTTGTGGAGTGGGATAACTGTTGCTGTGCACCATTCAGTGGGCACAAAGCCTGATGCGAGACTATTATTGAACATGGTGCTTAAGTGGGGAGCCAGTTTGTTCTGAAGTTCATGTAAAATGCAGCCTGGGATGTTGTCTGGTCCCATGTATGCTGTGTTTTTGGCTTTAGAGAGTGCAGCTTTTACCTGCATAGTTGTGATTACAGGGACTCTGCATTCTTCCTGTATAGATATGGGCCCTTTAGGGGGTGAGAGGGGGGTAAAGTTAGCACTGAACTGATCTGCCAGGATGTTGGCAATAACAGCTGGTTCTGTAATTTTCGTGCCTTTGTGATGTAACTCAGAGCATATCTGGGTGTTGCCATCTAGATTCTTGACATAGTTATAGAATGCTTTGTGGTTGCCTTTGGATTTAGTGGTGGTTTTGTTTTCGTATCTTGCTTTGGAGGATCTTATAAGGGATCTCAGCTTCTTACTGAGGCTGACCAGGGAGCTCCTCCACTCATGGGATTTTACTCTCTTTTGCAACAGTTTCTTCCTTCTGTTGTACAGTTTGCTTATGGCAGGGGACCACCAGATTGGCTTCCATTTTTTGGAGGATAGCATCTTGGTTCTGTTTGGGATAGCACGATCCATGCACTCATGTAAGTGCTTATAGAGTGCATTTGTGTAGGATTCAGCAGTTGTAACTGTATTGTCCATCTGCATGGGTGTCATGAACTTCACTACTTCTGTCTTAAGAAGCATGAAGTTGGCTTTGGAGAAATTTTTTACTGTGGTTTCCTTATTTGGGGGTGGGGGCGAGATGTGGATATTAAGGGTGATAAGCTTATGGTCGGATCGGACCAACGAGGAGATGACTTCAGGTGTGGAACACCGGTCACTCATGTTGGTAATGACTAGGTCTAAGATATTGTTTCCCCTGGTGGAGGGTGTGGATAAGTTGATCTAGGGCATTGGAGTTTATGAATTCCAGAAAGCATTGAGCTAAGGAGTTGGTACACAAGTAGTTTTCCCAGTTAATGGTGGGGTAGTTGTAGTCGCCCATTATTATGGTGTTTGTTTGAACTCTAATATTTTCCAGTACATCAAGAAAAGAGGAGTGCGAATCCTGGGGCATGGTGGGGGATCTGTAGCAAGCCACAATTTGGATAGCAGTTTTGCCCACAGTTAGTTGCACTTGGATATCCATGGATGCATTATGCTGACCAACTAGCCTAGAGGTGTGGATATTCTTAATGAATATGGACACACCTCCGCCTTTGGTGTTTCGGTCCAGGTTACATGGCCGAAAAGTGTGGTATGAGTTATAGCCTGGTAGTGCAGGGTTGCTCTCTGGAGTCTTGAACCAGGTCTCAGTCACTGCACAGATATCAATGTTCTCCATTTTAAGGAGTGCCTTGAGTGAGTGCATTTTGAGATTTAGACTTCTAGCATTGAGTAGCATTATCCTTAGTTTTTGCTTGCCTTTTCCTGTTATGGTAGTGAATTTGTTATTTGAACCCTGCCTAAAAAAGGCACTATAGGGGCAGCAAGAGCCTTAGCCAGTATCCTGAATCCCAGGGGCGACAGGTGCAGGCCATCTGTGGCAAAGCATCGTGCTCTGTCGACCATGTCATCTCAAGCAGACAGATACTGGATCCCCTTAGAATGACACTAGAATCTTAGCCAATTGTTGAAGTCAATCATTTTTTCTTCATTCTGGAACTGTGGTGGTGGTGCTGCAGTAGCGTTGTCACCTCACAGTAAGCCATTGTCCTGTTCTATTCTCAGCTTAAGTGTCTTCTGTGTGGAGACATGCATGAATGGGCGTACCTTCGTTGAAGGTTGTGCATCAGGGCTGGCAACCCAGTACGTAAAAATCTACTGCCAATCATTAGCGGACCGGAGTTATGCGGTGGTGACCCCTAAACGAGAAAAGCTGAAAGATACAACAACAACTGTGGTATCATTCTGGGCAATGGCAGAAAGCTACTCAGGGCTAGGGTCATACCTGCCTGGTCTACAAGATCGGAGAGCTCTTCCATATCTCTTTTCATGTAGTCCAAGGAGGTACGTCTCAGGTCATTTACACCAACATGGAGAATGACAGAGTCATATTTGTACTTGTTGTGGAGTGACTTGAGTGAGTGGGTTATGTGGTGGATCCTGGCACCCGACAGGCAGCTGACAGTAACCTTCTCCTTGTCTAGCCTGGTGAGTGGGACATCAGTGTGCCTGACTATAGAGTCACCTATGACTAGTATGTTGGGTACGTTGTTTTGACTTATTGCCTGTGGTTGAGTGGCACACGGAGTCTGTGGGCTATGTGTCATTTGGGTTGTGTTGGGGGATGGAGGTTGCTTGCATTTCTGCTTTGGAGGTCTCTGTTGCTTAGACAGATTATTATTGAGAGCCTCAGTGAATGTTTTTGTGTTACTGTGCGTGGATTTTGGTGGTGTAGATTTAATGAGGCTATGTGATGAGTGTGGTGTGGTGCAAATGTTTACCTTCTCCTCATCATTGTCAAGTTCAGTCTTGGTTAGAGAGAGCTTTACCTCCAGTTTGGCTAGATAAGTGCATCTCTCACAGGTTGTAATGTTGGGTGATAGGAGGAGAGAGTTGTCTGTGTACATGAGGCAATTTCTGCATTGCCTCAAGATACCCATATTCATCAGATAGACAGGAGAGAACACTGGGAGCTGACCGTTGGACATGCCTGAATAAAAAACTATTTTCCTCTAGATAAGTGAGGAAAGTGAATACAAGAGCTGTTTTTCTCTAAGCAAGTGAGAAAAGTAAGTACAAAAACTGTTTTCCTCTAGGTAATGAGGAAGATTGCGTGCTATAGTAATTAGTAGTTTATTTAGTGCTTACAAGTTCTAAACAAGTGCTGAGCATGAACAAGCAAATTTCAGTGCTAAAACTAAGAATCTGTATCTGCACTAGATGAGTTAAAGGACAGAAACAAGTGCAAATGCAGGCTTTCAAATCAGAAAGTTGAGAGAGATGGAAGATTGCCCAAATGGCCAATAACTACAATTTCTGGGCCAGAACCACTCCTTATGTGGTAGACAAGTTGCCTAGTGCTTACCAGTCCCACTGATAAGCTAGAAGGCTTCCCTCCAACACGGAAAGGCTTGGGGGGCTCAGAAGCTTACATACAGTCCTGGATACAGCAAATCTGTATCTGGAACACTAGTTACAGGAAAGATAGGAAACAGGCTTACAGTTTTTTTTTTTTACAGAAAAGTAGAAAAAACAGTAGTAAAAAAAATTCACATGCAGTGCAAGCTAGCACTCTTGAGTATGAAGCAATATTAGACCAAACACTGTTTAAAAAATACAATTAAATTAAAAAGGACTAAAAGCAAGTGCAGAAAGAGCTTATTAGGTAGAATGTGGTAAAGAGATGGGACTTGGGGGAGTGTCCCAGATCAAATCCACAGTGGGGCGGGCAACTGCAAAAGCCACCAAATTTAAACTACAAACCAAAAATAGGGAATGTGGGTGGAACAAAACAGAGATCTAAGCAACAACTAACAGTACAAACTTTAAAACCAAAAAAAATATTCTCAGCTCTGTATATTTGCCGATCTGTCTCTCAGAACAATGAGACAACAGTTTCAATAGAGATCTAAGTAACAATTAACAAACTCTATAACCAGAAAAAATTATACTCAGCTTTGTATATTTGCAGATAATCTGTAAGGCAGTCTCTCAGAACACAGGTTCCAGCAATTTCAATATAGATATATATGTGTATATATATATATATATCTATCTATCTATATATATATATATATATATATATATATATATATATATATATATACACACACACACACACACACACACACACACACACACACACACACACACACACACACACACACACACATACATCTACATGTTGAAATACATTTCCTGTACTGTTGAATGACTGGGCTGGATGATGTGTTGTGAAAATATCAGGGTTATGTGTATCTGACATGGCTTTGTGGTAAATCACTTTGGCTATGGTGTGCAGGGTCCTGGGTTTGAGCATTGTAAAGGCTGTTTATTTTGTACTGGGCAGAACAAGGGCTATTGGATACAGAGTGATTAAGGCACTTTTAAGCGGGTTTCTGTGGGTTTGCGTGGAGGTAAGCACTGCTAACTTCTGGTTACAGTTTCTTATACTCAGCTTCTAAATTGCTCAACCTGTTTAGGCTTTGCTTACCCCCATGCAAACAAGCTTAAACCCGGTTACAGTTGCTTAAAAGTGCTTACTCCCACTTACCCCTGTGCTAATTTCTTTAAAAGAAAAGAAAAAAAGGTTGATAGGAAAGTGGTGAAAAAGGGGCACAAAGAGGGAAAGACAGTGGGGAAAATAGTTAGGGATGTGCAGGACGGTGTAGGGAAGGTCCATAGCTGCCCACTTCTTCTACAGCAACAGCTGTGCATATACACTGAATATGGAGGTAGATTTGGACACTCAAACCCCTGAGAGAGAGGTGAGGATAACAATAATATGTTGTGATACCAATTAGACCAGATTACATGTGTCCAGTGGACATGTGTGCGAAATAAACAGCTATGTATGGGGCAATATTTTTTGGGGGGAAAAGATTGCCCTTTTTGTTTTTCAGGTGAGAGTGGGATGTTGGGGAGGGTTAGTAGGTATATTTGGGGAGGTAGGTTAACCGACAAGACAAACAAGATGCATACAGGGGCGGTATATAACACATGTGGGGGGTACAAACCTTGATGGGGAGGGGTGTTGGGAAATCAGAAGCCCATGAGCCCCCTAGTGGAAGCAGTGGGACTGAGATCCCCACCCATGAGCAGTCACCACTGCACCTTCATAGCTCCAAATGTGGCTGTGCTGGGGGCTGAGTTGTAGAGCCAGGCCGACCCTGTAGTTGCGACACACAGCCCTCGAGCTGGCATAGAAGATCTCCAATCTGCTGATCAAGCGCTCTACACACCACATCCCAGACCTGGTGATGGGTGACAAGTCCTGTCTGTGCCTACTCCCCAGTGGGGCAAGCCCCATCCCCTGAGGTTGTTCCACCCGAAGGTGGTGCAGGACCAACAGACGAGGAGGTCGGATCAGGCCCCAAACGTGCTGGTGTCCAATGCCACGGTCAGCTGAGGTGGGACAGGTGGGTCCGCTGGGACCCGCATTCTCATACGTGCTATGGTGTTTATGGTGTATCAACATATGTGGGTTAGTAATAGTCAACACATTCCACAATTAGGTATAACAGCATGCATAGATATTCCTATTAATGCAGACACCAGATATGGAACAGTTGCTTAGCAAATGGAACACATGCATATATGGGACCACAGTAGTAATGACACCAGCGTGCAGGTATATTGATGGCACCATGCTACCAGTTTTGGAATATTTCAAAATAGCACATGCTTAGAAACATATTTAAATAATTATCAACCAATAGGACATATGTCCTAACATAACAGTGGAGTCATCATGTACCAGTTGAGGAGGGTATTTATTGTATTGTTGGAGATATGGTGGGGGCAAGACAAAGATGTCAATTAACAACTAGTATATTCCTGTAGTTTGCATTACATTCCTGGTCAGTGCTGTTATCTGTACCTTACAAGTATTACTACACTACCCTATTGCTTTAGTTTGGACAGTGATATGGCTGTCGACATCTATATACATGAACTGGTTTTCCCTGCAATATATACCTCTTACCTGGTATAACTGTGGGGGAACTGATTGTTAACACTAACTAACTGTTTCTAAACATACTCCCAGATTCCAGGTTGATGTTATGCACATACCTGTCCATCTCTTTTTGCACAGACTCTGGCCATGTCTTGACCACATGCAGGTGAACCAGGACATATGTAGACTATTGCCCTCTTCAACCTTTAGTGACATACAACACTCTTATGCAGGACTTCCTACACAGTTATATTATGTAGCACAGTGTGGGTGACAGGGATCATTGATACCGTATTATTCAGAGCAACTGCAACATTCACAATTCCATGCAATACCAGAGTAAACAGTACCAGTACAGGATATCATGCTTTTATTTTTCGGCACAGTGTTCATATCTGATGTACCTGTGGGAGCAATGTTTGTTAACACTACCTGACTGTTGCCACACAATGTACCAGATTTCACATTAGTATTATGCACATACATCTCACTCTGTTACTGTACACACTCTGGTCACTGCTTGACAACGTGGGGGTGTAAATGGGACATACGTGGCTTATTACTCTCATAAGAATTTGTGGAGTTGCTAGTGTGAGAGGTTTGTTCTCATAGATGTGTGACAATCAGTTGTATTTCCTGTTTGCTGCCTAAACATCTGGGATCATCCCACTGATTTCCCAGGGGGACAGGGTGACAGGCAGCAGATATGGGCAGATATACTTGACAGTCTGGACTTATCTATACAGTTGTGGGGTATGATTCTGTATGCAGCTTACTTCCACTACCAGGATTCTGACCATGGCTGTGTCTGCTAAAACTAAAACACTGTCCATCACAGTTGTGTGTGCTATATAGATATTGCTGTATATCTCCTATCTGATTTCTGTCTTGTAAGTCTCCTGTGGTTTTACATTCTGACCTTGTATTACAACACTCTTATACAGGATTTCCTAGACAGTTATATTATGTAGCACAGTGTGGGTGACAGTGATGAGTAATACCTTATTATTCAGAGCAACTCCATCAGTAACAATACCATACAATACCAAAGTAAACAATACCAGTACGGGGTATCATTCTTTTATTTCTGGGCACAGTGTTCGTATCTGACAGACCTGTGGGAGCAATGTTTGTTAGCACTACCTGAATGTTGCCACACAAAGTACAAGATTCCACATTACTATTATGCACATACATCTCACTCTGTTACTGTACACACTCTGGTCACAACTTGACAACATGTGGGGTGTAAATGGGACATACGTGGCTTATTACTCTCATAAGATTTTGGGGAGTTACTAGTGTGACAGCTTTGTTCTTATAAATGTGTGACAATCAGTTGTATTTCCTGTTTTCTGCCTACACGTCTGAGATCATCCCACTGATTTCCCAGGGGAACAGGGTGACAGGCAGCAGATATGGGCCAATTTACTGGACATTCTGGACATATCTGTACAGTTGTGGGGTATGATTCTGTATGCAGACTACCACTCCCAGTATTTGAACCATGGCTGTGTGTGCTAAAAATACAGCAGTTCACGTCTCATTTGCATGTGCTATTCAGATTGTGTTGTCTGTCTTTTCACTGTTTTCTGTCGATGTGTCTCTCAGTTGTACTAAGTGACCTATGGGGATTACACCAGTCATATACAGACATTCCTACACATTCTATTTATGTTGCACAGTGTGGGTAACAGTGCTTAATACAACAGTGCTATTAAGTTATTGCAAATCTACATTACCATATGATATCAGAGTATACACATGCAGTCCAGCAGTTAGACCTTTATTGTCAGGCTATTACGCTTTTATTTGCATACAAACTATATGAGAATCCTTCTGCCATATTCTCCAGTGTATGCAGTACTTGCCTTAAACAATACAGGTTTTATACTGGCACTTAATTTACTAATATTTTTAGATTTATTTCTTATGACAGTACATGAAAGAGTATTACTGACCTGCCTCGCGTCACAACTTCTCTAGGCAACATCCATGGGCATCCTGGCTCGCGGCCTGCTCATTTGCTGCTGTGAAGGACATAAGAGGAATATTTATCCATACCTATCCATAATATACATGAGCTGGCAATTATTAAACAGGTAGTGGAGTAATACTTACACACAGCTGGGACAACCCCTGCTGTCCTAGCCTCTTGGATCCACTGATCCAAGAGATCCCCCTTTCACTGCTTCAGGTTAGAATAGTGATGCCTGACCTGCTCACCAGTTCGGGGTATGCCAGTGGCACTGTTGAGGTCACTGGTGAGATGGTTCCAGGTTTCCGTCTTATATTGGGAACACTGGTACTGGCCCTGCAGCAGTCTCTGCTCATGCATGGTCTTTGACAAGGAGTCCTGCCATGACTCTGGACTCCTGGATGCCCCAGCACTGCACCCGGAAGTGCACTCCCTCTCCCCTTTCTGCCATGGTGCCTGCAAGAAGAAACTACAACCAGTTATGAGATGTATTCCCATCTATTGGGTTTAAGTAGGGCCGAATTCCTGCACTTTTCCATGATTGGCTGGTTTTGAAAAGGCTAAGCTATGGGCAAACCTGCTTACCTAAGGTTGGCATTGTTTATAGGGGTATACCACTGGGCACATTGAATAAGCTGGCCTACACATTGCTTACACCTCCTAAGCTGGCCTTTGCAATGTTTAGCGTTGCTTAAAATTGACTTTAATTATATTTGCTTTTTGGCACTGATTTATTATTCATTACATATTATATATATGTCTAGTATCCATGATTCATGTGTACGTACACTGTATGGGATCCTTGTGTTTAATAGGGGACTTCAATACTCTATTACAATTAGACCTCACATCTGGGCTTATGTTAGTACTCCAGTTCACATATTTATGTTATGTAGTAGGTTATAGAACATATGAATGTATACTGATTCCTGTCACATGTCCAGTTTGATTTTACTATAGTGAGGGTTTGTTTGGTGATAGCCCAATCTTATGTGCTGCTGTGATGACTTGGTGGTTAACTACTGTGACTATAGTGTATAGGGTCCTGGGTTCCAGACCTGCAAGGCTATTCATTTTGTTGCTGGGCAGAACAGCGGCTGTTAGATACAGAGTGATTAAGGCACTTTTAAGCACTTGTAAGCAGTTTTGTGTGGGTTTGCATGAGGGTAAGCTATGCTAACCTCTGGTTAAATATGCTTACAGAGAGTTAGCTTCCATATTGCTTAACCTGTGTGCGCACTGCTTACCCCCATACAAACGGGCTTGAACCCACTTACTAGTGCTTACATATGCTTACTCCCACTTACTTCTGCTTAATAGTGCTTACACTTGCCTACTACTGCTTACTCCCGCTTACCACTGCACTGATTTAGACAGTAATGCCTAATGGTTCTTGGGAAGGTGGGGAATTTGGAATCTGTATGGTGTTATCATTCATTACACATTTTACCTTCCATTTGTATCCATGATTCCTGTGTACATATACTGTATGGGGCACATGTAATTATCTGTGGCTTTGCAACATTATAACACTGACACCTCACATCTGCATTTAATGCAGTACTCCTGTTCATAAATATATGTTATTTAGTAGGTTATGCAACTAAAATATTGGTCATAACATGATTTGACATGGAAAATGGAATGTGTTGTAGTGGGATTCAAACTGGGAATGCCTGCTCGTAAGACAAATGCTCTGCCCACTACACTATTGCTATACTGCTTCATTTGCATATACCTTCCTTTTTTTCCTCTTCAGCCATTTAAGCTGCATTAACCGTAGCTAAGCGATGGGCAAACCCATGCACCTACAGTTAGATTTAATCAGTTTCATAAAAAAGGTATCTTTATATTGTTTGTGTTTACTATTGCTGTTGTACATGTGGGGGGATGTTACTGGGGATATGCAGATACCTATGAGCGGTCTCACTCATTCTTTTGGACTTTCTGTTGTTCTTCATTGTGGGGGCATGTATATTTTGAAAGCTCTGTTCTCAGACATGCCCCTTGCACTCTTACATGCTCCGTGTAAGATTAGGAGCTCAGGCAGCATGCTTTCATTATATGCATGCTGCGCTGCCATCCTGCTCCTAAATGGCTTCTTCCATGCAGCATTAAGCTAGTCCTGCATGGAAGATTAGTAAATCCAGGGGGTGATATATGGTAATTGTATTTGCTTTTTTGTTTGCATGTTGGGGTGACACATGCATATAATAATGGTACTCTTCTGCTTAATTTCATATATGTGGAACATTTTGGGCAACATCTTGGAGGGCTTGCATTGATCACAGGATCAGCATGGCACAGGACAATTTTCTGCATTCAATAAACGGACTGTTGGAACAGACTTTGCTATACGTTGTTTTATTCAAGGTACTAGATTTGCTTTTTGATTGTTTCTCAGAGAACAGTACGTACATATAACAATGGTATTTGACTATTTATTAAATACAATATGGATGATGTTGTAATTCATTTCTATCCTTTTCTTACCAGACTGATTGTGGACATAGGCATAACATGTTTTTCCATATCATGTAATCAGGGTGTTGGAAAAGACTTTTGTTGCAGGTTAGCATGCTTAGTGAGATATATGTTGTATTGGAATTGACTTTTCTGCTTGTTTCTTGTGGGACTTTAATGTATGATAGTGGTACTCAGCTGTTTAATTTCAGGTGCATGACATGGAAATACCTTTGTGATGCTTCCAAAGGATTTGTACTGGACATAAGTGTAGAGTTGCACAAAGCATTTTTCCATACTGTATTTACATGTTGGTTGTTTTCTTGGAGATGGTTTATAAATATGATAGTGGTACCTTCTGTTTTAGTTCATATGCATGATGTTAGCTGATGTCTGTGCCACTTGTAGAGAATCACTAGGCACCCTGGTACAGAACATGTCACCACACCATGTAAACAGGTTGCTGTGATGGCTTTTTACTGTCAGTTAGCTTGTCCATATCTGCACTGGCAGGAAATGTATTTCCATTTTTTTCTTGTTGCTGAAAAGATACTTCTACACGTGATAATGATACAGCAACACTAGAACAATGTGTACTTGTAGTATTCATGTTTTTATGTGTGATCTTCATAATTTACAAATAAATAAATAACATTCTGCACGTAGTGTACCATGTGCTAAAAACTCTACAAGAGTCATTTCCATGTTCTCTCAGTGTTGCAAAAAAATGTGTGAAAACTTTATTTTACAGGGTTTCTAAGAATCCATTCACCATCATGAATCATGCATGCAATGAAAACAACTGATTTTCTTCTGGCATTAGTTTCTTTTAAATGTCTTTTTCATGTGACTTCTATTTATTGGCTGTTATTAATTTTTATATTTCAGAAATTTACTGGATTTGAAAAGGCCCCTTAATGTCAGTCCACCTTGCAAATTTTATCCACTTTAACATAGAACACATCATTTTTGAACAGCTGTGAAGATGTTTTATGTGCGTTATTTAATTAGGCTTGTAAGCATTTGGTAGGTTACATGCTGTAATGACGGTTCATGTTAAAATAAATGCATTAACCATTATTTTCCCTCCAAAAGAGTTGCAACTATATATCGAATGTTCTGGTGTAGCACTGGAATGAGAAGGAAATTTAACTCTTAAGAAAACTTTAAAAATATGTGGAGTAACATGTTATTGCAGTTTTCAATTCTGCGTTTGTACACAAGTGCAGAGGCATGCCAGTTTTAGGGGAGACGTCAAAATTATTCATCCTTTCTTATTTCATTTGATCATATTGACTTGTCTTCATTTCTGTTTTTCCTATTTTTATCTTAATTTCTAGATGTGATTTTTAATGAGTCCATGCTAGTAACATTTTAAATGTATATATATTTTTCATGGGGAAACCATGGCTCACCATCTGTCCTGCAGTGTTCATGTCATTGATAGGATATTGCTCAGATATGTATAAAAATGGCAGTAAGCTGTTTTACCAGTATTGCTGGCAGACTGTGAAGCTGATTCAAAAGCACGTAATTGATGTTCACTTAATGTTCTTAAATGAAAGCACCTACATGAAAGAACAACAGTAGCACCAGTTTAACTCTTGCAGTTCTGAATTGTCAGAATGTGTGTCTTCTGATTGCAGATGATCTTGTACTAATATGACATCTATTTTCTCAACATAGATGTCAAGAAACAGCAAGTACTGACTAGTTCTTTTCCAAGTGCAACTGCATCATCACAGAAAGTTACTACTGATATTCAAAGATATCGCTAAAAAGTTACCTCTTTCCTTTAATGGTTATCTTTCCTTAATAAAGTTCTCTTTTTTTTCTGTCTCTGACAATGCTTCCTTTTGACAAATGGTTCCCTACTCTTCATCTTCTTCCTGATTGTCACATTGTAATGATTAATTTACTCATTATTTTTACATCTGTCTCTTCTGTATGACTTAAGTCACATCTGGAACCTTCTCTCCTCTCCTTGTCTTATTTCATGTCAGTTTTTTAAAAAATTATGTGGTCATCACCATTCTGAATTTTCTCCAATATTTATTATTTTCCTTCATCAATTTTCATTTTTTCCAGATTTTCTTGCTATAGATCCTCCCTCCCCCTCACAATCAATTACTGATGTCTTTGATTACATCTTCGTCAAATAATTTCAAGTTTTTTTATACATTCACAGTTTGACTGCATTGATTGCATCTTGTCTCATTACATTGATTTATCATGTTTGAATTTTCACCGCTGACATAACACAGTTTTGACCCTTGCACCTTGCTACTCCCTTATCCCTTCAAATATTTATCACACATGAAATATGTTAAAGTGTCCTTTTACTTTCCAATAATGTTGCCAAGCCCACACTCTCTACTCCACAATTTTCTGTTACACTATATTTTTAACAGAATCAACAATTTATAAAGATTTGCAAAGATTTTGAAAATGATTCCTAATTTTACTTTCATGTAATGTACCCATTTATATATACAATCAAACTTTTTTATTTTTAGTTTTTAATTTTCTCAGTAAATGAATACTCATTCCAAGGATATGTACGCCATTTTGCTTCACTTTAAACAACATCTTTTGCAGACATTAAATACACCTCAAAATAATAAAACACAAGCCATCTGTACTTCCCTACCTGTATAAGAGAAGAGATGCTAACCACTATGAACCCTAACAGCTCAGTAAATCTGAGTTAAATAAAATATCTGCCAACAGCATTGTTTTCATTTTTGAAATTTATCAACATTATTTTTACCTCTCAACTACCCTTTTTTGGACATCCATTTTGATTGTCAATATCACTACTGCATATGAGCTCTTCCTTCTGTCACCATCTACCTTACTATGTCATAATGTACTGTTTCTGTCAAGAATTATACTAACTTGCCTCTTCACCAGAAAATAAGTCCCTTTGAAGTCTACTGTCCTCATTAGTACTGTACTTCTCAACTATTTTCAGCCAAGGCAAATTAATATCATCACTGGGCTTCCCATCATTCATTAGTTTTTACAATACTGGAACTTCTAGTACGTCAGAAGTAATACTTGTTACTACAACCTTTGAACCTGTCTTGGCAATATTTACTGCTCCACTCATATAATCATTTTACAACATCTTTACTTAGCTGTCTGCCTTAGTCGGTCCTTCTTCCCCCATCTTACCCATGAGAAAGGTCAACAGCTCCCTTTGGTAAAAGAACAGGGGGCCCTTTATGTTTTACATTTCTTAACATACAAACATAGAAGAAAAATGTCACTAATAAATGATTAAAAACAAGTGTTAAGGAAAAGGACAATAAAATGCATTTGTTTCTGTATAAATTATTTCATCCTTTCTAGTCGATTTGCCACAGCCAAAATCATATTTAACATCTGATTTGTTCCAATTCTTATTAAACAATAATTACAAACAATAATTATTTTTTCTTTCCTCCCAAATATCCCAAATAGTCATACAAACTCTAACTTTTTGCTGCTTATTACTACATTTTTTGTAAAACCACCACTTTAACCATGTTAATATTCTTAATCCTATCCCTACATTTATACTTTTTCATGCATCCGAGATAAAAACAGCCAAGCAGTAAAACAACCACACACCAATAAAAAGAAAACATGGCTTCAAATTTGGAGTCAATTAGATGTCACCAAGAGGTATACATTTATTACAAATATAGGTTTAGTGCTTTCATCCAAAAAATAAAATGGACTTCATTAGATCCTTTCTCCACCTCTCAAGTAGCCCACATTTAAATGACTTAATATTCACTCATGTGATTGAAAACATTAACAATGGAAAATTAAAAACATATAAACATTCAAATCCAATATTTTTACATTTTTACATAGCCTGTATAGAATAAATGTATACACATTACCTGAAGGTTGTTGCAACCAATGCCCTATGTATTTAAGGGGGGATTTATGATGAATGTTAGTAGTAAAGAAACTGGGATAGTCTGATGATTGTAACTGCCAATCATTTGGTATTATAAATTTAGCCTGTTGCAATTACTATAAATCAGTTAACACAGGAAAGGCTGAACACAGTTTAAGTAGTAAAATCTATGAGCATACTTACAATATCACTAGCAATATTAATAACAATAGCATTGCCTATCCTGTCCCAATCCTTATAAATAGGTCAGTTCAGAAATGTCACGTTCCTTCCCTCTCTCTGGAAAATGTCACACATTATCCCTTTTCCCAAATGGGGAAATTCAACAGACATTAATAACTTTAGACATATAGCAATCTTATCTCCCTTCATCAAAATACTTGGAAAAAAAATATTCAAAAACAATTGCTAGACTATCTCCTGCAGGAAGAACTCCTATCCCCTACGCAGCATGGCTTATGTTCTTCCCATAGCATTATCACTGTCCTTCTAACCTATACAGATAACTGTCAACAAAGCTAGAGATAACAGCAAACTAGTATCTTCCTTGTTTCTGGAATTGTCTAAAGCCTTCGACACAGTTTGTTACAGCAAACTTCTACTTCAAATGGCACTCCATGCTCTCCTCTTACCTCCCAGTCACCTCCAGTGTACTACAATACTCTATCCTTGGTCCCCTCCTCTTTAACATTAAAAAAACACCACCCTCTACACATCCACACAGCTGGCCACCTTAACAAAATACAGAGATGATTCCACTCTCATTTGCACATCTGACAACAAGGTACACCTCCAAAAAATTTCTCAGGAAGCTTTAACAGCCACTAAAATATGGCTTTTTAACTGACAATTCACGCTCAACTTAAAAAAGACCAAACAACTTTTCCCCAACTCCCTCTCTCATGAAAAAACAACATTTAAAGTCCTCTTTCCTGACAATACAATAATTGAAGTCATTTCTCATAGCAAATTATTAGGGGTGATAGTGGATGGTAATCTTACATTTGACCTGCATATACAAAATTACATAAGAAAAACTCATCAAAAAGTAGGGAAGCTTAACAGAGCCAAACAAATTTCTCACCAATGTGACTAAAACTACATTTGACACTACTTATCTCCTTCCACACTTCTTTATGGTGCTCCCATTCTCACTAATCTCCAGGCTTCGCAAAAATTAAAACTTAAACAATTGTATAACAAAGTTGCTAAGTTTGCAGCAAATACCCCTTTCAGAACTCACCACTGTATTGGGCTAAAAAGCCTGAATTGGTTACAACTGCCTTATCAACCAACATATACACAGCTTCTTACCACCTCTAAAATTATCCAGCATCCATCTGTCTGTCCAGCACTAAAAACATTCTACACAACTATGATCTCACTCGGTCATTGCAATCCAGTGACCAAAAACTCCTGTCTGTCTACAAATGTATCAAATCTGCTGGGCATTGCCTGTACTCCTACAAGATTGCTGAGGCCTGGAGCTCCTTATCAATATCCATCAGGTCAATACCTTCCCTCCCATCTTTCCAAACCATTCTGGAAGATTTCCTAGCTTAAATCTGTCTCTGTTCTTGCTCAAAACCAGGATAAATTAAAGCCCTAAATGTAAACAAGTACCTTTTCCTTCCTTATAACTCCTTACTCTGCCTTTTTTTCACTTACTTCCTTACTTCTGCCAAATTCTGTCCATGGCTTTCTCTCTAAATATACCATAAGCCTGTGTTTTCCCTCAATTCATACTGCAATTCCTGTTTGTATTAGACTAACCTACCATTGATTTCTCTACAAAATGTCTAAAATTTCTCTAAATATTAAATGATTAGCTTATAACTTGTATTGATTCTTAACCAATGTGTTTATAGTATTTGTAGTTAATTATAATTATTTAAACATCAGATAGTTTTGATTTATTTTTGAAGATTATAAAATTATTGCTCTTAAAATTTTTGTAATAATTTTGAGCTTTTCTCCCCATGCCTCTGCTGAAAATGGGCTTCTACTCAGACTTTCCTGGTAATCAAATGTCAATAAATACATATATAATAAATAAATCAATCAAAAAGAAAAATGAAAACAATGCACTGTACATTCAATTATATGTATCCAGTTTAACAAATTTCTATTTGTTGTTTTAGAAAAAGTACCTAGGAAACCAAGGGATGATCCACTGGAGACACTGACTGAATACAAGGAGCTGCAGTGGCAATTGAAGCTTAATGAAATTACTTCTCCAGGACTTAATTATAATTTGTCAATTAGAAGTGATCTCAAACTTCATGGTCTTAAATTATAAGTAGTTTGGTTACACTCACTGATTAAATCATCAGCTGCATCACAGACAATCTTTTGCTAGCCCTGATGATGCAGCAAACCTCTAATGTCATATTCATTTTAGCACTTGGTAAATATTTAATTTTCTCTACCTTTACTTCTACTGAAGCCATACTTTCTCTCCCTTCAGTTCAAACATCTCTACTGCCCTTAATGTCACACATGCCCTTAAAATATTATTTCAACACATCTTTATCCACATCCTCAGCTATAAACGGTATAGTTATATCATTTTCTGGTAGTCACATTTTGTGCTGAAAATATACAATTGTAGCATGGACAGCACTTAGCTTTTTTTTACTCATAAGCCTTTAATATCTTTCTGTCACTGAAATGATTTAAAAAATCAAGTCACAAGAAGTTTTATTTTCTCAACAAAATAAAGGCACTCACTTCTTGAGCCTTTATGAATAAAAGCACAATAACATTGGCACATACACAATATCTGTCTAATGGATTATTTACCTTAGATTTAATGCTTATTAGCAGTTTCACTCACTGGTCACTGCTAAACGTAACCACTGTTTATTCAAAGTCTTCACCTGCTGCTGCCATTTCATAGCATTTTTTCTTTTCTATATGGTATCTCCATTTATTCAGCATTCCAAGTCTCTAACTTAACAATATTAGCACCGCATTTTTCTTTCTCTTTTCCACTGCTTCCCATATTCAGTTCCTCATCCTTCTCCACTTACTCCACTATATCACCTACTATGAAATAGCTGAGTCATTCCCTTGCACAGCTCATTGCATTAACTCCTATAACACTCCAGTCATCAACCCTCCTGACTGAAGAGTTGAAATTTGGCCTCATTAGCTTGTGCAAGTTTGAAGTTGGTATATATAATTAGCAGGGGTGTAGGGAGTGCAGCATCCCACATGGAGGGGGGGTGCAGAGGTGCTTGACCCTGGAAAAAAATGGAAAAAATATTTCTGTTTTCATGCGATCACTCATAATCATTAACTTTAAAGTGCTTGCTCTTTAGAGCTTCTCTCATATGAGTGTTCGCTCTATCATGATTTCCTTTCGGATCTGTTATTATATGGGGGTATATAATGATGTAACTGATATGGATATTGTAGATAAAATAATTATGGTATTTGGAGTTATCCCAAACAATTATTGTAAAACATAGCAAATGGAGTATATAAAGAATGGGGAAAGAAATACCAACACTTACTGGGATTAGATTACAGTAGGGACTGTTCTACAGAGGCTGGTAATGGAAAACAAACTGGCTGCTCTTATACCGATTTTCTCATTATTAAACATGACAACATGGCTAAAAATACTAAATCCATTATCAAAAATAACTGAAATTTTTTTAAAAATAGATACCAAACTTATGGAGATAATTGGAGAAGCACCCCTCTTTATCTACAAGACAGGTAAAAACTTGAAAAAGTTAGTGGAAAAAAGCACTAGTGTCCAAGACATCACACTCAAAGGAGGAACCTACCCCTGTGGTGCTTGTAACCAGTGCCATTTTATTTTAAAAGTTGATAACATCAGTATCAGAAACATACAGATTAATTTATTAAAAGGGAATTGTGGAACTAAATGAGTCATTTACATCAGAGTCTCTACTGCCTGTGAGAATTTTTATGTTGGCAAGACTGACAGTTACATAAACACATTTACTAACATAGTTATGATCTTATCAGAGAAAATACCAACAGTTCTTAGATTAAACCTACTCAGCCTTGCAAGGGTTTTAAAAATTCCTTTTTTGTATTTTGGAAATGGTGCCTTACAATGAAAGAGTAGGATATTGGGGGACATATTTAGAATTTAGGGAGAGGATTTGGCAGTTCAGATTAAATGCCACTAACTGCCCATGATTAAATGAAGAGATTTCTATTTTCCCACTTTTAAAAATGAAACCAGACCCCAGGATTCGGCAATCTCTGCACAGAGTGGCTGAATAGTACAAGAGCTGCTGCATGCAATATGGCCGCCGAGTGATCCAGCAATGAGCCCCCGAGACATACACGAGCGCACCTACACTATTCCCGCACGGACATCACTGATGTATGCTAATTACCTCATTTTTTCATGAAAACCATGCAAATGAGGTGAATTAGTGATCCAGTAAGCAGGCAGGCATCTGTGCAGGAATAGTGTAACCTGCAGAAATGTATTGGGTTAGTAACCGAATACATTTCTGCAAATTACAAAATGGAGGCATGACAGCTTGAAAGAAAGCATGGCTTCAATGTAGTAGGCATGCCAATGGCCAAATATATGGCCATTGGGATGAAAAATAGTTTCAAATTTATAAAAAACAAGTTTATTTTTTTTGGCCGATCTCAGCCGTTTAATCTTAGAGCAGCGGTGCACAAATGGGATCACCCCAAAAAATAAGAAAAAAGGGGGAAAATAAGCTTTTAAACCCAAATCAGCATTTTGCCATAATAGTCAATGGCATGCATAAGACAACAATACCAGGAACTAGTGGTTGCTAAGGGGGAAGGCTCAGTGTGAGTGTGGTAACTATGAATTAGCATTCTGGTTTATGCAAATGAGGGGATTGATACTGAATCACAAATTTCCTCTCGGTGTTAGCTTGCACCCAACTGTGTAGGTGCAGCAACACCACTGTATAAGTCTAAGAGGTGGATGACCTCATAAGGGGGAGTGTCATGCATGCTGTACGTTTACTGGAGCTGTGTGGCCTGTGTTTGCCCTTAACTAAGCAAAGCTAAGGAAGGGAGTGTGTCTGAGGCTGCCTAGTAGTATTTACATTGCCTAAATGGGTCTGCATGTCATGCACTGGGATTAAAAAAAAAAAAAAACAGGAAATAGCAGCTCTATTCTCATCTGAGCACTGGGTATGAGAATTGTGCCTCGGGGTTCAAACGGGTAGGCAATGGGAAAGGGAAACAGCAGTAGGAAGGCAATCAAGGAGAACTAGCATAGCTGACAGATGAAATGTATCAGAATCAGCCAATTACACAGGCAACAGCCCAGCACACTACTATAAAGTATGCAAACACCTTTCAGTCTGTTTTTTTCCCACAAACTCTACACCACTGGTATACATAGAAGGGGACATTTTACCTGACAAAACTAACAAAATGTTAGGGGCTGCTGTCACTTTCATAAATCAATATGTGCAAGAGGCTGAGGGTGGTGAGAATGTGAATGCTGATGACCATCCCACAGTGAGGAGGAGGAGGAGAAAAGTGTACCGACCCAGGGTAACCTACCAGGGGCTACATGAGCTGGAGATAGTGGAGTACTATAGAGTGGATAGAGACATTCTAGAGCAAACTGTTGAGCTGTGCCAGCCCTACCTCACACACAGAACCAAAAGAGGGGAACCCATCCCAGTGGATATCAAGGTATGTGTAGGCTTAAGAATACTAGCCACAGATAACTTCCAAAGGGCAACTGGGGATATCATGGGGATTTCACAGGCATCAGCATCCAGGGTACGCCACCAATTCCTGGATGCCATGTCTGAAAATGCCGGTGAGCACATATATTTCCTCAACACCCATGAGGTGTTGACCAGCAATATGAGTCTCTCCCACCAAATAGCAAAATACCCTGAGGTAGTGGGAGCTATAGACTGCACACACATACACATCATAGCACTGCCCAGTGAGTGAGGTAGGGTCTACATAAAGCCCAAGGGCTTCCCCTCCATCAACTGCCAGGTCGTGTGCAATGCCCAGGGCATTATCTTGAATATGTGTGCTGGCAGCCCTGAAGGATAGCATAACTCCCACATCTGGCATATGACACAGCTGTACCAGTCATTTGCCAGTGGGGACATCCCATATGGCCACCTAGTGGGGGATGCTGGCTATGCACTGGAACCGTGGCTGATGACACCCCTCAAAAAATGCACACACACACCTGAACAAGAACTCCATAATAAGGCACATGCATAAACCAGAATCATAATAGAGAGTGTGTTTGGGATGCTCAAGTAATGGTTCCGCTGCCTGGACATATCCGGTGGAGCCTTGCAGTACTCTCCAGCTACATGTATGCAAATGTTCATAGTATGTGCCATGTTACACAATATGATCCTGCGTAAACAGCTGCAGCAGAAACAGCATGGAGCAAGGCCACACAGCCCCCCACCATTGTCAAGGCCAACACAGGCACAGAGTAACTCAGAGGAGGGACTACCTGAGCCTGCCCATGTAGGCAGAAGTAGGCATGCCCAGTATCCCCAGGCCTTGGTGAAGAGGCAATGCATAGCACATACACTGACACAGTAGAGACCCAGGGAATGCACCTCTCTCTGACTCGCACATACAGTAAAAGTGATGCCAAACATGACACTACCTGTGCTTTACCATGTATAGGGAGTATGCTATGTGCATCCGACATAGTCAGCCCTCCAGCACCATCCTCAATACTGGCCCAGCCACAAGGTATGTCACTCTTCCTATCAATTACTGAATGGAGTAGTATGTTCTGATAGTTGTATCTATGGTATGGATGCAAGCATGCAAGGGAATTGGGTGGCTGAATGGGTTGGCAGAAGATAGTGGACACCTATATGGGCAGCATGAAATCCATAACAAATACTGGTGTCAACATACTAGGCAGTAATAGACAAGGTGACAAACCCCACTGCAGTACATGTGGTGGCCCAAATATGTGTCCATAGGACACACACATGCATGTCAGTGAGGCTCACATACCCACCAACAGCCTCAGCCAACAGGACAGGTGTAGATGACCATAAAGAAAGGCTAGGCTAAGGCCACCAATTGATGGCAATAGTGAACAGCCTCCCTCCAGACCTACACAGACAGACTACAACAGGTCTGGCGGTTGTATGTTAGTTCTGAAGGGTAAGAAGTCTGAAACTGAAATGTAGGTCAATAAAACCTAAGATCTGTACTCTACTGATATGCCTCCCGTCTGCATGATAGATGAGAATTCAAAATTAAATGGAAGCCAACACAGTACCTGAAATACCAGTACAGTCATAGCAAATGTTTAAAGTCATCAGGTGTGCCCCCCTCCCCACAATCCTATGTAGACATGCAGTAACATGCAAGTGTGAGGAATAATAGGAGCACAGATTCCCCAAGCTGGCCCAATCTACAGGATAGTTTGTTGCATGTGCACAATATGCAGGGCTCTGTGTGTTAGGTTGTTGTGTGTTTAATATCATATGGAAGTGATCAGCATGTAGGCATAGAGGACTGTGTCTCGGGGGCCTATGGGCAGTATTGTGGTTAACAGCACCATGTTCCAACAACTGCAGTGCCAAGCACAATGCTTCTCAGCAATACCCATGTCAGCAGTCGCCCATACTCACTGTCCAGATGTCAATATCTGTCACCATCTGAATTCATGGACATGCCATGAATGTGGGCCCATACATACACACAGTACACAGGTGGAAGTACCCTAGACAGAGTGCATAAAATGTAACTGTCAACTGCATACAACTTTGGAATTGTACATACAGGATAGCAGCACATTAATTGTCCATGTAGTATGGAATACTGATGTAGTCTGGCCAATCACTGGCAGACCACAAAAGGCACAGTTATGAAGTAATGAGAGACTGCAGATGTCCCCACACAAGGCAGCATAAGGGGAATATCCCAGGTATATCTGTGAGTCAGCTGCAAGTAGCTTCCATGTCACACATGCACTCAGCTCACCACACTATCAGCCACAGGTATCACAGGTCATATCCTTGCTGTTGGGAATGAGTACAGTATGACCCCACTTCTGTATGGGAATACACACAGAATGCAGCATGCTGAAGGGGTGTCCTATGCAGGTGTGTCCCTAGCTGTAAGCAGCACCCTGACTGTATCCAGACCAGTGGATCAATGTGGACAGGAACTATTGCCATTAGCACCGTGCACAGATACCCTGTCACCCCAGGGGAGTCCACTGGCTCACAGCCTGGAAATGTAGGAGTGACAGAATTCACTGGCGTGCTACAGATGGCCTGCATCATTTCCAAATGGCCTACGGTCCTCTGTCAAAGGCCTGTGCCTCACCCGTAGTGCCAGTGTATGGTATCTCATAGGGTCTCAACTAACAACCTAACACTGTCAACAGGACACAAATACAAGGCCATGTTGACAAATTCCAGTAGCATGCCCCCCTTGTCCTACTGCATGAACTGTGGACCAATCCATGAATACCACTGGGATGAAGGGCCAGCTATAGCAATACTACTCAGATATCACTTGCATAATGTTAGGAAAAGGATAGAATAACAGAGTGGGGGGTGTAGAAGCATGAACGTCATGGAGTGTGTGAAGTCTAAAACTCTGATGTGTGCCCATACTACCCCTGCTGCAAACCCAGTAATGGGTGGCTGCAACCCTGCTCTTAAACCACAATGTGAAAGGAGAACTGACAAGATATATGAGCCCTGCCTCTGGGTAACCTGGGTGAATCTGTACAGCAGAGAGGTATGGCCACAGCAGGATATGGCTATTCTGTTAAATTGATATATGTACAAAAAGGGGATCCTCAGCCACCACAGTACCAAGGTGCTGGACCATTTACACAGACCTATCAGCAAGTGTCTGCAGCTACCCTTCCAGAATGGCATGAGTGTGCAAAAATGTGTAGGCTGTGGACCACAATACTGGACTCAGCTTCATTCATCTTGTATTTCCCAGGAAATAACTGTGAGCAAATAATTATATCTGTCAGTAGCTGATGACATAATACATCACAGTGTAAAACAGTACATATGTCTGAATATCTCTGCTAACACCAACCATGTAACACAAGCAGCACAGAGAGCAATAGTTACAGTATCCCCCTATCTGTCACCCATTGTGTCTCCATATTGTCAACCTATCTACAGATATCCTGCAGAAACAGACTGCTAGCTGTAAGTGTAGAACACCAAACTCTGAACTGGAGTACAACCCTACCTGGAATGGATTCACACACTCAATACCGAAGGTCATACTGGGCATGCTCCTACACTTGGAGAAATGAAGCCCATGTCTGACAACACAGTGGGCTATACATATCTGTCATTTGCAGATGTCTGTGCACACACACCACATTGTACACCATTTATGCTTCACACACATTGAATAGGAATACTCACACATATCCAAGGCCAAAACACTATGATATCTCAAACATGCACACAGAGAGATGTGTGGAAGAGAGAGAGAGAGACAGACAGTGACAGACAGAATTCCATTATGAGGCCTTTCCCACCCAGTACACATCCAATTGGCCGATATCACATGATGTGCTGATGTCAATCACTGTAGACATTCCTTTTGGTAGCCCTCAGCCCTATAGAGTCTGTGATGCTTGTGATAACTGTGTAATATGATAGTACAAATCAGTATTCATGTAGCATTTGTTTACTCAGTCCTTTCAAATATAAAGTTGTGTGTGACTGAGTGTGTGTGTGTGTGTGTGTGTGTGTGTGTGTGTGTGTGTGTGTGTGTGTGTGTGTGTGTGTTTCCAGAGGAATGATTTATGGCCCATTCACACACACTGCACTTCCCATAGCCCATGTTAGCACTCCTGCTATTGTCAGTCACGTTGAAATAACCCTTTGACCATGTCTCTGCATGCAAGCTATGTGGCACTCATGATAACTGCGTAATACTGTAGTGTAGCAAACTAGTTTGGTAGGAATTCTAATCCTGGTCCTGGCAACTGTGATAATGTGTGTGTTTGTGTGACAGAGTGTGTGTGTCTTTGTTGACACCTGAATTTGTGAACATACACACTTGCTACACTTTCCTTATTTCTCCTTTAGTACTGCTGCTGATGTCACTCACCTTCAAAAATACATTTGCAGAACTCTCCAATATGTAAGCTCTGTGGCACTTGTGATAACTGTGTAATACCATAGTGTAACAAACTAGTCAGGTAGGAGTTCTAATCCTGTTTCTGGCAACAGTGATAATGTGTGTATTTGTTGACACCTGATTTTGTGGACATTCACACTTACTACACTTCCCTTACCTGTCCTTTAGCACTGCTGCTGATCTTACTCACCTTCAAAGATACCTTTAGACAATTCCTTAATGTGTAAGCTTTGTGGTGCTTATGATAACTGTGTAATACCATAGTGTAGCAAACTAGTTAAGCATGGGTTCAAATCCTGGTCGTGATAATGTGTGTGCTTGTGTAAGACAAGTGGGTGCCTTTGTTGCCATGTGATTTTATGTATATTCACACTTACTACACTTCTCTTACCCCTCCTTTAGCACTGCTGCTGATGTCACTCACATTCAAAGATACCTTTGGACACCTTTCTCACATGTAACCTCTGTGGCATTTGCGATAACTATGTAATCTCATAGTGTAACAAACTAGTTAGGAAGAGGCTCTAATCCTGGTCTTGACAACAGTGGTAATGTGTGTGTTTGTGTATGAGAGAGTGTGTGTGTGTGTCTTTGTTAACACCTGATTTTCTGGATATTCACACTTACTACACTTCCCTTATCCCTCCTTTAGCACTGCTGCTGATGTCACTCACCTTCAAAGATACCTTTGGACATCTTTCCATCATGTAAGCTCTGTGGCACTTGTGATACACTGTGAAATCTCGTAGTGTACCAAACTAGTTAGGAAGGGGTTCTAATCCTGGTCTTGATAACAATGATAACATTTGTGTGTGTCTTTGCTGACACATGATTTTGTGGACATTCAAACTTACTACACTTTCCTTACTCCTCCTTTAGCACTGCTGCTGATGTCACTCACTTTCAAAGATACCTTTGGACAGCTTTGTAACATATAAGCTCCATGGCACTTGTGATAACTGTGTAATACCATAGCGTAACAAGCTAGCTAGGTAAAAGTTCTAATCCTGGTCCTGGCAACAGTGGTAATGTGTGTGTCTGTTTACACCTGATTTTGTGGACATTCACACTTACTACACTTCCCTTACCCCTGCTTTAGAACTGCTGCTGATTTCACACACCTTCAAAGATACCTTTGGCACCTCTCCAACATATAAGCTCTGTGGTGCTTGCGATAAATGTGTAACACTGTAATAGCAATACATAGCTAGGTAGGGATTTGAAACTCAGTACTGGCAGGTGTTTGTGTGTACATCATCAGTATCCTGTTGGGGAGATGCTGTTATAACAGGATCTGTTGCAGTGTGGGTTTTGCTATATTATTATATTGAGGACCTATATGTCCCAATGTCCACATTACAAGGTCAACAGTTGTCAAACACTGTAGAGGTTGTTGTAGACAATCCACAGCCATAAATGTCTACTGGCATGTGCAATGACTATGTGACAGTATGGCTTAGAGAACAATATAGGTAACCATTATAATACACAGAGACCACTCTACACCCACGGATCATACACAAACATGCTTGGCTCTTTCTCTCTTCCTTTCCTTCTTTCTCTCTCTCTCTCTCTCTCTCTCTCTCCCTGTCTGGTAGAGGTAGAAAAATACATCTGTTTTTCATAGGGAGCAGCCTGACTTTTGTAGGTAATGCTCATGATCAGCTGATGGCCTGTGCACGAATTGGAGTCCCCCACTTTCTAATTGCATCTGGAACAGATGTGGTATCATTCCTATAGCCAATTGCATGGAAACACACTCCTATAACTAAGCACTTCATGTGGGTGTTGGCCCTTTTCTTTCACTGTGAGCAGGACTTCATGTGGGTGTCTGACAAACTGCATCACAGAGGGAAGTTGGAAATACCTCTTACAACAAACACCGTGGAGACGGGCCAACAAACTGGAGGGGCATATTCCAGACATGGAGACAGAATGTAAATATTACTGTTTTACATTTGAAGTAATTTTGGTTTAACAGGGTTTGTGCGGATATGGTTGTTCTGCATGATTTAAAGTCTGGCATGACAGTGTTATGTGGTTGAGAAAACTCTCACCTGTAGGGCTATCTGCAGACTGTCCAGAGCTTGGAGTCTTACATATGGTGTGTTACTCACACCTTCTCTGTCTTTATAAATGCAATAGCATATTCTGATGATTGCATTCAGTAAATGGTAACATCCATGTGTGTTACTGACTTCATATCCCTCAGAAGAGATATGTCACAACAAACCCTTTTACACCAGCAATTTTCTCAGCTTATCACAGCTATGTGTCAATATTGGCATTGTGTTTGTGCCTCTGTCCCTGAAGTATGTCACCCTTTGTCCATATGACATGCAGTAAGAGGGGGATATGTACAGTATATTATTATTTACTGACATCATTCCTGATATCAACCCAGTGATATATCAGACTGCCAGACATGTTATGTATAGGAGGCCTTATATTTCAGGACAAAACCTGGACATTCTGTTGTAGTCTGTACAGTAGTGAGGTATGTGTACTTACAGTGATTGTTGACAGAGTGTCAATATTGTGTAGCAGTGTATTGTGATTATGTTATTTGGCCTGTGTACAGACTGGAGTATATGTCAGTGCTCTTGATCCTGTTCTATCTGATGTTGCATGCTGCTCCAGTTTCTGGTACCCTATCAGCTTATATGTTTGTAGGGCCAGAATAAGACATGTCCCATACCACAGTCAGGCATCAGACTACACTGAATGTGAATTGGGCCAGTATATGTAGAGTTAGTGTGTGAATGGCAAATATGATGATGGGTTTTGTTCACACAGTCCATATACTGTACTATTAATTAGGCTTACCATAATGTGACTGACTGTGTTGAGAATGGTTGTGCGTATGCACTTTCACACCAGTTTCTGTTACTCTGTGCTGTTACATGCCTGTAGTGCCTGCAATATTTGCAATTACATGTGATTCCCACATAGGTAAATTGGGTTAGTGTTGTAGCAGTCTGCTTGTAGTTTAGACAGTGGCTGGAGACATGCCTAGAAGCTCAGTGTATTCAGCCTAGTGTGATGTTATATCCAGATATTTGTCAGCTGTACTGTTGCCTGTCCACCATACATGTTGTATATTTCTGACAAAGCAGTGGGATGCTGTGAAGATTTATGTCACTAACTAGTGGGAAGTATGTGGGCGTGGGACCTCTGCTCCTCCAGTTAATATGTTTAGGACAAACAGGAGGGTGTGAATGCATCAACTATGTGAACTTATCTACTTCAGTATTTGGGATATATCCCCATTTTCATGGCTTTAAGCATCCCCTTTGTCAAGTTTGGTCCACATTTCTTGCACTAAGGAGTTCTGTGTATACCCCTCAACTGACCAGATTGTTTCAGACTGTCCACGTTTATTGCTCATATTTCTGCTGTATTCCACAAGATCATTACCGTGATTTGTGTGGTACTTCACTATGATGATTTTAGGATGTCTGTCCGTAACTCATGGTGGACATGTCAGTTTCAGAAGAGCTTTCCTTCACAAGATATGTGTTGACACAACCCCTGTTACTATAGCAACATTCTACATTTATAACTGGAATACTTACATACCGTTCCCTTGCACTAAGAGGTTGAGAGTAGTTATGGTGCTGAGGTATGACTCCACTACGTTATGGGCATATGTTGTATATATATATATATATATATATATATATATATATATATATATATATATATATATATATATATATATATATATATATATATATATATATATGGTTCCCCTTCAAACCATTGAACGTTTAAAACATCGAAGTTCAGATCATCAAGACCAGAACATCGAGTGTGAAAACATTGAAGGTTTGAAGGGGAAGAAAAAGGTAAGTGCAGGTGGGACAATGTTTGTGTTTTTTCTGGACACCAAGGTGCCCTGCATACTGTGTGTGTCTATGTGCCATCTGTCTGATGGCACTACAGATAGGGTACGGAAAATCTCCCGTTTAGCGATTCTGCATATAGCACTAAATGGTAGATTTCCCTTTACTCCACTGTAGTGCCATCTCGGAGTTGGAATATTAAAGTAAGGATTGGGGGGGGGCGCAGGGGGGGTGAAGCCCCCTGATACAATTGTTAAAATTTTTATTTATTTATTTTTTTGGTTACACTTGTAACCTTCGATGTTTCAAAATTCGATGTTCTGGTCTCAAATTTCGATGTTTTGAAATTTCGATGGTTAGAAGTGGAACTATATATATATATATATATATATATATATATATATATATATATATATATATGTGTGTGTGTGTGTGTGTGTGTGTGTGTGTATAAAAGAAAAAAAAAATATATATATATAAAATATATATGTATATATATATATATATATATATATATATATATATATATATATGTGTGCGTGTATATGCTGAATCTAGCTTTGTTTGTATTCCTTGAGCACTAATCCAGGCCTTCTTAAAAGTGTTCAGTTGTATTTATTACTGCTTTGTAGTAACCTGATTAAAGTGTAGCTACCATTCTAAGCCTTTTAGTTTAAGCACTTGGGCTTCAGACCAGTTGTTTTACATTAAGAAGGCTTGTGGTCTGCACTGTTGTGGCAGGACAGGTAGCTTACATCCTTCTAAGTTGGGAACTGCTGATTGAAGGCTCAGTGTCTTTTATTCTAAAAGTGTATTAGTTCTGGTATAAGCACTTGGGTTTCAGGCCAGTTATTTTACATTAAGAAGGTTCATGGTCTGCACTCTTGTGGGAGGAGAGGCTGGACTCTGCCCTTCTGAGCTGGGAATTTCTGGTTAAAGGCTTATAGTGCCTGCATATTTTAACTGTTTTTTACTGAAATTGGTGCACCTTGTTTGCTGCAGCATAGACGTGATCTAAGCCTGCTGAATCTAGCTTTGTTTGTATAACTTGAGCACTATCCATGTTTTTTTTTTTGGAGAAGGTTCCCCTGAACCCCAGTGGCAGGAGTGTGCAGTTAAAACTTGTCTGATTGAAGACTACAGAAATAGGGCTCAGTTTTGAGATTTTTTTTACTGGTTAAACTGGGTAATTTGTTTAAAAAGCCTTTTCTGATTGCTTGTAGTCATCTAAAACTGTTTTAAGTGTATTTTTTACTGTTTGTAGTTGTTTAAAGCTGTTTTAAATGTATTTTTACTGTTTTTGCCTTATCTTTTTTTAAAAAAAAATGTCCTTCTTTCCCACCTTTCTAAGCTAGTATAGTCCAGTTTTCAGGCTAGTGCTGATTTCAGGGCTGTGTTACAATTTTCTGAGTTGCCCATACCTTACTTGGAAAGAGGCAGGTTTCTCTGTTCACCTGTGAGAGAGGGAGCTTTGAGCAGCCATCTGTCCCTGGAGGAGTGGCTTCAGCCCAGAAGTTAGAAGTTTATAGGCCATTTTGGGCTAATTTCTATCTCTTTCATTTCCCTGCTGTAAAAACCGTGTTTGCACAGTTTTGCACATCCGGGCAGCGCCAGTTAGCTAGGGCTAAATTTATCCCAGCTCCACCAAGTCTCCTCTTCAGTTTTTTCCTTGGAAGTAGTCTAAATCTGAACCTAAGCACTTAAAAAGCATCATACAGTCCAGCACTTGCTCAGACCTAATAGCAAGCACTAATATACCCTGACACTTGATTACCCAGCAGGGCAAGACTCATTATTCACCCCTCACTAACCAAGAGACTAATCAGCTCACCCTACTATTCATGCATAACCAAAGGGCAATTTCAGGTATACTCTCCAGTCCAGCTGGTGAACCTGGGTATCCTGAGGCAATGTTACAACTGCCTCTTGTACACAGACAACTCTCTCCTCCTACCACAAAACATTAACATATGCGAGGGATGCAATTATATAGCTAAATTTGCTCTTTCCACCCAAGACTGGAACAGGCAGTCATGAGGAGAAGGTTAACACTTGCACCACACCTCCAGCCTCACATAGACATACTAAACCAGCACTGGCAAAACATACACATAAATATACAAAATAATACTCGGAGGCTCTAAATAAAAACCTGCAAAAGCATCACAGACCTCCAAAGCAGACACCTGTCACAAACCAGACAACACATAAAACACAAAATCAGTGTGCCGCACAATCACAGCCCTTAAGGCGAAATAACATACCTAACACACTAGTAACAGGCGTCTCTATAAGGCACACTGATGTCCATCTCACTAGGCTGGACAAGGAGAAGGTTACTGTTTGCTGCCTGGTGGGAGCCAGAATCCGCCACATAAAACAAGCACTCAGGTCACTCCAGATCAAGTACAAATATGACTCTGTCATTGTTCATGTTGGAGTAAATGACCTGAGATGTACCTCCCTGGACTACATGAAAAGAGACATGGAAGAGCTCTCTGATCATGTAGCCCAGGTGGGTATGACCCTGACCCTGAGTAGCATCTTGACCTCACCAAGAATGATACCACAGTATAAAGAAAAAAATGATCAATTTCAACAATTGGCTAAGCTTCTGGTGTCATTCAAAGGGGATCCAGTGTCTGTCAGCCTGGGACGACATGCTTGACAAGCCTCATTGCTTCACAAGAGATGGCTTGCACCTGTCACCACTAGGCTTTCGAATACTGGCCAAGGCTCTTGTGCCTTTTTTAAGCAAGGCTCAAAAGTCAAACACACCTCCGTAAACAGCACAAATAAAAAAAAATGAGGGTTATGCTACTCAACAACAGGAGTTTAAATCTCAAAATGCACGTGCTCAAAGCACTCCTCAGTATGGAGAACGTTGACATCTGTGCAGTAACTGAAACCTGGTTCAAGGCTCCACAGAGCACCCCAGCACTACCAGGCTACAATTCATACCACACATTTTGACCACAGAACATGGATTGAAACACAAAAAGAGGGGGTGTATCCATATTCATCAAGGATACCTACACCTCCAGATTAGTGGTGCAGCATGATACCTCAGAGATCATCCATGTGCAACTAACATCAGGCAAATCTGAAATGCAAATTATAGCCTGCTACAGATCACCCTCCATGACCCAGGACTACCACTCCACCTTTCTGGAGACACTGGAAAACATGAAGGTCCTACCGAACACCCTGGTATTGGGCGATTTCAATTACCCTACTGTTAACTGGGAAAACTACTCAAGTACAAACTCCCAGGTCCAGTGCTTCCTGGAATTTATCAACTCAAATGCCCTTGATCAGCTGGTAAACTCCCCTACCAGAGGTGAAAAAATATTGGACCTTGTCATCACTAACATGGGCAACAGGTGTTCCACACCGGAGGTCAACCCATTACTGGTTAGATCAGACCATAAACTAATCACTCTGGATGTCCACACCACACCACCATGTCCAACCAAGGAAACCACAGTGAAAAACCTTTCTATAGCAAACTTCACCTTACTTAAGACAGAGGTGGTAAGTTTCACAGCCCCCACACTAAAGGATAACAGTGTCCAAGATGCAGGAACCTTTACAAATGCAGTCTATAAGCACCTACAAGGATGCATGGATCGTGCCATCCCTAGCAAAACCAAGACTCACTCCCCTAAGAGAAGGAAACCAGTCTGGTGGATCCCTGCCATAAACAGGCTATACAATAGAAGGAGGAAACTAGTTCAGAAAAAAAGCAAATCCCAAGAAGGAAAGACATCCCTGATCAGTATCAGTAAGAAACTAAGGTTCCTCATAAAATCCTCCAAGGCTAACTTTGAAGGAAAAATAGCAAAGGATTTGAAAGATAACCACAAAGCCTTCTTTAGCTATGTCAAGAATCTAAGTGGCAACTCACAGATATGCTCTGAGCTAGTGCAAAATAGCACAAAATATACTGAACCCACTGATATTGCCAACATCCTGGAAGACAGATTCAGTGCAAACTTCACCCCCTTCTCACCCCCAAAAGGGCCCACAAAAACACCAGAAAAGTGTAGTGTCTCAGAAATCACAGATGCACAGGTGAAAACAGCCCTTTCAAAAGCCAAAAACACAGCATCAATGGGGCCAGATAGTGTCCCAGGCAGCATCTTGCATGAACTACAGAACAAGCTAACCCCCACCTAAACACACTGTTCAACCTCAGCCTCTCCACAGGCTACATGCCCATAGAATGGCACACAGTAACAGTTATTCTGCTCCACAAAGGAGGGGCCACAACTGACCCTGGTAATTATCACCCCATAAGCCTGACTAGCCTGGTCTGCAAGGCTATGGAGCGCATCATCATGGAACTCATTAACAAAGACATTGGGAATCTCCAAACACTTGACCCGACCCAGTTCAGCTTTGTTAAGGGCAGATCATGCCTACTAAACCTGGTTGACTTCTTCGAGACAGTCACCAAGGCCATAGATGAGGGGAAGGTAGTTCACACAGCCTACCTTGACCTCGCCAAGGCTTTTGACACCATTTCCCACTCAGGAATTATAGAAAAACTTACCAGCCTGAACATAAACCCCTATGTCACAAGATGGGTTGCCAACTGGCTTACAGACAGAACTCACACAGTAAGAATAGCGGGCTCCAGGTCCGACTCTAAACCAGTCACAAGTGGTGTCCCACAAGGCTCGGTCCTGGGACCCCTACTGTTTGGCATATACTTCTCAGAAGTACAGGCAAACACAGGAGGACTATGGCTAACCAAGTTCGCAGATGACTGCAAACTGGGAGCCACAATTGACTCTCCAGCTGACGTGGACATTCTCCAAAAGGGCCTTACTAAGATGGACACCTGGTGTTAAAGTCATGGCCTCAAGCTAAATGCCAAAAAATGCATAGTCATCCCGTTTGTGAAAAACAAAACACCCATGAATTGCCACATAGGTGGCAGCCCCCTTAATACAGAAGAGGCAATAAGAGATCTAGGGACCCAGGTAAATAGTAATCTCTCCTTTGACAATCATATTGCCAAAGTAGTTAGGAAATCCTTCTATGTAACCCATCTAATTACTAAAGGGTTTGCATCTAGAAATAAAAAGTTTATAGTGCCCCTCTACTCGTCACTCATCAGACCCATCATAGACTACAATGCCCCATTTGAGATGTACCTCACAAGGCACTTCCAACAGCTGGAAAGACCACAAAAGTACCTCACCAAGAGGATTACTGGCCTCAAACATATGACCTATGCAGCCCGACTGGAAAAACTCCAGCTGTACTCAGTCACATATCGCTTACTAAGAGGTGATCTCTGCCTGTCTTACAAAGCCATGTCCAACTTAGAATTGATGGTCATGTGCCACGTAAAGAAATCCAAGTCACTGTGAGCCACTTGCTCTAGTGAGCTAAACCTTGCCACAACAATAAATAGAACATGCTGGAGGGATAGATTCCTGTCACAGAGACTCCCCATGCTTTGGAACAAAATTCCTAACTGCATTAGGCAGAGCCCCTCACTAACACTCTTCAAGGAAAAACCTTGACGAGTGAATGGGTAACCGAAAATACACCCCTGGGATCACTTCATTGGCTCTTCTTGATAGAGGCTCAGTTAATTAATTAACGGGGTGGTGAAAGCTGACACACTCTGGTTAGGCTTATAAATGCCTTCGGTCAGATAGCCTAGTACCTACCTATGAACCTATGAATATATATATATATATATATATATATATATATATATATATATATATATATATATATATATATATATATATATATATATATATATATATATATATATATATATATATACATATATATATATATATATATATATATATATATATTTAAACATATATATATATATATATATATTTACATATATATCCATATCCTTGTTATGTGTAAACATGAAGGTTGTATATACCTTCTCAGATGTATCCCATCCATATTTATCTGATATGTGCATATTTAGATATAAAAACATAAATGATTCAACACTATTTTCACTAACAAGTAGTAAACAATTGTACTAGTCAAAGCAGTTTTTCACTACTATTCAGTATGTGTAATTAATGATATATTTGAAAAAGCAACAGGCATTTTTACAGCTCAGATGCCTTAGTGGTTAAGTGCAGTGACTAAAGTCTAGAGGGTCCTGGGTTCAAGATCTGTAAGGGCTGTTTATTTTGTTGCTATGCAGAACAAGGACTGTTGGATACAGAGTAGTTAAGTCAGTTCTGAGCAGCTTTAAGTGGGTTTGCCCGATAGTAAGAAGTGCTAACGTATGGTTAAACGAATAGGCACTTACACCATATAGGCTTCACTTACCAGTGTGCCAATCTGCTTAGCATTTACACCTGCTAAGCATAACATAGCCTTGGTAACCACTGATCACATTCCAGACTGATAAAGTTTAATTAATTTTAATTTTAATTAAATGTAATTCCCTGTACATAAAATGCTTCTATGTGCTGTCATTACAGTAGCAAGGGGTGTAAGTATACTGTATGGGACAGCTGGCTATACATGGGTAGTACCACAATAATTTCTCTTTGGATTTGTTTCATACATGGGTAGTATCCCAAGTTATATGCAGCTACACTTGCATGTTACACCAGCTACAGTGCACTGGTTGACAGAAATAGTTTAACACATGTTATCATTACGTTAGTACTTTTAATAGTGCTTTCTCAATTAAGAGTAGATTGCAGATTGTAGTACTGGAACCATACACCCCTGCATGCAAAGCTGGACTCTGGGTACTGAGTATCTTTTTCTACGTGTTTGAGCTGTATGTTTATATGTATCTCCTATTGGTTATTGATCTGATATGTTGATATTAACTGT
>NC_056725.1:441602539-441642539 GCF_019279795.1 Protopterus annectens | reverse complement strand
CATACCCATTGATTTGTGTGTTTAGATTATTATTGCAGATATGGTGGGAGGTGAGACAGATGTCGATTAACAACTTATATATCCTTGCATGACTCACAAATTTAATGATCATTGGTCTAATCATTATTCTACAGGTATTATTAAAATACCCTATGTCCTTGGTTTGGGTGGTGGTATGTTTGTACACAGTGTATACTTCAACCATCTTATAGCTACAATCTACTTCTCTTACCTGATAGACCTGTGAGAGGAATGTTTGCTAACACTACCTGACTGTTTCTACACATATTCACAAAATCCTTGTTGAAATTAATCATACAGCTTACTACCACTCCTGGGATTCTAACCATGGTTGTGTCTGCAAAAATACAACAATTTGTGTTTCATCAGAGTGAGCTATTGAGAAACTGCTGTCTCTTCCTTCAGTGTTTTCTGCCTAAGTCTATCTTGGTTGTACAATCTGACCTTGTAATTACAACATTCTTATACAGACATTCCTAGACATATTTTTTTATGTAGCACACTGTGAGAAACAGTGGTTGTCACAACAGTACTATTCAGATATCAGATCTTGGTGAATGCCACATGTGAGGCCATACAATACCAGAGTAAACACAACCAGTCCAGGATTTAGAACTTTATTGCCAGGCAGTTACACTTTTATTTAAATATGACCTATATGGGACTATTACTGTCATATTGCCTTGTTTATTCAGTAGAAACCATACACATTTTTATACTGCCAGATGACATTTTACTCCTTTATATTTATTTGGTATGACTACTACAAGCAGGATTGTTGCTCACCAGCCTCACGACGCAGCCTTTGCAACCTGCTGGCATGGCTTCCTGGTTCACAGTCCGCTCAGCTGCAGCTGTAATGAGAATAGAGAAACATTTATGCATACCTATCCATCACATACACAGGCTGGACTTTGGTAAACAGTTATTGCTATGAATACTTATACACTGCTGGGACATCTCTCCTCTGTCTTGCTTCTTGAACCCGCTGTTCTAAGAGCTCCCTCTTCCTCTGTTTCAAGTCGGCATAGTGGTGCCGGATCTGCTCACCAGTCTGAGAGATACCAGGAGCACTGGTGAGATCATGGCTGAGACCTTCCCAGGCTTCCTCTTTATATTGGGAGCCCTAGTACTGGTCTTGCAGCAGTCTCATGTCATTGTTTTTTACCAGGAGTCCTACCATGACCTCGGATTCCTGTATGCCCCAGCGCTGCACCCAAAAGCACATGCCCTCTCCAACACCTGCCATACTGCCTACAGTAGAGAGCTACAACTAGTTATGAGCTGGATTCCCACCTGCAAGGTTTAAATATGGCCAATTTCCCACCCTTTGCCATGATTGGACGGTTTTGAAAATGCTGAGCTAAGCTAAGCTATGGGCAAATCTGCTTAGCTAAGGTTGGCAGTGCTTAAAGGGGCAGGTTCAGTATTGCTTACCAATGGGCAAATCCTTTTAGCTGGGCTATTCATTGCTTAGTATTCATATGTACACAATGCCTACACCCAGTCAGCATAGCTGTGCAATGCTTAGCATTGTTTAAGTTTTATTATATTGTTCTATCACCTGTATGGGATTAATTCATCATTCATTACATAATATAGATTTATTTATTTTCCCTGACATCTCCCAATGTGCTGTAATTAATTTATTCTTGTGTGACAATACTGTATGGGATACTTGTGTTTATATGGGGGTTTCACTACTTTATTACACTGACACCTCACATCTGGGCCTAATACAGTAAGCTGGTTGAGAAAAATAATTACCTCTTACATAGATATACAAAAAATTAAAATTGTAATGTTTACACATACAAAATGGAAATGACTTTGGGGAGGTTCGAACTGTGAATGACTACATGCAAGACGTATGCTCTAACTGCTACACTATTGCTTATGCTGGATGTCTATTGCTTTTTAATTTATCCTACCATTTCAGCTGGCCTAAGCCTAGCTAAGCAATGGGCATACCTGTGCAGCTATGCTTAAACATTATTGCATATATGAAAAAAAAATAATTTATTTGTTGTGTTTTTTAATCTTTACCCTTCAGAATATCCATGCTAATCCTGAACCTGTTATTCTATCAACTTTCTGACTTTGTAGAGACGATTGTCCCGTATGGCTTTGTTCAGATTCCTTACTCTGACGGGTTGGGAGGTGTGCGCTATGTACTTATGCTAAACCTGTTATTCTATCAACTTTATGGCTTGGTAGGGATGATTGTCCCTTATGGCTTTGTTCAGATTTCTTACCCTGATGGGTTGGGGGTGTTATTAGCATTCTTGCTCATTTTAAATTGCCAAACAGCAATTCTGGAATGCAGGGGGCATGTGTATTGTGAGAGCTCTGCTGTTAGACACATCCCCTGCACTTGTATGAAGAACCATGTCCATTTTACAGCACGGCAGTGCGCTTTCATACATATGCATGGTGCGCTGCTGTGCTGAGCAGGAACAGTCCCTGCCATGCAGAAATAACTTATTCCTACACAGCTGCTTGCTGAATCCGGGGAAGAATTTTTAGGATATTGTCTATAGAAAGAGCATTAATGAGTGCACATTTTATACTTTAAAATACATTTACAAGACTTGCCTGACTTTTTATTTTTAAATAAGCATTGTTTATTTTAAAATATTGTTTAAAACATTGTTTATAATATTTGTATAATTCTTTCAAAAGGTCTATATGTATTTGCCTTTGAGGTAATTCTGTATGTCTGTCTTTTTAAATTAAAGGTTTTCAATATGAATGGTCTTTAAATGAATGTAATTAAACGAAATTGGTATAGACCACTAAACAATTACCCTTATATGTATGTAAGGCAAGTTGTATCTTGGGTAAATGGTTCTGATGAAGTCCAGCAAGGGCAAAAGCACTTAATCTATGTACCTGACTTTTGTTTGTTATATTAAAATTATCTTTATACAGGCAACATTGGATATTTAAATTTCATCTTCATTTTGTAGCTGACTACAGAGATATTTGCACTGAGGGAGCACTACGTGAACTGTTTTCTGGTTACTTGTGGTGGATTTTAGCTGCACGGACAGACGCCCTGTTTTCTTGTTTCTTTGAGAGATAAACACCTTAATCATTTTCCTAGTACCCCACCAAGAGTTAAACAATAAGTCTAAAGATTTCTTGAATAGACTTCTAACACTGAGGCAGTTGTTATATTTCCGTGCTGAAAATAACTAGGAGTCCATAATTAAAGACAGGTGGAAATGCATACTTTCCTATAGTATTCCTTGCTTCAGACATTAGCAGGTCATTAATCCTGGAGCATGGTAACTAGAATGTTAATTTTATTCCAGTACAGCTACAATTTAGATTTGAGGAGAAAGTAAATTACTTACCAAGATGGAACCTTAAGTATATGAAGTATTGGACAGATTGTAGTGCACCACCAAAGAAGATAGGAGAACCACTATATCAATGTGCTTAAGAAAATGTTTAGCTATGCCAAACAGTATGCTTTTAGTTTTCTTGACATTTAATAATAATCCCAGTGAAGTAAACCATCAGTTATCCAGTTTTAAGGTAATATTCTAATATGATGCTTATACATGTTGCAGAAGAGTTAAGAATTCTAGAAATCACATCATAAGCATACAATAATGCTGCAGTACTTGAGACTATGAGCCAGGGGGCATGAATGAAATTCTCCAGTAAAACAGGACCAAGTACATAACCTTGTGGAACCCCATGGATAACTTATTGGCAAAGGGCTAGAGAGTTTCCTATAAATTATTATTATGACAACTATCTTTGTTTCTAAACAAGTGGTTAAGGCTTACAAAATGTTAACTCTTTTAAAAGAAGAGGATGCTGTACTGAATCAAAAACCTATGGGAAACCCATAAAGACTGTAACAGTATGGTTTCTAAGACCACAGTTGGAAAATGAGCATTTGCAAGTGACAATATAGTAGTTAACCCACTATAGCCTTCTTTAGGCCATGCTATTATGTATTAAAAAAAATTAAAGCTGCTGAAGTGTGTGGTCATTTGGTAGTAAGGATTTCTTTCAAATGTTTACAAAGTAGTGATAAAAGAGAGATAGGGAGATATACAAATAGTTTGCTTTTGATAGTAGGAATAATGTGGATACCTTCCAAAGAAAGGCATGGTGATACCAATTAAGAAAAGAGTAGTAATAAGGAGCTGTAGCTATGAAAACATCAGTTTTAAGCAATTAGGTGAGGGACTATAGGAGCTTGAAAAAATCAAAGTAGGGTAATTTTCTGAGCAACACATTCATGTCATGAAGGGTTATGCTTTTGAATGAAAATTGTCACATACTTATTAAATATGGTGAAAGAAATGGATAGCTGTTGATATTTACTGAGTCAAAGTATTTAACTAAGAGTCTGAAATGATTAGCAAATAACTCAAACATAGTGAAAGAATCACAGACCAATTTCTTTTCATGCTTTTTTTAGAGGAAGAAAAAACTATTTTTCCCCAAAAACCTGCAAAATGATCGTTGAAATATGCTTTCAATGTTCTCCCAAAACTATTAGTGTTGTCCAGTTTTAGCCGAATAAAACTCACTGATGGATACATATCATGTCCTCTCTTACCTATACATTGAGTCCTGACTATGTATGCACATACTTGTATACATACTGTATATTACAAACCCAAGGTAATTTATTTCACTTTTCCTTCTGTTTGGCAGCAACTTTGGCAGTACAACATTTAAGTCATATCTTCTGTTATTCACACATAATTCATTATCAAAATGTTGTTATTCCTTTCATTCCAAATGTATGTATAGTTTCCCACTCAACTTCCTATAACTTTGAGGATTCAGCTATAGAGTAACCAATATTTCTTCATATAACAATCCTTAAAGCATCTGTTTTTGTACTTTATTCCCTTCAAAGTTTAGGTGAGATTGTAATGTATATCCTCCATGTTGGATGAATTCCATTACAACACATGTAGGAAAGCAGAACAAAAACATTTCCTAAATGTTTTTCACATTTTGTGTTAAGGCACAGAGCAAGATGGAGTATCTTAATGGTGATCTCTTCGGAATCTTGAATCTGGGATTTCTTAGTTGATGTTCTTAAAACCTATTTTGGTTCAGTGCACTTTGAATCCTCTGGAATACCTGGTAGCCTATTGTTTTAATTTCAAACATTTTATTCATAATTTTTCACACTTTTAACATTTGTTAGTTTAATCATGTGAGGTGTTAACTTCCTTCAAATGCATTGATCTGGTCCACTTTTCCAAAATGAATTTTATTTACTGTTTTACATTTTTAATTTATATTCATTTACTTTTTTTAGCCATTTTGTAATTTCTTTGAGAAAAAAAAAGAAGACAAGCAGCCAAATTCAGTAAAGCATACAGGGTAAAAACACAAAGGCTGGCAGTAGAAGGCAAATAAAATACCACAAAAAAACACAATGAGGATTTATTAGGTTAGCGCTTTTGTTTAGTAGAATCACCAAACTTCTTCAGATATATGTATTCAAATCAAAGACTGTTTTATATACCCTCCCTGTGACATTCAAATCCAGCAGCCAATAAGATGTTCGAACTTAATATATAAGTTAACCTCTAAAACACTGAACTACAAACCATGAGACAAGTAGACATAATCATCATGTTGCATGATTACCATTCCTCCACCTTTATCTGGACACATGTACCTAAGACCTCAAAAGATTTTAGATTGTTTAACAATTCTTTATCATCAGTAAACTTATTATCCAATCCCTTCTCTTGATCTAAGTAATGCCTACAATCTATTTCACATGCTTTCTCAAATACGTTTAGCACATGATGTACATCTGGGTTGAATGTACTGGGAATCCTTACATTTGCACTACTGGCCTGTGTATAATTCAGGTTATAACCAAATACAATATGCAAGTTCAAATAACGAACATATAACTTTAAATCACACAGTAATTGAACAATATCCACAGATTTGTTAGTTACAATTTTTTAAACTTAAAAAATTCTGTATGTGCAATAGTCAAAGGAACAATACTGTAATTATAGATTTTAAAATCACAGGCTAAATTTTGAATAATTTCACAAGTATCATTTACAGTCACTTCTGGTATCTGTAATTGCTGTGTCCATTCCCCTACTGCTGCTAATTCCTCTGATTCCCCTGGAAATATGGGCCCAGATTCTGTTGTCTCCAATTTCATAGCCTTTTGGATCATCGTATTATTGGTGATTCTAAAGGGTCATCACCAACATCTTCATTGTGCCTAGCATTATTTTCAGTGCACTCGAGGGGATGACCTAATTCACCCCTTTTGACTCGTTGCCCACCTGGAGGTATTGGATAAGCTTTACCTTGGTTATATGCCAGCCTATCCCTTTCTAACTTTTTGTTTTTATGGTTTAAAATAAGAGAACACGTTATCAATATCCTTAAAATGCCTTCATAGTGAATCATGAAGGCATTAAACAGGCCATCGCTGACAATTGTTTTATCCAATTCCTTGATTTTGCTATACAAACTGTCCATAGTGGAACTGTTGTGATTAATCAACAGTTCTACAAGCTCACACCCATGTCTATCGAACATGGCAAGACGCTCCTGATATAGGAGGGAATGTTGCACTAGGCCTTAGGGAATTTCCAGACCCGAAGGCTTTTTGGGACCTGTTGAAACTTCAGGCATTCTCTAAAATATTTATTCTCCTGTTGCAACTTACGATAACTGGTCAATTTTATTTTATATTCATCCAGCAACTTTTTGAGAAATGGAACATTACTCTCCAATGGAGCCTCAGTTTGTATATCTCTTTGAAGCCACAAATCTAAAGAAAACAGGTCCTGCCTCCGTTCCTAAATATCCATACCTGGTCCTGCTGCCTCCGAAGTACCTTGCCCTGGCAGAATAATGCTACCAGTTCCAGTGCCGTCTTCTCGCCTGAAAATGTCAGGAGCATTATTGAAATCAGTTTGTAAAGACACTTTTGGAGAGAGATTATTTGCTTTTTGCATTAGCTGCTGGACCAATGCAGTTAAGTTCTTAACTGAATCACAGAGCTGTTGAAACTCCAAATGAAACACACTCCCATTGCCGTCAATCTGACTGTCCAAAGCCATAAACTGAGTAAAGCCACAGAATAACCAAAACTGTAAAAACACAAAGGCTGGCAGTAGAAAGCAAATAAAGGAGCACAAAAAACTACAGTGAGGATTTATTAGGTCAGAGCTTTCATTTAGTAGAATCACCAGACTTCTTCAGAGATATGTATTGAAATCAAAGGCTGTTTTATATACCCTCCCCCCGACATTCAAATCCAACAGTCAATAAGATGTTCGAACATAATATATAAGTTAACCTGTTAAACACTGAACTACAAACCATGTGACAAGTATATTTTACATAGAAAGACAGTAATATCAGTCTTAATACACTTATATAAATAACATAAAAAATAAAATGAAATAATCAACAATACATATTTATTATCTTTCAAAAACTTTGAGTGATCTGGTCCAATTTGCAAAAATGAATTTTATTTACTGTTTTACATTTTTAGTTTATATTCATTTACTTTTTGTAGCCATTTTGTAATTTTTTTTTGAGAAAAAAAAGAAGACAAGCAGCCAGAATCATTAAAGCCTACATGGTCCACAAATGGTAGCGCAGTGTTTTGGATTCAGTAAGTATCTCTACACCGTGTGTCGAGCTGCGCACCACAGCTCAAACAAGGTAAACACAGTGGAATGCAAATTACAGCCTAAGCAGCTGAATTGTATGTCAATTCACCAATCCAAGATGGAGGAACTATTCAACAAGCTATAAAACAACTGTATAGACTCAGTGATGGTTTTCCCTGTGAATTCCAAAACCAATTGGAACACAGCCACTGAAAGGAGTTTACACAGAAGCAATGTTAGGGGCTGCTGTTGCTCTAATTCATGTGTAGGTACAACAGGCTGAAGTCTATGCTGCTGCTGCTGCTGCTAATAGATCAAGGCCAAGAAGGAGAAGAGGTTTTAGGCCCTGGGTGACTTATCACAATCTACGTGATGTGTACATTGTAGAGTGCTACTTGTGGATAGAGACACACTACAGGAACTGGGCAACAGCCTCTGTCATCCTCAACTCAGAGCTAGGGTAAAATGAAGAGAACATATCCCACTGGAAACAAACATATGTGTAGCACTTAGTATCTTAGCTACAGGTAACTTTCAGAGATCAACAGGGGATATGCTGGGGCTGTCACAGGCATCAGCATCCAGGATTCTCCATCAGTTCTTGACTGCTATGCTCCAACATGCTAATGACTAATATAGGTCCAGAAATATGCAGGAGTTCTACCCTATAGCACACTACCATGAAGTACTGGATGCCATAGATTGCACACATGACGAAATTAAGGTACCACCCAGAGAACAGGGAAGGCTCTACATTAATATAGAGGGTTTCAACTCTATTAAGTGCTACATTGTGTGTAATGCCAAGGGAATTATCTTGAATGTGTGTGCTGCCAACCCAGGCAGTTACCATGACTCACATATCTGGCACATCTCACAGCTGTATCAGATGTTCATTAAGGGGGATATCCCACAGGGTAATTTACTGGGGGATGCAGATTATGTAATGGAACCATTATAAACAACAAATAAAACAAAAAATGTGAACCAAATAAAAGCAAACAACCAAAAAACCAGGATCCACCACAAAATTTAATCCAAACCCTCTCTAGCGCCTCGGTAAACGCCTTCCAAGGAGAATACAAACAGAATAAAACACCACATATTTATACAATAGAATTAATTAACCTATTTTAAAAATTAAACAATTAAAACACCTAAATAATTATATAATTAAATAACTAATTAGATAAAAAAATCTCCAATTACATTCTACGTTAATACCACTATGGGCTAAAGTGCCATATTTCAATATGAAAACTGTTTCCTTATACAAAAGTTTTTTCTTTATATTAGTACCATATTGAGCAATAGAAACATGTTCTAAAACAGTACCTAGCATACCCTGTGGGTTACTATTGTGATACTTTTTAAAGTGAATTGCAAGTGGATTTTCTAACTTTTCATTCCTAATATCCCTAACATGTTCCTGTAACCTAGTTTTAAAATCCCTTTTACTTTCCCCCATATAGAACATTCCACATGGGCATTTGAGTGCATACACATGCTACATTGTGTGTAATGCCAAGGGAATTATCTTGAATGTGTGTGCTGCCAACCCAGGCAGTTACCATGACTCACATATCTGACATACCTCACAGCTGTATCAGATGTTCATTAAGGGGGATATACCACAGGGTAATTTACTGGGGGATACAGGTTATGTAATGGAACCATGTCTGATGACACCCATCAGAAATCCACACACACCTGCTGAAGAACACCATAATGAGGCAGAGGTACACACTCAAACCAGAAATATCATAGAGTGTGTGTTTGGGCTGCTGAAGTCGCAGTTCTGGTGCCTAGATACATCTGCCGTATAATCCATGGACATGTACTGAAATATTCACAGTATGTGCCATTCTACACACCATCCTGAGAAAACAGCTTCAGCAGGATTAACAAGGAGAAGGAGCACACATCCCACTATCAATGCAAGGTCACCACAGCCGCACACAGGTGAGGAGTCACAAGCAGCAGCTGATGTGGGTGTAACCAGATGTAGGCATGCTCAATATGCCCTTGCATTGGCTAAAGGACAAGGCATAGCATACTCGCTCACCAGCTAAGGGCCTAAAACCTTCCTCCTCCACACATACATATAGGGTCATTGATGCAAGGCAGCTGTCACAACCTTTACCTCCCCATGTATTGGCTGTGTACTGCTTGCATAAGACATAGCCAGCCCTGAACTAAAACTGTTGCAACTGCTGGATTTACAAGGTAAGTGTTGAACCTGGAGTGTATCGTGTAATAACACGAATGACTGCTATATCCTTAGATGTTGTTACTTGACAGTGTAAGCAAGTAAAAGGTGGGAGATCTGTACCAAAATGACCTTAACATGTGACAGCAGAGACTTATTTGACTTATAAGTGTCCATTATTAAGTAGCAGGCCTCAAGTATCAAAGATTCACAGAGTCATACTTCTCAAAAGTAGTGATAGTCACTGCATGCCATCAGTTTAGCACCATACGTTTGTACTGGAAAATCATTAAAGCGAGAAGGTAGAAAGTAATGATACACATTTCAGTCTCAGACTTCACAATCCTCACAAGATCATTAACAATGAAGATGGAAAAATGTAGATGCTGTCAACTGTCTAACCTTCTAAGACCAATATAAGCCAAAGGTTCAATTACCAGTTAAAAATCACAAATGCAGATACCAGCTATGCACCCTGAGCATCAGACACAAAGCTTATGCATCCCTGAATCCACAAGATACTAAAAAGGGTCATGGCACTGTTATCATCACTTGTACAGGGTGTTTTGGAGGGGGGCAGGAAGCCTATGCTGACACAAAAGGTTGATGAGTATGTGTGAGTATGAAAGAGAAACAGGCAGACATTTGGATAAATCAACAAATGACCAGTGAGACAAAATGAGTTTTAAGCTGCACAGCTGAACCATGTAACTGTTGTGTGTGTGTCTGTAGGGGGCCTCCAGGTGAAATTGTTGTGTGAATGTCTGCTTGAACACAGCCAAGCTCTGAGCTGGCTCTAAATCTTGGTATGTTGGACAGGTGTAAGTCATGAATGGTAGAGGTGACAGTTCATCATTGTTATCCCTGGCTATGAGAACTGGCTGTGCCAGGAGTTGAACTGGCACATCCATGTCCACAGTCAGATGCACTGCTGCTACCTGAATGTGACTGATGTCTGGAGGATGAGCTCCCCTCATGAGGACACCCAGGACCATGACCCCATGGCCTGCCATGTCTAGATGTGGATAGCTCAACCATTGATGGAGCAGTGGAAGTACTGTCATTATGGGAATGTGAATTGTTTGGCTACATTGGCTAACAGTAGATAATGTGGCTGGCCTTAGCCCACAAGAATGCTGTCCCCCGCCCAGCAGACGTTCCATCAGAGACATTGCTCATTCCAATGTGTCATTCATCTGATCCATTGAATCGGCAACACAGTGAAAGCAGTCACACATGTCAGCCTGTGCCACATCTACATCCCTAAGCATTTCTCTGGAAATCATATGGAAAGGTGCAGGTTCTTCCATGATGGCCCTAAAATGCTGAGTGGCATGGGAAGAGACACCTAGATCAGATGGAGGCTGAACAACAGGCCTTGTCCAAGCACCACTACTAACCCCCCCTGTGTGGCATCTCACCCACACTTTTGCTACAGTAAGAGTCAACAGGCACTGAAGCTGTGGTACTCACACTTCCCTGATCGATTGTCTTACCCTCCACCTGTTCAATATCTGAGGGTTGACTGGAATGGGTAGGCGTAGGCCTACTGGCTGTGTCCAGTGAAATTTCAGGGGATGGCTGTATGTCAACCTCAATGTCAGATTGGATCTCTGCACCCCCCAATTGTGCCTCTGTTTGATCACCATCATCATCAGAGTCTGATGATACTTTGATATCAGGTACTAGACTTCCCATACTTCCACTGTCAGGATCACCTGTGATAATAAGCAACAAACACAGGAACAATTAATGCCTACAATATTATAGTCCAATATATGATAACAAAATAACTGTGAACTATTAGACAGTACAGCAATGCACACAATAGCCCTGACATCAACAGCACACACTAAAATATGTCTTTGAATTGCTCATCAGTACTGACATAAAATGTTTGGCTTACCATGTGCAGATGATGGTATGCTCTGTATGCCAGATGGTCCTGGAAGTATTTAAGAAAACAGTAAGGAACATCATTACAATTAACAGTAACACAGGAGGTAATACTTTTTCCCGTTTATATGTCCATGAATTATACTTTCAATAAAAACTTGGATGACAAGTCCAATCTAAGCCCATGTGTAATCAATAAGAATGTGTTGTTAACTGTAGCAATCTTCAACCCCCATAAAAAAAAATCTTGAGAAACAGAACTAATGTATTGATTTAAATTGTTTTATTACACAACAGTTTTTAAAAACTGAGATACAAAAGCCTACCTGGAAGCTCCTCCTGGGACATGCTTGCTGTCCCTGAAATAGTAACACCAATGTAAAGAACATGCTGTTCTGCACTTTCCTGGGAGCTCTCTGGATCCCTGACATTGGATGGAAACTCTTCATTTGCTGTTAGTGGTGGCCGTGTAGCAGCCCCCCACCATACCTATCCGATCATGGCCCACTGCAGCTCCTCTTCACTGTGAAGATGAGATCATGTCAGTGGCCCTATGCTGCTGTGGCTGTGCACTGCATTAACATCTGCAAGTATCTGATGCCAACTTTGCAATTTGCCTTACATATCTCCACATCGCCTCTCAAGCAGGAAGGGATCATGTTGCCTAAAAGCTTCAACAACGACCTGATTCTCAGGGTCACTGAAGGGTGGTTTTCAAGGAGTGAGTCACCTGGCTGCCATAGTCCTAGGTGTCCTAAAAGACAACATAAGGATAATATGGGTCTATATCACTTAATTAAAATATGTATTCATTGAATATGTATTCATCAAACTATAGACATGGAAATTCATTTCAGCGAACCTCTGACTTTTTTCCAGGGTTAGAAACCACTTGCCCACTAGCACTCCGGAACACACACTGCACTAAATCAAACCCACCTAAGTGGGGAGCTTCACCTCCACACCCCTCAATGGGGGGGGGCTGCACTCCCCACACCCCCCTAACTAAATATACCTAGTCCGAGACTGCACTACTGTGGAAGAAAGGGCAAAGTTGTGGTGATGGCCAAGTGCTTCCTAATTGGGAAAAAGTCCAAGGGTCAATAAACTGAATTTCAAAGTTTAGAGTTTGAGGAATACATATTCAAACAATACACAATTAGATTAAGAGATATAGACCCAACAATACACATAAATATCACATAACTTCAAAATTATTGTTCCCAGATAAAACTGAAAAGGTAGCATTTCAGTATTACTCACTGGAGAAACATAAAACAGTCCAGAGATTTGAGATATAAATAACAGACTGGATGCAAAACAGGAAGAGTAACAATTGCAACATATCCTTGTTTGTGCCATAACAGAAATGCAGCTTTGCTCTCCCCCCCCAAAAAGAACAGGAAACTGACACATTTTGCTAACAAACCATTGTTGAAATGCTAGAAGTGCTATCAAATGAACTGTCCCTGAAACATATCTACAGATTTAACACAGACCATTCCATGTTAAGGTATTGTCGATCATGTATACCTGTGAAATGCCCTGACAAACATGCCCATGCCATCCGTATGCGTCTAACTAATGCATACAGATAAACTTGTAAAAACCTTTGCTAATCAAAATATGTATATAAAACTATTAAACAGATTTTTCTTATTTACATTTCAGCATATGCAATATATAGTGGACAAAATGCAAACATACTTCTCAAGTTCAATAATCCTCTCTGCAAATATATCCCAAAATAATGGCCTCTTTTTGGTGTTCTCCAAATAAATAAGTCTCCTCCACTTCAGTTTCCCTAGCTATATGGTTGCATTTTTATAGTGTAGGTTCATACTGTCAGCACAGTGAAGATGCAAATGAGGTCTGAATTCATTAGAATGGCTGAATCCCAAATTCTTGGCTCCATGTAGTTGATGTAAACATAGTGCAAGCACTCCCTCAATGTTCATTTTTTAATGGATTGCAACTGTGAATGATTACTTGTAGGGAGAAGGAAAACACAATAGCAATGCAGACTGCCCTACATCCAGTGGGTGTGTCAAGTTAGACTTACAAAAGTGTTAGATGTAATTTTGTCAAGCTTGGAAATGTAAGCAAGCAGCATATAATTCACAGCTTCTGTTCATTAACATCAAACATCCCCTTCATTTGTTGGCAACTGTATATTATATTATTGCCATTCAACATCCTCACACATTTTGAGGACAATGATATAGAATGGCTTACAGACTGTATGTCTCAGATAATTAATTAAATAAGAGAAGAATGAGTAACAATCACAGAGAGGTAAGATAGAGCTGCATATTTGCAAGCAATACTCATAGCTGGTTGTGTGATCACTTAGTGTACTACATCCAAAAATAATAAATGTATAAATAACACTTGTATGGTTTCATATTTCTGTAGATGATGCTGCAGTTGGTTGAATGATTCAGTTCCTTGCTGTAAAGGTGGGTGTGTGGCAAAGAGGGGTAAGGCACCCTTTTTGTGTTCTGAAGGTTCGCTGGAGTGACAGTTCAAATTCAGACCTATGTAGAAATATCTCATGTTTATATGGATGCCATAGATTGCTTTTCCTCATTTCTACATTTCCTGTTTTTTTTTTTCTTTTAGTTTTTTTTTTGGGGGGGGGTGTTTGCATGATGCCCAACTTAGCTCAAACACAAGAAACTGAGAAAATTATTTTCACGCTTGGCTGTGCTTATCTCATTTGTGTGAAGTGCGGAAGTTCTCAATGTGGACTAGCAGCCCACCCAGAAAGCAGACAGAACACCTGCATAGCACCTGTAAACAAGGTGTCTGTAAAAGCGAAAGGTCAAAAACAATACATTGCTGTAATGTATGTGTTCCATTGCACAAATGCTTAGTAATATTGTGCACCAGTTAGCAAGGTTTCCCAGCAGTTGCAGCCATTGAACACCTGCAGACAGAACTCAGCCAGCCAATAATTGAAACTGGATACATTCAATTAATTCTGTTGGGTACCGCACAGACCCACTAAGAGGTGTTGTGCGGTGGTTAACACAGACCTTGTGAATGATTAGGAAATTAGAAAATGTCATGTATGTAGTCCCGTGGCAGCAGGTGTAAGTTTAGGGTTGAAGTATAGATGGCTCTGGGTTCTAGTACAGGGTGTACAACCTATTTACTGTTGTGACAGTGCAGTTTATAACAATGAACTGAAAAATAGATGTGTTTTTTCAACAGTCTTGTGGCAACAGGTGTAAATGTAGGGCTGTCATACACTTGGTCCTGGATTCTAATACAGGATATTCCATGCCTTCTTACTGTTGTTACACTTCCCATTATATTCACTCTCACTTATAACACTTCAGATAGTGGAGCTGATATGAATTATATATATGAAGGATGAGCTATCATTATTGTATTTTCAGATGTACAGCTGAGGGTATACTGTCTACTATATTTCTGTAAGCATAATTCTGCTATCTGGACTTTCATGGCCTTCACAATTACTTAAGAGACATACTCAACTGGATCTATATCTAATATAAACACACACATGTGTAACGGCTCAAACTGTATAAACAAAAAACTCAAAACAAACTAATAAAATGCTAAAAATGGTATGGTGGGAAGCAAAATCTGAAACACAAAATCCACACACATTGTTACTGAGTGCTTTCGTTCAAATTAAATTACTTGAACTTCTTCAGACAAATACAAGTTTAATACAAATGATTTAAATACTACCCATCATTTAGTGACATCACAAATACCCTCTCTTTTAAAGGGAATACAATCTAAAGTTCACCATTGACATACTGAATATATTATAGTATATTATATTATATTATATACACACATAAAACACATATTATCTATGCACATACATACCTAATAAAATATTATCCCTTTAAACGGGTGGGTATTTCTGATGTCATTGAATGATGGGTAGTATTTAGATCATTTGTATTAGACTTGTATTTTTCTGAAGAAGTTCAAGTAACTGAATTTGAACAAAAGCGCTCAATAAACATTTGTCTGGCTTTTGAGTTTCAGCTTTTTCTTCCCACCATACCATTTTTAGCATTTTAAAAGCTCAAACTGTCACCTGTATTTATGTATGATTCCTGACTATGTCTGAACAGCACTTCTTCTGTGGCAAAGATGGAAAATAAATGCTGTAGAAGAAAATTTTGTCTCCCTTATGCCTAGGTTTGAATTCTGCAGTATAAAATTCAAATTTCCTTAATGTATAAAGGCAAAGATAAATGTGTCAGGTCATAGCATCTATGCCCCCAGTGCATGTCTGCAAACATAACTCACCTAACAGTTACCTTCCAATTCCCTACATATGTTTTCAGGCTACATCAATAGACACCCCTCAAACTATGGCCAAGTGTCAGATTGACCTCCAATTTCAACTATTTAATTCCTCACTGCTTGGCACTGCTGCTCTTCACTTAACATCATGCAAATGCAATTGGCATCATTGCTTGGGTTTGCACACTACCAGTAAATGCAATAACTGGAATTGGTGGGAAAGCATCCATTTCCATTGCTCTAGTTCAGCTGGTAGATATGGCTGGCATTAGAAAAGTGCCAAGTTTAGGTTACAGAGGTGGGTTGTCCAGGTGTCTAGGATATTTATTGGACTGCTGGTAAAGTGCTACAGCCAAAGGCTTCTGCAGGGGGACTGTTCAACCTCCCAGTACAAGTCTGAGGCATGGAATAGTTTGGTCCAGGCTGTATCCAGTGCCACTGGTATCACATGCACTGGAGAACAGTGTAGGCATCATTTTAATAACCTACACAGGCAAAAAGGATACTCTTAACAATTGGCTGCATGAGTTTGAGACTGCAAACATCCCATGGCTGTGTAAGTATGACACTAAGAGAGTACTTGTAAGACTTGGAAAACTAAATATAGACAAGACTGGTATGCATAATGCTCTTCTGTTCTTTTCTGTTTTTTCCCAGCTCTCACTGAAAGTGAGTTTAATCAGCAGTCTCATGTTGCTCGATTGGAGAGACTGTGGGAAGCAAGTGGTATGTATGCACCAGAAGAGAAGTGTTATTGCAGTCTTAAAAGTTAAAGATAGCTTTTTTGGTCCTTTATAGAGTTGTATCAAATTAAACATGCATATCCCAACTGTAAAAGCAAGTATGCATTCATTAGTCTGTAACACAAACCAATTATAGGAGTCCAATATTAGACTGTAGTCAGAGGTTGTGGGTTTAAATACCATGATTCACAACTATACAATACTGTTATTTCTTCAATAATATTTACATTAAATTAAAAATTCTATACCAGTGTCACAAATGCCTGCTGTAAACTGTAATCTGTATAATTGGAACACTCATATGTGCAAAATATGCACATTTCAAGGATTACTTTCAGCAATCTGTAGTATAGTGTGTACTGTTAGGCGGTACACTTAAATGTAATATTTCAGAAGAAAGTTGTAAACATTTATTAATGCATTATATGTCACATTTGATGGTACTGATTTTATCTCTTTTTTTTCTCGCCCCAACCCTTATATCTCTTTTTCATTTTCTATAGTTTATCAAAATGCCTCCATGTCATCCACGTGTACCACATCACTAAATGCTACACAGCACAGAGAGTTAGGCCAGCCTCAGTGGATCAGCCTACCCATGTTCCAATGGCTCCAGCACCGATACCCAGTACATCTAGGAGTCAACCTGGCAGTCCTGCCTCTGCAGTCCCTGCACTACCTGTGCCATCAGGTCGTACTGCCCCAGAAGCTGGTGCAGTGGAACCCCCTGGGAGCAGTAGCAGAGGTGGTGATTTCATCACCTGCCAGGAGTTGCCAGGGTTGGTGCACAATGTCTTGTACCACACCATTGGTGTATACCTATGCTGGATGGAGAGGCTGCTCTCACTCATGGTCCATAGTAGGAGAAGACATCAAGCACTCCAGCTGCCAGTGATGTAAGGGCATGATCCTGGATTGTCCCCTCCCTCACCCCAATTATGGTGTCTCCCAACCTTACGTGTCCCTCACTGTCCCTGTCTCTGTCTTGTTTGTTTGCAACTGCTTCCTCACCTACCCAAATTACCTGACCCAGACATACCTACATCCCTAACCCAGCAGTCTTCTGTTACTGAATTAAAAAAAATGGGCACCTGTCCCACAAAAAATAAATAAATAAATAAACAAGTACATAATCATCCAACACATAGCTCTCCATTTCATACACTTGTCTTCTTGACACACTTGATTTAGTCCATTTGGCTATACAACATGATTACATTGCTGTTACCCCTCTTTCTGGAGGTGGCCATCCAAATTTAGCTAATATTCTGCACATATGATCAGTTTTTACTGCTGAAGAAATGGATAGCTATGGTTCTTTTCTACCTCCCTCCTGCACATTCCTGTATTGCCTTCTCCTTGTTCTTCCTCCAGCTTGCTCCCCATTTCACCACTTTCCCATCTACCCCATTTTAACACCTATAATCACCTATAATCTAGTCAAAAAATAGAATCACACACAACACACATAAGTAGCAGAGAAAGCAATGGATCCCATCACTTTTTGGTCTCAGTATTTGCACGACGTTTCATATCATGCAGTAATGCCAAGCAATGGTGAGCAGCAGTACAATGCTGTAATTATCTCCATGCAATCTCACTTAATCCCACTGCACTATGCCAACATACAGCAACACATGTACTATAAATAATTAATGTCATTGCATTATCACTGTTTATTTAAAAGTATTTAAAAGTATTTGATACACCTGGATTCGAACCCAGTATAATCTGGGTTCAAAACGAAATGTGTCAATGCATTTATATCTGCTGCCACAGAGTCATTTAAGCAGCAGGTGTGTTTCACAGACTCAGAACTAACTTCAGACTTTAGCAGTGTGGCTCGTGTTTGTGTGCTGTTTAACTATGTGCAAACATGGAAAGTATAGGAAATGTGTATCTCACGTGTCCCACCACATTGCCAACTGTTGCACAAACCTGTTGCTCACCACACTATGGAAAAGTAAATCTTATTATGTATTACTGCTGTTTACTGTCCATTTCCTATCTACAACATGAAATTACATGTGGAAACATCAATTTAAGGCCCTATCTAACAATATGTCACATATGTACAATACAGCCATGTGTTGCCTCCTTTGCCTCCCCCCCCAAGCACTGCAAACCTGGTATCTCAGTAGTTTTTTCAAACATATATCACCTACACTACAGAAATTAATATCAAATATTATGTGATATACAATGCGCATCAATCTGTTAACATGCAGAACTAGAACTATCGACCCATAAGCCTAAAATGCCTTATCTGCAAGCCTAGGGAAATAGTCAGCATGGACCTTATTCACAGGGACAAGGTGACCTTCAACACACTTAACCTGACCCATTTTGATTTTGTTAAAGATAGATTTTGCTTATTAAACCTAATGGACTTCTTTGATACTGGCCCCAAAGACCTGGATGAGGGAAAACAGGACATCTATTTAGTTTATTTATTTTATGTATTGACATTTGTTGACTGGTAAACTCCAACTTGGTCAGAAACCCATTTTCAGTGGAGGCCCAGGAAGAAAAGCTCCACATAAAGTACAGACATAATTACAAATTACAGATTGCGTGTACACAGAAACATTTTAGAATAGTATAAAACAGTTTAACCTTGGTACAATAATACACACAGTTATGGACTTTGTGCAGCTTAATATATGGCTAGGATATCGGTTTTACATTCTGAAATTTTACACAATAAGTTTAGAGGGTAAAGTTAAATGAGTATAACTTTATTAGATTTTTATAGACTCTGAAAGGTAAGGTTATTAGAAATAGATAACAGGACAGTAGGTGGTAGATGGTTAAGGATAGTGGTTTAAGGAGAGAAGGTGATGTGAGGGTTTGTAAAGTTAGCAAGAGTAGTTATATTTTTGGGAAAAGGAGTTTCATACCCATGTTGAGTTATCCAAGGCCTTTGACACTATCCCCCATTCAGGTTTCATAGCAAAAATATCCCACCTGGGGATTAACCCATACATTACTAGATGTATAGACAACTGGCTCAAAGACAGAACACACACTGTAAAAGATGGGGACTGCACCTCCACCACTTGACCACTTTCCAGTGGAATACCTCATGGATCTGTGCTGGGCTCTCAACAGTTTGGAAACTATTTCTCTGAAGTACAGGCAAAGGTAGATGGCCTGTGGCTTACCAGGTTTGCAGATGACTGTCAACTGGACACAGTCATTTAGAGTCAACCAACTATGGTAACATATTACAGAAGGAGCTGACACAGACAAATGATTGGTGCCAAACTCACGAACTGAACCTTAAAGCAAAAAATGCCTCACTGTCCCCTTTGGCAATGAAGTAGCCCTGCTAATTATGATATACATACCACCACTCTAAGCTCAGACACAGTGTTGTGAGGGTTGAGAACACATGTTGATAGCAATCTACACTTCAATCACTATGTGTCCATAGTGGTGAGACACACATTCTACATCATGCACCTCATAAATAAGGCCATCACATCCAAGACCAGGGAAGTCATAGTTCTGCTACACTCTACCCTTATTAGAACACTAATTGAGTACAATGTTCCACTCTGTCTGTACCTCACCAGAGACCTGCAGCAAATGGAGAAAACACACAGGTTTGTGACCAGGAAATCCAGGGCCTCTAACACATGACATATTTGGAAAGACTAAAAGTACTCAGTATCATTCAGGTTGCTCAAAGATGACCTATGCCTGCCTTAAAGAGTTGTCGCAGACCCTGCCTTACTGGAAATACTGGACATCTGAAAATCAAATGGGAGAAGAATAACTTGCTCCAGGGATCTCAACTTAGTCTGTGACATAAACAGAACATGCTGGGGAGACAGATATATCTCCCAGCAATTACCACTCCTCTGTAATAGGTTAAAAACTGCATGTGAAGCAGTGCTCCTCAAATAGCCTATTCAAGTGAACCTTGAAAACTGGATGAGTGATTGTAAATTCACCCTTGGGGTGGTACCTATGTCCCTCGTGGATAGGGCCAGTCAGTGATGATCACAAAATTTCTCTGCTAACAATGACAATCTACCTATGCTCAATAAGGGTACTTATGTTTTTACACAGCTAGGCTTGTAAACACCCTAGGTCCATTAGGCTAGTAACCTCTTATGAACCTATGAAGCTATGAACCTATGAATGCCTCCCAACATCTTCTTTCCAACATGCCCTGCTGATGTCATCCACTACAACTTGACCTGCAATCTTGTATAAATCAGACTTGTTCCATGGATCTTGCATAAAGTACTGAGATCTTTAGCCTGTGTACTTAGGTTAGGATTCTGTTCTTACTACAGTCAAGTGTGTGTGTGTGTGTGTGTGTGTGTGTGTGTGTGTGTGTGTGTGTGTGTGTGTGTGTGTGTGTGTGTGTGTGTGTGTGCATGTGTGTGCGTGTGTGTGTGTGTGTGTGTGTGTGTGTGTGTGTGTGTATGTGTGTGTGTCTAGTCAGAAGAGCAGAAGTGAATATCTGACAGTTACGACTCCAATCCCATGGACTGACAGTATTTTAATACTTACACATACCTATGTATCCATTTCATGCACATCCTCTCTCCAACATGCCCTGCTGATGTCATCCAGTATAAGTTGACCTGCAGTCATCTAAAAGTCAGACTTGTGCTGTGGCGCTTGTGTAAAGTATTGAATTTTGTAGTCTGTGCACTTAGGTAGGGGCTCTGTTGTCACTGCAGTCAAGTGTGTGTGTGTGTGTGTGTGTGTGTGTGTGTGTGTGTGTGTGTGTGTGTGTGTGTGTGTGTGTGTGTCTATCTTGAAGTTACTGCTACAATCCCATGGATTGACAATGTTTTGATATTTGTACATGCCTACACATCCATTTCATTCAAGCCTCCCAGCATCATCTCTCCAATGTACACTGCTGATGTCATCCACTATAACGTCACCTGTAGTCTTCTAAAAGTCAGACTTATGCCATTGTGTTTGCGTAATGTACTGAGTTCTGCAGTCTGTGTACTTAGGTAAAGTTGTAGGCTCACTGGAGTCAACTGTGGTGTGTGTGTGTGTGTGTGTGTGCACTTGCTTGACATTACAGAGAGCCTTTTACACCAGCACGTGGGACACTGTTACTGCCATTTTCTTCTCAGCAGACACTGTTATTACCATATTCTCCTCACTGGATACAGCTGATGTCATCAGCTATAAAGTGTTTTCTAAGACACTCCAACTCAGACTAGAGCTGTGGTGCTTGCCTTAAATGTAGAGTTCTGTAGCCTGTGTAATTAGATAACTAGGATTCTATTCCCACTGCAGTCAACTGGGGTGTGTGTGCGTTTGTGTGCATTTGCTTGACATTACAGAGAGCCTTTTATACCAGCATGTGAGACAATATTATTGACATATTGTCTTCACCAGACATTACTGATGTATGTCATCAGCTATATCTGATTTGTGGATGTGTACAATTCTCACTAGGGCAGGGTCAGAGACTTGCCTGGAGGCCAGGCAGAAGTCACCTCATCCTATACAATACAGATTACAGTGACATGGATTTCAGCCTATCCACATACATCATGGCATGGTTTGTAGCTCCTGTGCTATCTTGATGAGTAACCCATGTGATCTCTCCTGCTGATGCATTTGTCTGGTGAAGTACATGCAAAAGAGAACATTATACTCTATATTTGTGTTCTGATGAGGTTTGAGTACAGTGCTATAATATAATCCAGAGATCTGCATACAATGGCATGACTTCTAATGTGCAGCACCTAGGCTTTGAATACCAGTGTGGACACTTGGTCGAAGTTCAGAGTGCTATGTACATGTGTTCTCAGTGCTTGCATCACTGGGTTTCAGCAGAGTGGGACTGTTGTCAATGCTGTAATTAGCAGGGAATTCCACTTTGCAGAAGGCCAAAATAAAGATACAATTTTACATTTATTTGTAGACCATATGGCTTTGTTGGCAATCATTTGTTTGTGTTTGACCCTCCTGTAGTAAGTTATCACCATAGGTGGACTCAATAATTGCACCCAATATGCAAGAACCAGCAACTGTGTTAAGCTAAAGGTTGTATACTTTAGTTTGAACTGTCAAGAAATAGATTTCAAACAGTAGATAGCTAAGCACAGATCCTTGGGGTACCCCAGTGGTGACAGCTCTACTGGTACAGGTTGATTCACCAACTTTCACAGCATTGTGTTCTCTCAGGGAGCCAGTTGGTTACCCATCTAATGACATGAGGTTTAATCCCCAGCTGGGAGAGTTTCTCAATAATCTCTGTGTGGGGGATTGTGTTCAAACTCTAGGCCAGTTGAGGATAGCCATTATGCACTGTCTTACCTTCATCCAGGCTTATCACACAGAACCAATGTGCTGTGACACCTTTACAGATCGCCAATCATGTGACTCATCACATACACCTTCCTAACATGGTTGAATAACCACTTCAACACACCCTACACACAGACTATGTTGCTGTAGAAAGGTGTTTTCAACATGCATCCATGTGAGCTGGGGGAGGGCAGCACCCAATGCATACATGTATATACACATCCTGACTCTCTGCATCTGTAAGGTAGGCCAGCAGGTCATCATGTACGGCACTAGTCATATTCTGGCTATGTGCAAAAGACCTCTGTGAGTTGTTAATGCTACTTCATGTCTGTTACACTTGTTAGCATCTGTTAGATATCCACAAAGAGGTCATCAAGGGCATGCATGATGACAATACTATTAACCTTTTGAACTTGACAAGCCCAAGGCATTTGACACAACTCCACACTGAGATATTCACTCATCACTGGCAGATGTGGCCATATACACCTATATCTCCAAGTGGGTAAAACAGTGTATCCCATACATAGCATTTAAATATGTTGACATGTGAAGTGACCTATATCTCAGGTACAGTGATCAGGTCTGTACATCAGGGTTGTCTGCTAGGCTCTTTCCTGTCCATTATTTAAGTTCTGGAGATCACAGATGACATATACATCATGTGTCCAAACAGCTGCCTGAAAGACTACAGATCGTGGGCAATCATTAACTCCAACTGTGATATTAGTATAATGCAAACAGTATCAACACACATCAAAGACTGCTGTCATAGCCATGACAAAACCTGGAATAACAAGAAAACATGGGGGGATCTATTATGTCATAAAAACAAACACACAACCCAGGTATAATGTAGACATCATACCCTATAATCAGACCAATAGGTATGGGACCTGTGTCCTATGGTAGAAGGTAAGTGTAACATCCACCAGCATGTGGTCACAGTGCTGACTACTCCCTTGTATGTAACACAGCTACTGAGTATATGAAGGACATCCACATCAGAGGACATAATCACTGGGATGATCTTAGGACTGATGTGAGTCAATAATTACATACATTTGAGTTTCAGACTTCAAATCCTTCAGAACATGCATCTTAAGACAAACCCTTGATTATTTTAGCATGTTGCTAAAGAGCAAATATGTTAAATATGTCCCTATTTCTGGGTCATTGTCCCTCCATTATGTTGGCCTTTGTCCAGATGCCTTGTACTAAGAGATTGAGAACTATCTGTTAAGCCTGGTTATCACTGTGGCATTCTGCACAAAACAGAGGACCTTCAGTGCTCTGATTTAAACAGGATTGCTATCCATGTTTGCTTGCATGGTTTCCTGGCCAGTAACACTGTTGCCATCCCCAAAACCTCACTTATTTACAATTAAATATGGAGTGCGACATGAATATGCAATGAGCAGTGTTGCACACTACACATCACCTTGCACACATGTAAACTCCATGTAGGCTTTGCACAGTCTACATGGATTTTATTGAATCCCAGGGAAACTCAGTCCATTTTGTTCTACACTACAGATTTTCACACTTTCTTGGATCAATTTATCCTCGGTGCTGGAATTCTGATAACTGGTCTATAATCCCCTTACATTTAAAAGAAAGACATAAAACTACTTTTAGCACCATAGATTAAGTTATCACTTGACTCATCTCGAGAGTTCTTTCCCCGGCATACTGGATAAGTTGAGGATCACATTAAATCAACCTTTTATTTTTTCTCCACTCATAAGAAATGTCTTATGCTAGTCACATTTCACAGCTTGTTACTAAATTACCTCTTCAACAAATGTGGTCCTATTATTCACAACTAATTCTGTAAAATAATTCTTCCTGAAATCCTGTCTTAGCTGTAAACCATGCATCTTTAAATGTTTCCTTTTCTTTTACAAAACAGTATCCATATTCTGTATTCCTTGCATTGCAATCAGAGATTCTCAAAGGCTCTTCTGGTCTGTTTCTAAATAGCTCCAGTGGCGGCTGTCTACCATGCCGCTATTCTCATTTTTCTTCTTTGAACTATTTTTATCCAGCTTGTATTCTTTCAAAGATAAGGACTCCAGAGCTGCTTAAAGTACTTCAAGAGGAATATTTAAAACTGCCTTCAAAAATGGATCTGAATCACTTGATTTTCTATTGGTGATATTAATTTTTGCTATACCAAATATTCTAGTAAACATAGTGTTATCTCTCATTCCATATTTCCACTATGTCATCTAATGTCATTATCAACTTGTCTGTATTGCCTAATATATCTTTTCTGCTATGTATTTCCATCATTATTGACTGGTTCTCAGCTGCATTTTTTATTAGTCCAGAATTTATTGTACATAAAGGATCGTTTTAGAGATATTAAAAAAATAGACAAATCATTGACAAAAATGTAGACCTTATAATCCAAAAGAATTTGTTTCTGCCAAGATGAGAATATGAAACCAAAACAGCAAAAAGCCAGAGCATGTAATCTTTCTTATTAGGTAAGGCCATTCTGCCCTGGTCTTTGCCCCTTTTATAAGGGTATGCCTTATATGAGAAACCTCATGACAGGACCTGGTCTTTACTCCTTTTATAAGGGTATGCATATATGAGAAACGTCATGACAGGACCTGGCCTTATGAAAATAATTATCATTCTACTAATGGTGAAGACAGCAAGAGTTACTATCACTATGCCTTCGTTTGAACATTTGAAGGAGGGCAAAATGACACAAATATAAAATCTTTACTGTGACAATGTCAGAGGTTCATAAGTTCATAGGTAGGTACTAGGCTATTGGCCCTAGGGCCTATATAAGCCTAGCCAAATGGTACCCTGGCTTTTGCCACCCAAGAAAATTATTTTCCTGTGCCCCTGTCAAGCAGAGCCACAGAAGTGATCCCCGGGGTGAATTTCCTATCTCCCATCCAATCATCAAGATTTTGTCACTGCAACCTATGATGGCATTAGACTCACACATGAAAAACCATCCTATATGTAAGCATGTTGTGGCACCTAAGCAACGTATCAGCTAAGTGAGAGTTTTGATCACTCTGTGTCAGGTTGTACAATAACTTCAACCATGGCTGCCTTCTATAGTTAGAAACCTACTCCATAATGTGCAGTATCTTATTGGCACTTTTCAGTACTTATTGGTTTTCTTGTTCTAACCAAATATAGTAGGCTAGCCAATAGCTTCAGAAATTGCCACCAATATATGGACTGCTGTCTTTCCTCACATTGTGTGTATAGATTATACACACTAAGATCCAGTTCTGCTTTGAGACAGGTTGATCACCCTCCAATACAGGAGGATTATTCCACAGACACTCTAGTGGTAACAGAAAACTTGCCTTCCTACTGCTCTTGTCAAGACTATGATTATACCAATAATCCATCTCGCCGTGTCCAAAATTTTATATGAAGGGGTAAGCAACCGCCCATAACTGTGTTTCATATTAAGACATAGCTCAGCATTTTACCACAGTAAGTTTCACACTTGTCTGGCTCTGACATAAAACTACCATATTGTTGAAAACTGATAGCCATAGATGTTTGGAACTCCAAACCCTCAAACAGTGATATGTAAATAACGCTTTTATCTACTAATCCAAGAGGCCTTCCCATTCTATATCAGATCAAATAAAATTTCCTGAATCCTACTTATTTAGTGGGCACAAGTAGTGATGGATAGGTGTCTAAAGATGAACAAAACTTTGGGGAATATCCACATTTTAATATTTGGATTCTACTGCCAAAAGGCAGCATCATCGTCTTCCAACCAAATACTTTTTCCATCAAGTGCACTATAAATGGTTGCAAATTATCTTTAAACAGATGTTCAAGGTTCAAGGATAATTTAATTCCTGAATATGTGCACTGTTTACTCACCTTACACAGTAGATCACCAGCCATTTGACACACATCAAATGCCTTTATGGAATGTTTTAAAGCTCTATTTTTGTTTTACTGACATTGATGTTTTTGACCCCATACACAATGTTTATACCCTGCCTACTTGTATATGAGGTTCACTAAGCCTGAGCACATGGTCATCTGTGAACCATGCAGTCAGTGCCATACACAGTGCATCATGCAGGATTCTACATGTATAAGCCACTGTTGACTTTTTCACCTCCTAGCTTCAGCTCTAATTTTTTAATGTTTTTATTTATCTTCTGTGAGGTACAATGTACAGAGAAACACAACTATCTAAAAAGTGAAATGATAGAAATATTCTTGTATTTGTTTATCAATCTGTCTATTGATTGATCTATCTATCTGTCTGTCTATCTATCTTTTTTGGTAAACAGATACGTGATTTTTTTTTTCAGTTATGGCCCAAGCCACAAGAGGATATTTGCCTCATCACATTAGAAGTTGTAAACATCATTGATGAAGGCTTGATCCATTAGATCATGAAGCTAGATATGTGCTGCAAACTCAGCACCAGTCCTATGCTTCTGAATGAATGCATTTCAAAGGTTATGGCAGATTATACAATGACTACCGATAAGTATTCCAAAACGTGCACGCTGATTGGCCAGCCCAACCAACGTGCCCGTTGTAAATTTGACTTATACTAATGGAAAAAGGTCCGGTCACCTGGACTTTTTCCATTAGTATAAGTCTTGATTTTTTTCGTTTCTGTTAGGTAGCAACAGAGAACAGAAGATCTCCATTGCTGTAATCTTGCTATGTTATATGTTTGACACAGCGAGATATCTTAAAAAAAAAAAACAACTGAGATCTTCCTTTCTCCATTGCTTTTTTTAAAGATATCTCGCTATGTTAAAATCAATGGAAATCTTCCTTTCTCCATTGCTTCCTCAACACAGCTCTGATGTACTGCATAAGCATACGCATGCGCAGTACATCAGAAAAAGCCCCATGATAGCGGAAAACCATGGAAGGGCACCACGCAGGTATTATACAAAGGCATAATTTAAGAAAAGTAAGTATTTTTTTCTTAAATAATGTCATTGTATAATAGCAATAATCCACATCTGAGTGTGGATAATGCTAGATTTACCCATGGTTGTCTTTGTTTGGCCACTCGGGCTTCACTCTCATGACCAAACCACACCAACCATGGGTAAATCTAGCATTACCCACACCCAAATGTGGGTTATTGCTTAAGTAGCTGGAACATGGCCATCAAGGCAAAACAGTGCACACTGTTTTTTCTGTGTTCTTTGCTAGAGTGTTCAAAGGTTTATAGGTAAACACTAGGCTAGCACAGACAATAACCAGAGGTTAGAATCAAAACCTGTACTTTGCATCTGTGATTTAAAGACCATTATGCTAACCCTCATTCATTACTTTTAGTAATTGTACAGTGGTACTGCTGTTTTAATTATTTTTAATTAATATTTGATACTTACAACTTAGCTATTTCATCTAAACAATATAACCAGAATTGAAAATAACATTACACTGCTGATTTTTAGTACTGTATTATACTTTTATTTTCTCACAGTTGCACAACTGTGGTTTAAACTCAGCAAAGTTGCAACTTTTTCTTTTACAATGCATTAAAAACTCAGAAACCTTTTGGGTAGTTTATGACCCCAGTGCTTTTAAACTGCATATACACTGAATTTCCTGTATGTTATGACTGAAGAGCCATTGGCATAAATCTTGAATTCTGCCAGCAAAACAGTGACTGGCTACATTCAATTCTTACACAATTCCTGCAGGCACTCTAGCTCATGGCATTCAGTAGGTAATGTAATATATAGAGGCATATATATATATATATATATATATATATATATATATATATATATATATATATATATATATATTTGTATAAGTATGACTTGTAGCTCTCTGTGCTGGATATTAAAGAATTCAGAATGTTAAGTAGTGATCCCTTCCACATGTTAAAGACAAAAATACTTGAGTAGCTTATGGAAAGAAAAGATGAATGGCATAACATTGAACACTATTTCCCACAGGAAACATTTGCCAGTGAAGGTTCTACGTGTGTGCCAACAATGATTCACTTGTTTAGGGAGATTTCTCTCTTCTTCACAATGGCATACCCAAGATATTGGTACATATACATTCAGGAGTGCAGAATGAGAAACTTGACCTCTTACAAAAAGCAAGCAAAGATGAGTTTTTTGCCCTTTTGAAGTTCTGTCATTTTTTTGTGTCCATTCAGCCCATCAACTTTCAGAAAGTTGGTGTTACATAGTACAATGTGTCAAGTAGCCTGTAAAACTGAAATAAATTTCAAGTAGGATGTAAAGATACACTCACTTTCTGCATTTTTGCATTATTTTAGGCTTCGGTATATTGTTGTATTTACATTTGATATATTTCTACATGGTCCTTAATTTATACTTCATGAGTATGTTGCTTCATCATAACAGTCTTTTTTTCAAAACGACATACAAAAAATGAATACATATACTAGAGGATAAAAATACAGAAAACATTAAATATATGTAACATACAACAAACATCACTTAAGAACTCATACAGAATGTTATAAACAATACGAAACTACTTTTTCATAATAGCTGTATTATTTTAGTTAAGTAGTATGAAAGCATTGCAAATATGAGGTATATAACAAGATCATTTAGTTATTGTACCAGTGCTTTCAAGTCTGAATTTTTTTCTGAATATATGGGGCCTTAACGTATAGTTTACTTCAATACATTTCAAACTTGTAACACAAAATGCCAGCCAAGAAAGTGATGTAGACATATATTAAATGATATTAATCCAGAATGAGCTTATTCAAGATTTTCTTCAAATTTGTAACCAAGTCATTTGCTAACTGAGGTACATATGTGATAAAATAGTATATAAGGCATAAACAGACATTAATCTTCTCTAAGTATATTTTCAGAAGTAGTAGTAACATCTCAGCTCACATTAACATATTTAAATTTGAAGTGAGTTGTATAGCTGATGAGAAGGTGACCTTGTCTTGGCTGTTTATGTTAATGATAGCTCATCTTAAGGATGAAGGCTAAGATCCCTTTGAAGTGCTAACATGATATTGAAGACAGAATTTAGAAAAGAACTTAATTTGATGCAAATAAAATACAGATTCTAAAGTATATTTTAGAGGAGCAATTAATAATGTGAATTTTAGGTCTGAATTTAGTTTCTTAGAAGGAATAGCCCTGCTATGATCAAGCAAGCTGTGTAGGAAGTATTATACAATGTTTCTTTATTAAACAAAGTTTTTTTTCAAGCCTTTTAACATCTAAGTTAATCACTGGTAAGACCTGTCTATGGAACCATGCCATTACAGCTACTTCTAGTTTTATTTTATGACAAAATGTGCTATATAAAGTTAACCAGAAGGTGGCGATATATGCAAATCATAGTTGTCGAGTGCAGTTGTTGAGAGAAAGGCACCAACCAAGATGAACGATTTTTAATATCTTTCAACTGAATGAAACTGCTTCCCTACATACTTGCATTTACACAGACAAAATTGATGATTAAAGTTGGTCCTAATACTAGTGCTCAGAAATATGATGTAATAAAAATTACATCAAAATAATCAGAGTTTTAACTTGGTACTAACTTTAAGCATTTGGACTTCAGGGAGTAACCAATGTGACAAGGTGCAGAATCTAAAATGTTTTTCACTTTAGTGAGTTAAAAACGTATTGTTAATGGTACAATGCATTTCTACTACAGCCATAGTCTCTCTAGTGATACGGAAAGCAGATGCTGTACCTAGATTGCTTTTCTAAATATCAGACATGAATAATTATTTATAATGCAAATAAAATGTGCTCTTTCTGCATTTATGCAACTTTTTATCGGAAACTAGTATATACACAGATGTCCATGGAAAATAGTTACCAGGACTCCAGCAGAATCAAAATATCAACTAATAAAAAGGAATAATAAATAAACAGTATTTAAGTGACACATAATTGACTAAAAATAAGCAAACACAGAAACAGAATGTTTTAAAGAACTTAAGGGCTACTGTCACCTTCTGCATACACGACTGTATGTTCTATATAAAGTACACATTCTACTCAGTGATAAGATAGCCTTCTTACAGTTCAGAAGTAGTGTTTATTCCTTCTGATGTTTTTTTTTTCATATTCTACAACATTTCTCCCACCACCCCATTAGTAATTATACGTTGTGAATCCCTTTCCTCTGATCCTGAATACTTCAGTCTGCAGCTTAACTTTCTCTTGCCACATCCAGCCATTCTTCTTTCCTTTATTCCTTTTTCTCTTTGTCTTTCTAAAGTTTTAGTTTCAATGAGCAGTACCTCTTACACTGGCTGAATCATGTCTTTATTTCACCTTCATTTTATTTTCAAGGACATACATATACTGCTAAATTTCAAAGATAAAAGTGTAGGACTTTACCACCTAAGGCATGAAAATGAACTACATTGCTGATTGCTTACCAATATAAGCAAGTAAAAATGAAGATGCCGGTTGTTAAGCCATTTAGTTTGGTCTGCTCATTTCTTTGTGTTTTACCAACAATCCCCAGATATGTTAATGCCTGACCCAACACAAAACTGACTTTATAGCTTCCACGTTGCTAGTACAGGTATTGCAGCATATATAGATTTTAGGTCATACACAGCCTACTTTTTACAACTATGCAAGAATATTTTTTTGTTTTGTTTTGTTTTGTAGTCCAGTAACTTGAGCGTGTTGTTCAGCAACCTCTGCATTGTGCCTGAGGGGGTATTATAAAATTATGCTGTGATGTAGTACTCCTGAACCAATATTTTACATTCAATAAATATTTGATTGACTAACTTTTCCAACAACTGCTTTAAGTCTATTATATACATTTGAATTCTCCACTGTATCACTCCATGCTACACATGTAGTACTAATTATTAGCTACATATCATTCTTTCTTGTGAAGAAATGCATCATTTTGGTATTCCTTGAATCTTACTATATATTCCCCAGGATTCAGTAAGGTTCTGTGCAGGAATAGCTTAATCCTGCATGGAAATGACCGTTTAAGAGCAGCAGGGCAGCGCGCCATGCATAGTGTAGGGTGTGTGTCTGAGAACAGAGCTCTCACACTACACATACCCCAACTGTCGTTCGGCAATTACAATGACCGAGAATGCTCATAGGGGGTTGCATACATCCCAACTGTACAGATCTTCACAGAATGTCCAGATTTTTCACCCATACAGTTGGCTTGTACCCCATTTGTCCCGGAAAACAGTGGGGGATGATGTTGGGATTGAAGTCATTAAATAATGGCATACATTTGAGTTTCAGACACCAAATCCATCAGAAACATTATATTAAAACAGATTCTGTTACTTTAGCAACTTACCTAAGTTTATAAGAGCAATATTTAAAATATGTCCCTAGTTGTACCTCATTTTGTCAAGCTTTGTCCAGATATGTTGCATGAAGCAGTTGAGAGGTATGGGGGGTTGCTAGGATGTCTATCAAATGTGCAGATGCATGCAGGAGTCCACAGCAGTAAGTGTAATCTGTCCTTTCCTAGAGAAAATAACAGTAGAGAATATTTTAAAATCAAACAGATTAAATTTAACAGTAGGTGCGCGGGTTTGCCCATTGCTTAGCTACGCATACTGTAGCTTAAATAGCACAAGAAAATAAATAGCAAGATACATTCACTTGAAGCAGTAGTGCTATAGTGTGGTGGTCAGAGCATTCACTTTGTGAGCAGTCATTCCTGGTTCGATCCTTACTGTAATAAATTCCATTTTCCATGTGAAAGCAATATATGAACATTTTTTTGCAGTATAACCTACTTAAGCTGTATAACCTAAGCTTACCGTTGTGCAAACCCACTTACAACTGCTTAAAAGTGCTTTAATCACTATGTATCCAACAGCCCCTATTCTGCCCAGCAACAAAATAAACAGGCTTTGCAGGTCTTGAACCCAGGACCCTGTACACTATAGTCATAGCATTTAACCAGTGAGCCATCACAGCTGTAAATAAAAGTGAGGTATACCCAAACAGATCCTCACTATAGCAAAAAAAAAATTATATATGAAAGGAATCTATAAACAGTTTTATGTTGTATAACCTACTACATAACATATATATGTAAACTGGAGTACTGTATTAAGTCCAAATGTGAGGTGTCATTGTAGCAAAGTGGTGAAATCCCCCAATAAACACAAGTACCCCATACAGTGTACATACACATGAATCACAGATACCAAACACATATATAACATGTAATGAATGATAAATCAATGCCAAACAGCAAATAGTGTGCAAATTTAAAAATAAGCAATGCTAAGCATTGCACACCTCTGTTTACTAAGTGTAAGCAATGCGTAGCCCAGCTAAATCGATGTGCCCATTGGTATACCCCTATAAGCAATGCCAACCTTAGGTAAGCAGGTTTGCCTATAGCTTAGCATTTTCAAATCCATCCAATCATGGCAAAGTGTGGGAAATTGGCCCAATTTAAACCACACAGGTGGGAATACATCTCATAACTGGTTGCAGCTTCCTCCTGTAGGCACTATGGCTGGTGTTGGAGAAGGATCGTGCTTCCAAGCGCAGTGCTGGGGCATTCAGGAGTCCAAAGTCATGGGAAGACTCCTGATAAAAGACCATGAAGAGATACTGCTGCAGGGCTAGTACCAGGATTCCCAATGTAAAGCGGAAGCCTGGGACCATCTTGCCCATGATCTTACCAGTGCCACTGGCGTCCCTCGAACTGGTGAGCAGGTCAGGCATCACCATGCCGACCTGAAACTGAGGAAGAGGGAGCTCTTGGATCAGTGGATCCAAGAAGCTAGCCAGAGGGGTGATGTCCCAGCAGTGTGTAAGTGCTCATTCTACTACCTGTTTAATAATTGCCAGCTCATGTATATTATGGATAGGTATGGCTAAATATTCCTCTTATGTCTTTGACAGCAGCAGCATGAGTGGGTTGTGAATCAGGAAGCCCATGCCTGTAGGCTGCAGAAGCTGCATCAAGAGGCAGGTTAGTAATAATCTAGCATGTACTGTCATAAGAAAAAAATCTAAAAGTAGTAGAAAGTTAATTTCCAGTATAAAACCTGTATTGTGTATGGGATGTACAGAATAAACCAGACAGTATGCAAGGAAGAGTCTCATATAGGTTGTATGTAAATAAACGGGTAACAGCCTAGCAATAAAGGTCTAACTCCTGGACTGCTTGTGTTTACTCTGGTATCATATAGTAATGTAGTGTTGCATTCTCTTAATAGTACTGTTGTATTAAGCACTGTTACCCACACTGTGCTACATAAATAAAATGTGTAGGAATGTCTGTATACAACTGTTGTAATCACAAGGACATATTGTACAACTGACAGAGACCTAGACAGAAAACAGTGAAAAGATACACAACATAATCCAAATAGCACATTCAACTGAGCTGTAAACTGTTGTATTTTTAGCAGATACAGCCATGGTACGAATCCTGGGAGGGGAAGTAAGCTGTATGCAGAATTATACTTCTCAACTGTACAGATATTGTCAGAAAGTTCAGATAATTGGCTTAATTTTCCTGCCTGTCACCCTGTTCCCCTGGCAAATCAATGGGATGATCCCAGAAGTTTAGGCAGCAAATAATGACATACAACTGATTGTCAGACATCATTCTAAGGGGATCCAGTGTCTGTCTGCCTGGGATGACATGATAGACAAGCCTCGCTGTTTTGCCAGAGATGGTTTGCACCTGTCACCCCTAGGCTTTCGAATACTGGCCAAGGCTGTTGCCGTCCCCATAGTGCCTTTTTTAGGCAAGGCTCAAAGAACAAACCAACCACTGTAACCAGCACAGGTAACCAAAAACTAAGGGTAATGCTACTCAACACCAGAAGTCTCAACCTCAAAATGCATGCACTCAAGGCACTCCTCAGTATGGAGAAAATCAATGTTTGTGCAGTGACGAAAACCTGGTTCAAGGCTCCAGAGAGCACCCCAGCACTACCAGATTACAATTCATATCATACCTTCCGGCCTCAGTTACCAGATCACAGTACAAAGGGCGGAGGTATATCCCTATTCATCAAGGATACCCACATCTCCAGGTAAGTGACGCAGCATGATGCCCCAGAGATAATCCATGTGCAACTATCAGCAGGCAAAACCACATTTCAAGTCATAGCCTGTTCTAGATCACCCACCATGTCCCAAGATGCTCACTCAGCTTTCCTTGAGGCATTGGAAAATATAAAGGTCCTACCCAACACCATAATTTTGGATGATTTCAACTACCCTGATATAGACTGGGCAAACTACCAAAGTTCTAACTCCTATGCCCAGCGGTTCATAGAATTTATAAATTCAAATGCCCTTGAACAACTGGTATGTTCGCCCACTAGAGGGGACAATATATTGGATTTATTCATCACAAATATGGGCGCCCATTGTACAACACCCGTTATCACTCCCTCTCTGGTCAGATCAGACCACAAACTGATAACCCTGGACATCCTCACCCCTCCACCTCCCCCAGTCAAAGAAACCATTGTAAAAAACCTTTCCAAAGCAAACTTCAAACTACTTGCATCAGAAGTGAAAGCTTCACTATTCCCTTGCAGAAGGATAATGATATCCAGGATGCAGAATCCTACACCAAGGCACTTTATATACATCTTCAGGATTGCATGGACCGTGCTATCCCAAATAAAACCAAGACTCCTTCCTCAAGCAAGAAGAAACCAGTCTGGTGGACCCCGGCCATAAGCAAACTATACAATAAAGGAGGAGACTTATACAAAAAAAGGCCAAATCTCAAGTAGAAAAATCATCCCTGATCAGCATTAGTAAGAAATTGAGGGCCCTCATCAAGTCAACTAAAGCCAATTTCGAAAAGAAGGTTGCCAAGGATGCCAAGGATAACCATAAGGCCTTCTATGGTTACGTCAAAAACCTAAATGGCAATGCTCAGGTCTGTTCTGAGTTAGTACAAAATGGAACAAAATACACTGACCCCACTGACATTGCCAACATCTTGGCTGATAGGTTCAGTGTAAATCCCCTCCCCCCTCACCACCTACAGGGCCTACTACTATTCCAAGGAATTGTGTAACCCCAATTATTACTGATAGGTTGGTTAATAAGGCTCTATCTAAAGCTAAAAACACTGCCTCTGTGGGACCAGATGGTGTCCCGGGCTGTGTCATACGCAAGCTCCAAAATGAATTAACCCCGCATCTGAATACCCTGTTCAGTCTCAGCCTCTCGACAGGATAAGTGCCCATAGAATGGTGCACAGCAACGGTGGTTCCACTGCACAAGGGTGGGCCCACAAATGACCCTGGGACCTACTGACCAATAAGCCTGACCAGTCTGATCTGTAAGGCAATGGAGCGGATCATTATGGAACTCATAAATGGAGAGATTGGGAACCTCCAAACACTTGACCTCACACAGTTCGGCTTCGTTAAGGGCAGATCATGCCTCCTGAACCTGGTGGACTTCTTTGAGACAGTTACTCAGGCTATAGATAAGGGAAAGGAGGTACACATGGCTTACCTCAACCTTGTTAAAGCATTTGACACTATTCCCCATTCGGTTATTATTGATAAACTCACCAACCTGGGCATAAACCCGTACGTCACAAGATGGATCACAAACTGGCTCTCAGACAGATCCCACAAAGTAAGAGTAGCAGGATCTATGTCCGAATCCAGACCAGTAATGAGTGGTGTGCCTCAGGGCTCTGTCCTGGGGCCCCTCCTGTTTGGCATATACTTCTCAGAAGTACAGGCAAGCAATGAAGGGCTGTGGCTGACCAAGTTTGTGGACGACTGCAAACTGGGTGTTATAACAGAGTCTCCGGCCGACATGGATATCCTCCAGAAGGGCCTTAATGAGACTGATGCATGGTGTCAAAGCCATGGTCTCAAGCTAAATGCTAAAACATGCGTAGTAATCCCCTTTGGAAAAAACAGAGTACCCACGAACTACCACATAGGAGGTAACCCCCTGAAATCTGAAGAAGTAATAAGGGATCTAGGGACCCAAGTAGATAGTCAGCTTTCCTTTGATAATCATGTTGCCAAGGTGGTTAAAATCCTTCTATGTGACCCATCTGATCATGAAAGGGTTCGCATCAAGATCTAAGATGTAGTGGTGCCCCTCTACTCTTCCCTCATCAGACCCATTATTGAGTCCAATGCATCAATTGGAATGTACCTGACTAGGCATTTCCCGCAGCTGGAGAGACCACAGAGGTACCTCACTAAGAGGATTACTGGCCTCAAACAGTTGCCCTATGCAGCACGATTGAAAAAACTAAGGCTTTTATCTGTTGCATACCGCCTTCTCAGAGGCAATCTCTGTCTAACATACAGAGCCATGTCCAACCCAGAACATGCTCCATCTTAGCAAAACCAAATCTACTCAAACTACATGCTCTAGGGATATAAACCTCAGCACAACAATGAATAGAACATGCTGGAGGGATAGATTCCCTTCACAAAGACTTCCCTTGCTATGGAACAAGGTCCCAGTCTACATAAGACAGAGCCCCTCACTATCACTCTTCAAGAAGAACCTTGACGAATGGATGGGTAACAGAAAGTTCACACCAATGATCATACCAACAACTCTACTAGATAGGGGCCAAGGGTACTAGCTGCTAGATCAAGGGCCTAGGGAACTAACCAAAGGGGCGGTGAATACCGCACAACGTGGCTGGGCTAATATATGCCTTCGGGCAGATAGCCTAGTACCTACCTATGAACCTATGAACCTATAAACCTATAACCATCAGAAATATATCTAAAAGAACAAACCTGTTACTCTAACAACTCACCAAAATGTTATGAGAATAATATGCAAAGTATGTCCCATCTCTACCCCCATGTTGTGAAGCTATGACCAGAGTGTGTGCAGTAACAGAGTGAGTCATATGTGCATAATAATAACATAGAATATGGTAATATGTGTAGCAAGATTCAGGTAGTGTTAACAAACATTCCCTCCACAGGTCTGTCAGATAAGAAAACTGTGCCTGGAAATAAAAGATTGAAATCCTGGGCTGGTACTGTTTAGTCTGGTATTGTATGGCAGTGCTAGTGTTGCAGTTTTTTTGAATAATAATGTATTACTCATCACTGTCATCCACACTGTGCTACATAATAAAACTGTCTAGGAATCTCTGTATAAGAATGTTGTAATTACAAGGTCAGATTGTAAAACCACAGCAGACTTATATACAGAAATCAGAGAAGAGATACACAGCAATATCTAAATAGCATACTCAACTGTGATGTACACTGTTTTATTTTTAGCAGACACAACCATGGTTCAAATCTTGGGAGTGGTAGTAAGCTGTATGCAGAATCATACCTCTCAACTGTATAGATTTGTCCAGAATGTCCAGATAATTGGCCCATATCCACTGCCTGTTACCCTATCCCCCTGGCAAATCAGTGTGATGATCTCTGACATATAGGCAGGATTTAATGACATATAACTGACTGTAAGACATAAATATTCAGAAAATGTATATGAAAACAAACCTGTCATTGTAGCAACTCACCAAAGATTTATGAGGGCAATTGTCAAAATATGTCCCAGTTTCACTTGCATGTTTTCAAGACTTGCCCAGAGTGTGTACAATAAGAGATTGAGAGGTATGTCCATAACATCAACCTAGAATCTCGAAATATGCGTAGAAACAGTCAGGTAGTGTCAACAAGCAATACCTATAAAGGTATACCAGGTAAGAGGTGTATACTGCAGGTAAAACACAGTTCACGTATATAGTTGTCTACAAACATACCACTGTCCAAACTAAGGCCATAGATTAGTGTAATAATACCTGAAAGGTACAGATTACAGCAGTGACTAAAAAAAGTATTGAGAACTACAGGGATATACAAGTTGTTAATTCACATCTTTCTCCCCCCCCACCATATCTGCAACAATAATCTAAATACACATCTCATTGGGTATGTGTACAATTGACTCTACTGTTGGGACATATGCCCTATTGTTTGATAAATATTGAAATTTGTTTCTATGCATGTGCCACATGGCTGATAGGTCTGGGGGTGGTGTATACAAGCGAGTGCATGGTGGCTGATGTCAGCAGTCCTTCTACAGTGGACAATGGTAAGTGTACTGGGTGGTACATACCACGTTTGTGCATAACACACATAAACACACAGAGGCTTTGGTGCTGATGCAATACATAGAGAATACTGTACACATGGATAAATGTACCTGTGTAAGGAATCCATTTTAGCCTATGTAATTCTATCAAGTCAGAATAGGCACAACAACACATTGGGTAATAAGCAGTCTGCTAGTTTAATGTCACTGACAATGGTACTGGCAGGTTATATGTCCCCTTCCACAATGTAGTGCAATCCTCAACTCAGTAAACATAGGTGTGCTGGTGTGGGTGGCACAGCCCTACCCTCTGGAGGGTGAGAGCTGTTGTAGAACTGCAAATAGTGGGATAGACAACTACTTAACCTGTTAACATGAACTGTATAGTATTACAGCCAGCTAAGCAGGGGGATACACTCAACAGTAACTGCAGTGATGGTGGCTGTGTCCACAAGAGCCACATCCAGCTATATATGCCAACCCCAGTATTGCTGTACACTTATACAGTGGAGAAGAGGGCATTTGCAAATCTAACACTAGTTGTGATGGAATGTATTTCCACAGGATGATACCTGTGAAATGTTAGCATATGCCAGGGAGTTCTCGGACAAAAGGCCTTCTGGGACATGAATATTCTGCAAACAGAAGTAGATTCTGTCACATACACACACACTCTAACTTGGCAAAACTGAGACTAGAACCCCTACCTAGGTATGTAGTGCTACTGATGTGTGTGGCCTTACTTGCAAGCACCACACAGCTTTTAGGATAAGGTGTGTTCCAGGTTACATGTTACGTGAAGAACACCCCCAGGCCTGTACA
>NC_056725.1:441400039-441597539 GCF_019279795.1 Protopterus annectens | reverse complement strand
GGGCCAATACACATTGTATTCCAATGCCTGACTGTGGTATGGGACATGTGTGGGTTTGGCCCTACAAACATGTATGCCGATAGGCTAACATACACTGGAGCAGCATGCAACATCAGATAGAACAGGACAAAGACCAATGACATCTACCACAGTCTGTACACAGGCCAAGGTACATATACACAATACACACTCTGTCGACAATCACCATAAGTAGACAGACCTCATTACTGTACACACTACAACAGAATGTCCAGGTTTTGTTTTCAAATATAACCCCTACTATACATAACATGTCTGTCAGTCTGATATCTCACTGGCTTGTTATCAGGTATGATGTCAATAAATAATGTTGTACTGAACATATGCACTTCTTACTGCATGACATATGTACAAAGGTTGATGGAGTTGTGGCTGGAGGCACAAACACAGGACCAATACTGACATGTTGCTGTGGTAACCTCATATATTTACTGGTGTAACAGGGTTTGTTGTGACATATGTCTTCTGAGGGATATTAAGTCAGTAACTCTCATGGCTGTCACCATGTACTGCAATCCTCAGACTATGCTACTGCATTTCTAAAGATAGGTCATCTGTGAGTAACCCAACACACATAAGACTCCAAACACTGGACAGTCTGCAGATAGCCCTACAGGTGTGGGTTTCCTCCACCACATAACACTGTCATGACAGGTATTAAATCATGTAGATCAGCCATATCCACACAAATCCTGTTAAACCAACATTACTTCAAATGTAGAAGAGCAAGACTTACATTCTGTACTCATGTCTGGTACATCCCCCCACCTGTTTGTTGGCCTGTCTCCACAGTGTATGTTGTAAGAGGTATATCCCACTACCCTCTGTGCTGCTGTTTGCCAAACACTGACATGGAGTCCTGCTCACAGTGAATGAAAAGGGCCAACACCCACATGATGTTCCTAGTTATAGGAGTGTGTTTCCATGCAATAGGCTATGGGAATGTTACCACAGCTGTTCCACATGCAATCAGCTAATGGGGGACTGCAATTCATGCACAGGCCATCAGCTGATCATGAGCATCACTTAAAAACACAAGCTGCTGCCTAAGCAAAGCAGGTGTACTTCTCCACATCCACCAGAGAGGGAGGGAGAGAGACAGACAGAGACAAAGTAAGAAAGGAAGGGGGTATGATAGTAAAAGGTAAGCACATTTGTGTCACACACTTACCAGTATGGGGTTTCAAACCCCTGCCTGACTATGTATTGCTATTACATTTTTATGCAGTTATTGCATGCGCCACAGAGCTTACATGTTCATGAGTTGTCCAAAGGTATATTTGAAGGTGAGTGACATCAGCAACAGTGATAAAGGAGGGATAAGGCAGGTGTAGTACATGTGCCTGTCCACAAAAGCAGGTGTCAAGGATGACAAAGCCACACTCCTTCAGGGACTCACACACATTATCACAGTTGGCAGGGTCAGGATTAGACTTCCTAAATAACTTGTTTGCTACACTACAGTATTACTCAGGTATCACATGCACCACAGAGGTTATCAGGCTGATATATGGGGAAAGGGTATGTCAAGATGAGTGACATTAGAAGACATGCTTCAGTAGGGCAATGAGAGGTGTAGTGAGTCTGAATGGCTTCCAAATCATTAATCTACACACAGACGCAGACACAGGTTTGCCAGTACTGACATGCATGGGTTCATTGCTTCATAAGTGTGTAGTGGTTGATTGTACCAGAAGGCTTTACAAGGCTAGGCAAAGGGTTTACCTTGGCATCAGGCCACATGACAGTGGTCTGCAGTGTGGCTCAGGGGTGTAGTCTCTGGTTGGCCCAATCAGGTAGGTATTGTATTCGCCATCCAGTCATCTGGGTTACTGTTGTGGGTGGCCGGTGCTGTGCAATGCTTGCCATGTGTGTGTTCTATATTCCATAACATGGATGGCACCTGGGTTGTGCAAGTGTCCCACATGCATGTTCTGTGACATGTGGAAGTGTACCTGGGGTGTCTGAGGCATGTTGTGTAGACAGATTGTTATCATCTGATATGCCATTCCTGACCTCATGTGGTGAGAACTGGCAATGGAACTCATGTTGATCCTGCACCTATATTGACAGCATGATACAGGTATTCACTGGTGTTAGTGGCATCTGTCCATACAGGGCATGTGTATACGGAATGGTATTCCCTTTGTGGGTTAAATTTGCTGACTCTACAGTTGTTGCAGGTGTCCAGTAGGGAGCATAGCAAAGGACCACTGTATGCAATTATTTGCCTATTGTAGGGATGGAACAGGGTGCCATGTCCTCTGTAGTCTACTGCAATCAGACCATGGTTACTATCTGTGGGCAATATGCAGGGAACTACCAACATAGTGATGGTTTCCTAGCCAAGTGTGTTTGTGTATGAGACATGGGTGGAGAGTGTTCTCTGGGTAATACAAGGGTTACCTATATTGTTCCCTAATCCATAATAGCCATTCTCCTGTGCCATATCCAAGCTCTGGAACAACCTACCAACTAACATTATTACCCACCCTAGTCATATTTTCAAGTCTGCTCTTAAATCACATCTAAAATCTCACTGGCTCTGTCCTTGTCAAAACCCCAACTAAATCCAGGTCTTACTAACAAATATTTCATTTCTTCTTTGATCATAACTCTAGCGTCAGATAAAGTGTTTTCTAGGTGTTCTTTTACCTAGTATTCTTGTATTCTGTTCTGTATATGCATATACTTAAACCTTAACAAATCTTCCACTGTATTTGTCATGTTAACACCTTTTATCACTGTAAAATGATACTGTCTAGGTTGTATACCATGTTATCTATATGTAACTTTCTGTGGAGCTTTTCTCCTCTGGCATCCGCTGAAAAAGGACTTGTATCCAGTTGGACTTTCCTGGTAAACAAATGTAAAAAAATAAATAAATAATGTCACATGTAGGAGTATGTATTGTCTACACCAGCCTCTCTGCTGTTTGACATCTGTTGTCCTTGTAAGGTGGACATTGTGACATATAATAAGTCCTCCATATAAGAAATATGCAAAACCCACCCCACAATGAGTCCTGTTACTATACAATCACAGTTGTCTCCACACAGGATACTGATGCCAGGCACATACACAGAGTCTCACAGTTGCCATGTCTAGGATTAGAATTCCTACCTAACTAGCACATCATAATACAGTATTATGCAGTTACAGCATGCACCACGGAGCTTACATGGCTACTCCTTCACCAAAGGTGTATTTCAAGGTGAATGACATCAGCAGGCTTGCCAAAGTAGGGCAATGGAAAGTGTAGTGACTGTGAATGGCCTCAAAAGCACTGATCCCTACACAAACACACACACAGTCTCACAGTTGCCATGCTTGGATTTAGAACTCCTACCTAATTAGTACGTCATACTATAGGATTACGTAGTTATGGCATGCGCCGCAGAGCTTATCAGGTTACTCTTTCCCCAAAAGTGTATTTCAAGGTGAATGACATCAGCAGGCTTGCCAAAGCAGGGCAATGGGGAGTATAGTGTGTGTGAATGGGCCATAAACCATTCATCTGGAAGCACACACACAACACGCAGTCACACACAGGTTTACATTTAACAGGAACATGTATACAACTGCTAGATGAATACTGACTTGCACAATCATGTTACACAGTTATCACAAGCACCACAGACACTATAGTGCTGAGAGATACCAGAAGCAAATGTCTATAGCGATTGACATTTGTACATCATGTGGTTGTAGCCAACTGATGTGTGCTCAGTGGGACAGGCCTCATGATGGGAAGCTCTTTGTCACTGTCTGTCACTCTCGTCCGCACATCTATGTATGTGTAAGTTTGGCCTATTATAGTGTGTTGTCCTTGGATATATGTGTGTATTCCTATCCGATGTGTGTGCAAAGCATGACTGGTGTGTAATGTGCAGTGTGTGCACAAACATCTATGACTGTCAAATATGTAAAGTCCACTGTTGTTGCCAGACATGGGCTTCATTTCGCAAGTGTGGGAGCATGCCCAGTATGACCTTCTGTATTGAATATGTGAATCCATTTCAGGTAGGTTGTACTCCAGTGCAGGCTTTTGTGTTCTACACCTATAGCTAGCAACCTGTTTCTGTAGGATATCTGTAGATCGGTTAATAATATGGGGTCACAATGGGCAAAGGATAGTGGATTACTGTAAGTCATTGTGCCTGTGCTGCTTCTGCTACATGGTTTGGTGTTAGCAGAGATATTCAGACATATGTACTGTTTTACACTGTGATGTTTTATGTCATCAACTACTGACAGGTATACATATTTGCTTTCAGTAATTTCCTGGGGAACACAGGATGAATGAAGCAGTGTCCAGTATTGTGGTCTGCAGCCTACATATTCTTGCACAATCATGCCATTCTGCAGACACTTGCTGATGGGTGTGTGTAAATGGTTCAACACCTTGGTACTGTGGTGGCTGAGGACCCCATACTTGTACATCCATCGACGTGACAGTATGGCCAAATCCTGCTGTGGTCATACCTCACAGCTGTACAGATTCACACAGGTTACCCAGAGGCAGGGCTCATATTTCTGGTCATTACCCCTTCACATTGTGGTTTACGAGCAGATGTGTAGCCATCTATTCCTGTGTTTACAGGCAGGGATAGTATGTGCACACAGGTGAGTTACAGACTTCACACACTCCATGGCGTCCATGCTTCTACCCCCTCCTGTTATTCTATCCTCTTCTGAACATTATGCAAATGTTATCTGATAAATATCCCTATAATTATCACTTCATCCCAGCAGTATTTAGGGGTTGATCCACAGTTCATGCAGTGGGACATAGTGGACATGCTACTGGGATTTGTCAACATGGCCTTGCATTTGGGTTCTGCGGACTATGTTATGTTGTTATTTTGAAGTCCATGAGATAACATACATTGGCAGTACGGGTGAGACACAGGCCTTTGACGGAGGACTGTAGGGCATTTGGTAGTGATGCAGGCCATCTCTAGCAGGCCAGTGCAATGTGTCACTCCTACAGTCCCAGGCTGCAAGCCACTATATGCCCCTGGGGTGACAGGGTAGGTGTGCAAGGTGTTAATGTCGTTATTGATCCATTGGATTGGATGCTGGCAGGGTGTTGCTTACAGTTAGGGACACACCTGCATGGGACACCTCTTCAGCATGCTGCATTCTGTGGCTATTCCCATACAGAGGAGGGAGTCATATTGTACTCATTCCCAACAGCAGGGAAAAGACCTGTGAGGTACCTGTGGCTGATGGTGGGGATGAGCTGGGTGCATGTGTGGTAAGGAAGCTACTTGCAGCTGGCTCACTGACATATGTGGGACGTTCCACTTATGCTGGCTTGTAAAGGGACATCAGCAGTTTCTCAGTACTTCATACCTGTGCCTTTTGTGGTCTGCCAGTGTTTGGCCAGATGACATCAGTATTCCATACTACACAGCCAGCTAATGTGTGTCCATTTGACAGTAACATTTTGTACACTCTCTGTTTAGGGTACTTCCACCTGTCTGGGCCCACATTCATGCCATGTCCATCTTTCAGATGGTGACAGATATTACATCTGAACAATTAGTATGGATTACTGCTGGAATGTGTTTTGCTGGGATGCATTGTGTTTGGGACTGCAGTTATAAGAACTTGGTCCTGCCATCAACAATACTGGCCATTGGCCACCAGGACACAACCCACCATGCCTACATGCTGACCACTTTCGCACACTATACAACACACACCAACCTAACACACACAGCCCTGCATACTGTGCATGTGCTACAATATATCCTGCTACTTTGGCCAGCTCAGGTAATCTGTGCTCCACTGTCATTATACCTACACATACATGTTACTACATTTCTACATAGGATTGGGGGATCACACCTGACAACTGTACACATTTGCTATGACTGTACTGGTATTTTAGGTACTCCATTTCATTTTGTATTCTGACCTATCATGCAGACTAGAGGCATATCAGTCTACTACAGTTTCAGACTTCTTACACTTCAGAATTAACATTCCACCGCCTGACCTGTTGTAGTCTGTCTGTGTAGGTCTGGAGGGGGGCTGTTCTCCATAGCCATCAATCAAAGGCCTTGTCACAGCCTTTCTTTGCATTTGTCTACACCTGTCCTGCTGGCAGAGACTGTTTTTGGGTATGTGAGCCTCACTGACATGCATGTGTGTGTCCTATGAGCACACATTTGGCCCACCACATGTCCTGCAGTGGGTTTTGTCACCTTGTCTAGTACTGCCTACTATGTTGACTCCAGTATTTGTTAAGGATTTCATGCTTCCGATATAGGTGTCTACTATCTTCTGGCATCCCATTCAGTCACCCAGTTCCCTAACATGCTCACATCCATACCATAGATACAGGTAGCAGAACATACTATTCCATTCAGCAACTGATAATGAGCGTGACTTATCTTGTGGCTGTACCAGTATTGAGGATAGTGCTGGAGGGCTGACTATGTTAGATGCACATAGTACACTCCCTATACATGGTTAAGCACAGGTAGTGTCATGTTTGGCATCCCTTTTACTGTATGTGTGAGTCAGAATGAGTTGTCATTCCCTGGGTTCCTACCATGTAAGTGTATGTGCTATGTATTTCCTCTTTGCCAAGGTCTGGACATACAGGGCATGCCTCCTTCTGCCTACTGGGACAGGCTCAGGTTGTTCCTCCTCTGAGTCACTCTGTGCCTTTGCAGGCCGTTGTCATGGTGAGGGGTTGTGTGGCCCTGCCCCATGCTGTTCCTGCTGCAGCTGTTTCTGCACGATCATATCATGTAGCATGGCACATACAATGACAATTTGGGTACATGTAGTTGGCGAGTACTGCAAGGCACCCCCAGATATGTCAAGGCACTGGAACTGTGACTTCAGTATCCCAAAAACATGCTCTATTATGATTCTGGTCTGTGTGTGTGCCTCATTATGGAGTTACTGTTCGGGTGTGTGTGCATTTCTGATGGGTGTCATAAGCCACGGCTCCAGTGAGTAACCAGCATCCCCCATTATGTGGCCACACTGGCAAATCTCTGGTACAGTTGCGTCATATGCCAGATGTGAGGGTCATGATAGCTTCCAGGGCTGCCAGCACACAAATTCATTATAATGCCCTGAGCATCGCACACGACCTGGCAGTTGATGGAGGGGGAACCCTTGCAGTTTATGTAGACTCTACCCCGCTTGCCAGGTGGTGCTTTGATGTGTATGTGCATGCAGTCTATAGCACTCACTACCTCAGGGTATTCTGCTATTTGGTGGAAGAGACACATATTGCTGGTCAATGCCTCATGGGTGTTGAGGAAATATATGTGCTCACCGGCATGTGCTGACATGGCATCCAGGAACTGGTGGAGTACCCTGGACGCTGATGCCTGTGAGATCCCCATGATATCCCCAGTTGGCCTTTGGAAGGTACCTGTGACTAGTATTCTTAAGCCTACAAATACCTTGGTATCCACAGGGATGAGTTCCCCTCTGTATATTCTGTGGGCGAGGCTTGGCCGGCACAGCTCAACAATTTGCTGTAGGAGGTCCCTGTGCACCCTATAGTGCTCCACTATTTCCAGCTCATGTAGCCCCTGGTAGGTTACCCTGGGTCTGTACACTCTTTTCCTTCTCCTCACTGTGGGTTGGCCATCAGCATTCTCATCCTCACCACCCTCAGCCTCTTCCACATGTTGATTTATGAGAGCAAATGTAGCCCCTATCATTTTGTTGCTTTTGTTCGGTAAAATTTCCCCATATGTGTACACTGGTGGTGTAGAGTTTGTGGGAAAAAACTGAGGGAAAGGTGTTTGCATAGTTTATAGTAGTGTGCTGGGCTGCACTGCTGCCTGTGTAATTGGCTGATTCTGATACATTTCACCTGCCAGCTATGCTAGTTCTCCTTGATTACCTTCCTACTGCTGTTTTCCTTTATCAATGCCTACTTTTTTAAACCCTAAGGTGCTCAGATGTGAATGGAGCTGCTGTTTCCTGGTTTACTTTTTTTTGTTAAATGCTGGTGCATGGCGTGCACACCCGTTTAGGCAATGTAAAGTGTGCTTGACAGCTTCAGACACACCCCATTCCTTAGCTCTACTAAGTTAAGGGCAAACCCGAGCCACAGAGCTCCAATAAGCTTACAGTATGCCTGACACACCCCTCTATGATGTCAGCTAACTCTTAAGCTTGCACCATGGTTTTCCTGCACCTACATGGTTGGGGGAAATCTGTGATTCAGTATCATTCCCCTCATTTGCATAAAATTGCCTGATAATGCCTAGTTACAAGTCCCACACTGAGCCTTCCCCCTTAACAACCACTATTCTCTGGCCTTGTTGTGTTCTGCCTGCCATGGACTATAATGGCAAAATTGTGATTTTGCAGAAAATGCTTTTATCAAGGTTTTACTTTTACTTTCCGGCCGATCCCATTTGCGCGCCGCTGCTCTATGGTTAAACAGCTGAAATCGGCCAAAAAAATAAACGTTTTTTTTTTTTTTTGCAACTGTTTTACATGCAAATAGCCATATATTTGGCAATTGGCATACTTTCTACACTATATACACTCTTTATTTGGAGCTGTCATGGCTCCGTTTTGCAGTTTGCAGAAATGTACTCGGTTACTAACCGAGTACATTTCTGCAGGTTACACTAATACTGCACGGACGGCTGCCAGCTCCCTGGATCGCTAATTCACCTAATTTGCATGGTTTTCACCTGAAAATTGGGTAAGTGGCATACAGGAGCTGTGTCCATGCAGGAATAGTGCAGGAGCTCTCATGCACATCCCGGGAGCTTGTTCCTGGATCTGTCGGAGGCCATATTGCCTCCAGCAGCTCCTGTACTATTCCTGCACGCTGTGCAGAGCTTGCTGAATCCCGGGGATTGTTTTTATAAATTTCTGTGGTTAACTAAAAATGTTTGGTTTATGTCACCTGTTGAAGTGCTTTGCAGTCAGGATACTTATTTGTGTCTCAGACCAGTATCTGGAGTCACAATACCTTTACACATTGCAATACATTAGTTCCAGGAATGGCAGTAATATATATATATACATATATATATATATATATATATATATATATATATATATATATATATATATATATATATATATATATATATATATATATGGGTCTACTTCAAATAAACAAAATGTCACTTACCTGAATTTTAAATGATCAAGACAAAAACATCAGACTTGCATTTAAACGAACACTCACAATACAAATATTTTCACCAGGGAAAGGAGGCAGTAGACCAACATGGACAAAAACCAAAACTAAGCATATCAAACCCACCCAAGTGGGGGGCTTTGCCCCTACACTCCCCAATGTGGGGGGACTGCATCCCTTACACTTCCCTAACTAAATATACCAACTCTGAGATTGCACTATAGTTCTATGCTTTCGTCAATCATTTAAAATTCAGGTAAGTGACATTTTGTTTATTTAAAGTAGACCCATATATATTCCACTTTTTAATCTCGAAATACTGAAATCTCGAATTTCAGTATTTCGAGACTAAAACATCGAAACATCATAAACACAAAACTACACAATCACGAACACTAAACAAAAAAATATATCCAGCTCTCCCCCCAAAACAAAACTTACAGTGTACATAGCTGCAATCAGAAACACAACTATATGTTCTTGCAGGGGGGAAGCCCCCCCTGCAGCCCCCATGTAGAAGGTTGCACTCCCCCCACCCCCTACTTATAGTTACCAACTCTGAGGTCACACTAACTCAAAAAATACAAAAAAACAAACACACACTTACCTACCCTACACTCCCATTGTAGTCATATTTACACTCACTAATAACACTCACACACACTGCAATCATACTAAAATCCCCACATGCAGCACTCAAACACCTACAGTCGCAACTATGTACCCCAATCTACCCTTAAAACTGCACAAAAACTAAAACCAAACACATTTCTACCCAAAACCCTTAAAAATTAAACACTTACCTGAATCTCCGTACATAAATGAACATCGGCTGCCATAACACAATATCCTTAAAGAGACAGTACACAATCACGTACATACCAAACTTTACCTATCATGATTTTGGGAAACTAAATTTCAAGAAAGTGCAATTTCGTAAAACTGTATTTTCGACTTTATGGTCCCGAAATACTGAAATTCGAGATTTCAGTATTTTGAGATGTAAAAGTGGACCTGTATATATACATATATATATATATATATATATATATATATATATATATATATATATATATATATATATATATATATATATATATATGGGTCTAGGACTATTCAGGGAAAGCACATTTCACTAAAACACATTTGACTGTGCACAATTCACTGAAAGCTCAATTCACTGAAAGCTCAATTCACTGAAAACACAATTCACTGAAACACATTTCACTGAAAGTTATATATGGCCTTTTCCCCCTGTAGTGCAACCCTGGAGTTAGAATATATAGTAAGGGGGTGGGGTGGGGGGATGTAGCCTCCCACCTATTTTAAATATTTTGAACTATACACATGGATACTTTGAATTTCAATAAATTACTCTTTTCTAAACTTAATATATATCCAAACTATGTGGGGGGTGGTGCCCCCCACACCCCTCCTTACTGTATATTCTAACTCAGTGAGTTGTGTTTTCAGTGAATTGTGCTTTCAGTGATTTGTGCACAGTCATTTGACTTTCAGTGAAATGTGCTTTCAGTGAATAGTCCTAGACCCATATATATATATATATATATATATATATATATATATATATATATATATATATATATATATATATAAATATATGTGTGTGTGTGTGTGTGTGTGTGTGTGTGTGTGTGTGTATAAATTTGTTTAACAAAAAGTAAAATAAAAACTGTTTTCCTAAGCCCCAACAGCAAAACCTGATAACTTTCTAATAGGTGTTGTTTCTTTATCTTCTGAAGAACAAACAATATTTTTTTCAGTGGAGTGCCCTCTGTGTGGAGTCTGCATCTCCTCCCTGTGGTCGAGTGGCATTTGAAAGACATGCGTGAATGGGCGTGCCTTAGCTGAAGGTTGGGCATCGGGCTGGCAACTCGGCACCATAAAAATCTACTGCCAATCATTAGCAGACCGGACTTCCGCTGTGGTGATCCCTAACTGGGAAAAGCCGAAAAGACAAACAACAACAGCTCTATGTATGAAAGAGTAACACCACTTACTGAAGCATTTGAACCAGTTAGAGGGAAATTAAAAAAAAAATGTCTTTGCTCTTCCTGCATTGCAAGTGAAGTTTCGCCACTCATTGCTTGTTGATCACGGATGATGTAGAAATCGTATGATTTATAAAAATATGCTCACTTTTTGGAGTAAATCTATGATTGTTTAGAGGAAAGGCGGCAAAGCATTAAGACAGAGCAATGAGTAAATAAATAGCTCTTCTAAAGTTTGGTGCCCTATAAGGTTCAAATCTCTTGTCATTTACTTTAGTGTCCTGTATCACATTTATTAAATACAATGGCAGTATTGCATTGCGGCTGCTGAGTTTTCAGGAAAACTTAAAAGGAAGGACAAAGCCAACAATAACATACTATAAAAACTGACTTCTTTTTATGAGTACAACATGACTGACTTTTATCCCATCCAGCACTGATCATAGAAATTATAAACCTCCTTGCACTGGTTCCCCTTCTCCATAAATAATGCAGTTCCTTATCCCACTTGTTTCATTGACTTAACATTATTTACATTCTAAATACAATTTCCATTCTTAATAAAATGATACATACATTTTTTCATTAAGGAAAAAAAAAAACTTCCATAATGTATAACTTTGGAGTAAATCTTAACCACTTTTTTTTAAATAAGTAACATAAATCACTATTAGATTGTACATTGAACTGTTTGTGCCTCCAAATCTTGGCCTACAGACAAAAACTGTGGATTCCTCTTATCCCATGATAACTCTGTTGTTAGGCTTCCATTTTGCTTACCTCACCATTACCTCTTCCTCATAACTAAATCGTATATTAAATTAACAGGAACAGACAATTCACCCTTATGCAAATTAACTTCAGAAGTTTTCTAACACTAAAGTTTTGAGTCCCGGATAATTTATCATATTTTCTTGGATGAATTCTGTAAAATAAAAAAATAAAAAATACTACCCAGCTGCAAATAGGCCTGAATTGTGATCATATACTAAATCCAAAAATTGGTACTAATAAAATCAGGTTTACCATGAGAAGGTCGAACCAGACTCTTTCGAATGATGGAATTTCCAACCCACTTCCACAAAAACGACAATGTCGAATTCCGACATTGTCAAAATACGACTCGCCGTAAATCTCGAAACAGGGTTTAACATGGGTTGAGATGGGGGTGAGATTTGTATTTCGACAATGTCGGGTTTGACATTGTCGACGTTCGGCTTCTAGACTTTGGATGTTGGTTCGACTGAACCCAATTTTTGAGCTTCTAATGCAAACCATAAAATCAACTACATATCTGATCCACTGGCAAACTGGCTTGCATTTTGCAAAAAACGTATGGCAGTTAGCACAAAGGATGAAACCTCTGAGCTGTTATTGAGCTACTTCCACATTAATTTGCTTACTGTGTGACTCTGAGTCAGTCAATTGACTAGACACTTTTTTCTGAACCCCCCGAGAATTTGTCCAAAAGGCTTTGTCAGTTAAAAAATGCCTCAAACATCAATAAAATTCCAATCCTTAAAACATACGCAACATATTTGAAAAAAACTCTAAATTCAGGTCACCAATCTTCCTTATCTATAGGAATTCCAAGGAATTAGGGATCTTTGTTGGCCCGATATAGAACTGACTAGGAAGGATGAGGTACAGGCCCCCCAGTCAAGATGTAGGTTCATAAACTCCATGCAAAGTCATATTTGCACCATCTCTCCTATTTTATTCTATATAGTCCCTTACACACATTGGAAAACCCAATCAATTGCAGCAATCTTTTGAAATTTAAAGTCCACACAGTCTCTCAAATTGAGTTTAAAAAGCATATAGTTGAAAAGCCACATGAGAAAAATACTTATCTTCTACGATTTTTGTCAACACCCATCCTTTACCTCATCATCACATGCTTAGCACCTATACCAGCAGGTCAAGATTGTTACATCAAAAGCATACCTGACATAAGATTTATTCCCACTGCAAAGTATTTGAACAGGTTCCATAAGCAGGAACCAGAACAGAACTAAATGTGAATAGCTTTGTTATTATCGTATTAAACACAGCAATAGCTTTTGATAAGTACTCTATTTTAGCATTTTCTTTTGCTAAAAACACCCATTGTAAGTTGGCATTTTATTGGCAGACAGCCCTCCAGTGTTCCTGTATATCCTATGGCTTTCCACTTATACCTTTTTCTTCCATTATTGCATGCACACATCAAAATACATCCAGATTATCTTTTATATTTTAATTTAACACGTGGTTTCATTATAATATTCTACATAGAATGAATGCAACAAATCTTAATTGCATAATCATAATTTGGTACAGGGTCAGTCCTCACCTCTTACTCTGCATCATTCATTTTTTCCACAAAACAATAGTCTTAATTTGTTTGAAGCCATGTATGTTAAATCCTTCATGGAATTTCATATCAGTTTGCTGCCAGCTTATTTAACACAGAAGAAAATGAACAAACCTTACACGGGACCAATTGTCATTATTTAGAAATAATAGCATTGCCAGAATAGACTAAAATATCAATACCTAGCCATCCACAGCTATACCTTCCTGCTAGCTCTGCAGTGTTCCAGACTCAATTACTAAGCTTCTATATTATAATAATCCCTCCACTTGAACCACCACTTCACTTACACATATCTTACTTTTAGTCATATTTAGTCATATTCGCTTAATCATGTTCATTTGACATGCAAATCAGCATTATAACTCATTTTCCCATTTCCCATTTTGCTTTTTTCATTTCACATAGACGTATTTGAATCATTGTATTCATTGTCAGTGCAAACATGCACATTTAATAGACATCCTTGTTTAACTCAATTCCCAATTTTATATTTTCTCTATCATATCCATTTACTATAACTTTCATCCATAGCATTCCATATCATATTTTTTAATATTTATACATGCAATTTTTTTTCTTCTACCCCTTATTTCATAGGAGTCTTCCATGTCACATCATGACTAACCTTATCAAATGACTTTGCCACATCATATCACTAGTCTTACTTTTTTTACCTTCTTTCAAAATCATATCTGTCACATTTTTTCTATTATTAACACTTCTTTCTCCTCTCTCTTGATTGTGAAAACCCCTTCTCTTATAACATAATCTGAAAGCTTCTGTATCCTTTTTGTATTATTTCATAAATATTTTATAATATGTACTTCCCAGTGTTATTGGCCTTCAATTTTTATATCCTTTCTTTCATCTGTTTTCTATAAAACCGTAATTACTCCACCACATATACTTTTATCTGTTATTCCCTTTTCTATCAATTTATTTAAAATTTTACATAATATAAATTTCTTATTTTTATTTAATATTTTGCATAATATACATTTATTTTCATTAATCTCATTATATTATTCATAAACTGATCCATCTATTGTTGGTGCTAATTCTTCCCTTTCTTCCTTCTTCTTTTATTATTTCTTCAATTTATATAATAATAATCTCTTTTCAGAGAATTCTTAACATTTTCAAATATTTTTTACAATCCATATTTCCTGCATGATTTCTTGTTCATACATTCTATCTACAAACATTTCCACAATGTCCATCACTTCTCTTGCTTATATCTAGCATTTTCTTCATCCATTTCTTTTTTTATGTTGCGTCTTTTCCCAAAAATGGTGACACTTCTTCTTCTTTCCTTAAAACCTCTAAACAACAATTTTTTTTCTTCTATGTCTGTCATACAGCTCTCTTTTTGTTTCTCTTTTTGTATCACCACATTGTTCTATTTCTTTTACATGGCTTCATATGATATACTTATATAATGTCCTATTCCTTTGCTTCACTCTTTTTTCTACAATTATATTGTGTTGTATTTTTTTTTATATAAGGACTCCAACAATCTGTCCAATTTTCATAACATGGTCTCATTGTCATGTGATTCTTTTCCATAAAATCTTATATTCTCTTTTCTTCTCATCAGTTTTAGCAGCCATTTCAGTTATTTTTTTTATTCCTGTCTCATTTGTATTAGTTATGTAATCCCCTACTCTAGTCCATACCATTCTGTGATCATAAAATTCAATAATTTCTCCCCACCTATCCTTTCTTTCATATCTTTTGAATACAGTACATAATCTATTGAATACAGTACATAATCAATTTCAGTTCTGGCCCCCCTCATATGTCCAGTCTCTATTTTTCCTATTTTGAATATTCCATGTCTTATGACTTCCCTTGTTAATTGAATATATTGTATTTTTCCATCTCCTTTCTCAAACTGCAATTAAAATCTCCAATCACAATAAGTGACATATTTAATAGGACAACGTTTTTAATTTCCTCAAACATCTTCTCTGTCATATTGGTGTATCCATAAACTCCAATTATCCTTACACATTTTTCCTTATATCACATAACACTAGTCTCCCAGGTACTACTACAATCACATCTGGCATCTTTATCAGTTCACTTTAAACAAATAACCCTTTTCATAAGCACATATTGTTCACTACTGTTCATATAATATTTTATCACATATTGCTTCAATCATTCCCTTTTGTCTTCCTTTACACATCTTTTATCTAACAAACATATAATCTCTGTACTTTTTTTACACCATTCCATCACTACCACATCTGTAATGTCATTTCAAAGTCTGTTTATAGTTAGTGCTACTATTCCTAAGTTATGCCTTTCCTTTTTCTGCCTTTCTTATTTTTCTGTTTGTAGTTTTCTTTTCCTTCTCCATACCCTTCCTCCAACTGATTTATCATCATCTTTGTGTTTGTCTCTTGCCTCAGATTCTCTCTCTTCCCATTTTTTCCCTTCCTAGTGATGACTATTTGTTTTTGTCTTGCATTGCAACACGTTCTTTTTGTAAAACATTTTCTGTCTCATTGTCATGATCGTTCTTCATACTAGGTACATCTCCTTCTTTGGTTTTCTCCCCACAATACTTTCTCCACTGATATACTCAGATTGTCTTTCTTCTGAATTATTCTCATCTTCTTCTAAGCCTTCCTTTTCTCGTAAAGGACAGTCAAACCAAAATGTCTAAATTCATCGCATTTTGTACAGGAGGCCTATATTTTTTTGTGATAGCTCCCCTTTCCTTACACTGAACAATCTTCTTTTAATGTAGTCTTGTACCAAGTGTTTTTCTTAACCACAACAATGCTTTTGGTTGACTCCAATATCTTGCTGTTCCTCATTTTCATTCAAAGTTGTAAAATCTGAAACATGCTGCATTTTACCTAATGCAAATCCAGTGTCACAAACAAGTACACTTCAAAGTAACCCCACACAAAATAAATATCACCACCCATCAAAACATTTCTTTCACCATATATTTTTTTATTTCAAATACCTTTTTTACCGATAGAGAGATAAAAAAACTAACAAGTTCCTCATTGCCAGATGTTCTGAACTGCACATTTTTTCTTCACTAACTATGGCCTCGAGTTCTAAAAAATTACTTGTTCCATGTGCAAATTAATTCTTTTTCTCAGCTTCATACATGCAATTTTCAGGTAAAGTAAACATTTCAAGTATATTAATGATCTTATGTCCTGTGCTTTAAACCCCAAAGGTAATATAATACCTTCCATAACTTTATACCTGTAATAATGTCAGTGTTCTTTGTTTTGATTGCTATCACTAGTCTTCTATTCTGGTTTTGTTATCTTTACATCAGTCCTTGCTTTCTTTCAGCTTCAGTCACAGCATCTTTCTTTTCTTTATTTATCATTTCTTCTATTTAAATTTTTTTTTTACTACTCACAACAATATCCTGTTGCATGGCCATGCCTTTAAAACCTGCTACTGAACTGGCCAAACTGTTGTTGGCACCATCTGGTAACCAAGCTCCTTCTCCTGATTTATCTAGCAACACCTTCTTTTCTACCTTGCTCAGCATGCCATCAACCATAGTACTCCAGCTTAGTTCCTCATCAGTATTTAGCTCATCACAATCCATGATCAGCAACACAGGAGTTTTCCAGATCTCCTTCCTCCAGCTCTGTAAAGGCAGTCTCCTCTCTTACAGAGTCTGATTGTGGTAGTTCAATACTCTGCACCACTCCAGTCTCAGGCTGCATTCTCTTGTTCTTCCTCTATCTTGGAATTCTCCAAGCAGTATTGGCAGACACCTGGCACAACCTAGTGCTCTGAAAAAGTACAAGAAACTTTCTGTTGCCCTAGTCAAAGTACATAGAATGAATACCACCTTGGGTTCCCCATGAGAAGATGCCATTGGCCTAGTGGGACTCACCTGGTCAATGAAGTGAAATTAAATAAAGAAATTAAGAAACACTAGTGGAGCTCCACAAAATGGTAAGTCTAACTGAGCTATCCAGTGAGTATCCACTCTAAACAGTTGCATTGTGTTCATTAACTAAATTTTAGAATAGTCTTTTAAATAGAAATACTGTTTACCTAGACAGTCAAATAATTTGAAACTATGAGCACCCTACCATGCCTTTGCTGAGTCCACAAACTAACTTCCCTACATGTAAAGAAGGACTTTCATGATAGTAGGACACAAACGTTTAATTCTTAGATTCTTCAAATGATATTCCTTACTAGCATCTTGAAATCTCACTCATTGTTTAAGCATCAGCTCTGAAACAAAACAATCAAATGCAGTCATTCCTCCATCTAGTGAGTAAACTATATTCATTCACTACAACTGAATTAAGAGTTGTTAATTTTACATATCCAGTTATCAGACTGAACCATGACTGTTCCTGGATACTCCATTATCCTTTCTGCTGAGAGAATTTTATAAGCTTTCACATTGCAAATGTTGCCAGCTGAACGACCAGTCCAAGTTGCAACAGTGGTTTTCATAAACTCAGCACAACACAATCTTTCATTTCTTCTTGGTACAAACATCACTTTCAAATTTCTTCTCTTAAACATATCTTCTAATTTGACAAATTTTTATCTTCTTCCAAAAAACAAACAACAAAACTTTCAACATCAGTTGCCATCAGTTTCATCCTGACTTGTCCAGTTTCATGTGTCTTGAAAGTGATGGTGACACTTTATTCAGTATTTCATTCAAAATTATCACCTTCAGGAATGTCTAGGCTCTACTAAAAATCAAGCAGATTCACTGAATTCTTCTTCAGTTCTCTTGTGATAAATCTTAGTAAATTCACCCAAAGCACACATTATTTTTCAACTATGACTTCCTCCACTGCCATGTAGTCCACCATCTCCACTGAATTTGTTTTTGACATTATTGGAATTCCTTTCAGGAACAATACATTTTGTTTTGAACCATAAATAATTACTCAAAAACAAGGGTCACAAAAACTTCCATCTACCTACTAAAGTCAATAATTATATCAGTATCACTTTTAATGTGTTATTAATAGAATGATTATTGTTGTTTCTACATTTGGTGGCTACATTCATATTTTCATGGTTTGTATATAAAATTCCAAAAGCAGTGAGACATGAGAGAACAAGTCTTAAGCTCAGCTGATATTCATCATTTTGTAGAACTTCGCAGCCTCACTCACATCACATTCAGTGAGAAGATGTCACTGACAGAGAGGTTGGAGTCTGGCATTGTAAATAATAAGGCCCCTGCCTACGTATACCATAGTAAGCAAATAGGATAGACATATTGGTGGTTCTATAGTAGTGAAAAAGTTTAATTTCAGAAGTTGTATGCTGTCATGTGAAGTCCAGAATCTGTTGTCCTGGTTAAAATCCTAGCTGCTACTGCTTTCTGCATAAGTCTCAGTTTACACAACTCACCTCTGGACAGCATCACATAGAAGATGTGTATTAATGAAGCTGAGTATATTAAGACATATTACAACTAAGTGTTCACTACTCAGAATGTCTGGAGATGTTTTGTGAGGCAAACCCTTTTACAAGTCTATAAACCTTTTTTTATTTCATTTATATTTTGTCACCTATGGGCTATTTTTAGTAGGTGGCCCTTATATGGACTAAAGGAACTTTTGTCATGGCATTCATTAATACTTCTATTCTTGCTGCTGACATACCACTACGGGTGTTCTATGCTGACAGTGAATGAATGGGAAAAGATGGAGATGAGTAACCAGTAACTGTTACTGTTAGATGCTTCACAACCCACTGAAGTAATATGTGACCATCTATGACCAGACATCATGTAGTGCATTAAGAAATATGGGAAGTTATTAGCTGCTGTAAAATTAATAACAAATCTGGAACTCACTTTGAGGTTGAGTGGACTACAGATTTGTTCCAGTCCAGAGGTGAAGCAGAACGGTTCTGAGGTGTCCAAAGTTGGATATGCAAATAATTCAGGAGTTTTCAGCTATAGTAAGCAGATAAAAGTGATACCTCCATGTTTGACAAAGGTTAAGTCTTTTATAGAGGCAGTCCAACTGAGTAAGTCAGCAGACTAGGAATGGAGTACTAGAAGGTAAAGTCAATTCTGTACTCCTCAAACAATGTATGATATATGTTTGGAACCTCAGGCAGCCTTGCAAAAAATAATAAATAACTTTGAAAGAACCATGAACTTTGAAAGCACCATTGTCACAATTTTCAATGTATGATATGAATTTTAAAAAGAGGTTGAAGGTACAGAAATTGGAAAGAAATATGTTTTTGACTGAAGAAGAAATATGCCCTGTGCTTGCAAAACATATATCATTTGGTAAAAAATAAGTCCAGGTTGGGCATATGAGCTAAGAGAGTTGGAGGGTTTTATTGATCTATTCATTGAAAATGGCCATGGAAAGTTGGGACATTTAAAAGAAAATGTCCACACTTTGAATATAAATGTGGAGAAATGGAGTATAATGCTGACAGTTGTGCCAAAAAAGGTGTATGATGTGGTAAAGCTAATCCTTTTGTATTGTTTGCCCAAGAAATAATTGACAGCAGCATGAGGTAGTCAGTGAGTAAAACAGGGTGACTAATAGTGACTTTGAATGCTGAATTTGAATCTGGAATCATTGGTGATTTTATAGGAGGGTACTAGTTAACCTATGATGGAGGAGAGTACACCTAAGAATGGTGATCCCACAGAAATAATTTTCAGTATTTGATAATGTAGTTCCAAAAACAGAAATTGCAGATGTAAATAATTCTGTAGAGGACTTTAAATGACTTGTTAGGAAACCTAAAAGAAAGAAAAAATAAATAAATAAAGGCCGAAGAACATGTAAATTATGTGGATTTAAATTAGAATGTGTATAGTGTCAGATAAGCTGTTAAAGGGTGGAGAATTGCTAAGTAGATTAAACAGTTTAAGGTGAACGTTTGGTCATTAGAAAATGTCATGAAGGTATAATAGAGAGGAATGATATTATAGACACTTTGGCCTGATTTGTTTTCTGCAGTAGCTATGGTTATTCTACATAAACCTTTGCAAATTAAGCAGTTAGTCACAGCTGAAGTAGAAATAATGTTAATACTCGATTTTTGATTATATGGGTTTAAAATGGAGATTGACACATTTATATCCTCTAAGCAATTCAAGTGATAGAAATGTTATAGCAGAAAACAAAAGTTAGTTATGCACTGAATTTCTTATTATAGGGTGGATTTTAAATTAGGTTTGGTTAAGGTAAACAAAAAAACAGAAAGAAAATGAAAATAAAAGGGTGGACATTTAAGAAACCAGATAAATGAGATAAGATTGTATAAAAAATTGCTTCCTAGATTACAAGCTAGGGGTCCTGTGTCTAATTTCAGCTATAAAAGTGAATTTTTTAAAGGAAAATAGAGATTTATTTTATAACATTTTTTCTAACCATAATTACTTTAGTAAACTTGAAAGTGAATAATATTATTGATCTAGCAGGATCTGTGGTTTATAAAATGAAGAACAAAAATATACTTAATCTAAAAGGATTAAAGTACTTAGCCTGCATGTAAAAAAAGCACACAGGACTAAGATTTGCTGGATACAGATAGATATAGAGATAAAGATATAGCTACAGATATAGATATTGATATATATATAGATATAGATATAGATAGATGAAAGGAATACACAAATTCTATCACCATGAATTAATCCCAAAATATACAGACAAAAATATTGTTATTCTCCAGACACCTGTTTCAATAATACCCTCTGTATACTAATACTATAAATAACAATTAGATCAGGCTATGTGACCACATTAATGAAATTTAAAGAGCCATTTACCTAACAATTAGCAAATGCTTAATACAACTTATTTGTTCATATAAAAATAATAAATTTATTCTTAGAATAGCATCCAACTTCTATTTTTTTAAGCAGCACTTCCATTTAAATTAAAAAAATTCAATATGCACAAATAACATCTTAGCATATACTTTAGTCATGTTCATCCAGTTCAAGAGGAAATAATGCTCCAGTTAAAACTATCCATCTGTGTTCTTTAGTGGTAATCAACTTTTTAAATACATATTGGATGTATTAGCTCCTAGCTTGATGCTCTCTATTCCAATAAAAATTAATTTCGCAGAAGAATGTGTTACTAAATGTTTATAAAGTGCAATGCATTTTCATTTACCAGTTTTTCAATTAACTCTAGAGTTATACTTTTTTAAGCTTCCTAGAAGTTTTTCCTGTATTAAACGGCCCACCATTACATTCTGCCTTGCAAATAACTCACCTAGAATCACATTTTACAGAATTTTACATTTTAAATGTTCCAGAGCGATTTTTAGATGGAGATCTGTTAAATAAGTTTGCAGTAACTATGTTTCATAATAGATCCTACTGCCTGGCAAGAGTACATGTGCATCTGATTCCATGTGTTGTGAACATTCTTTTATATGTGTGTGTGTGTGTGTGTGTGTGTGTGTGTGTGTGTGTGTGTGTGTGTGTGTGTGTGTATATATATATATATATATATTTATGGATCTACTTCAGATTGTTGAAACCCCAGATCATCGAAGACCACATCATCAAGAAGAAAGTAATGAAAACTCATTTCAGGAAAAGACTAGAGCAATGAAGATATTCCCATGGTTCCCGTGGTCAGTAATCACTCATCCAAAAGGGCACAAACATAAACCGCACCATCCCTAACCCACCCAGGTGAGAGCTATGCACCTCACACCTCCATAACAAAATACCAGCTCTGAGATTGCACTACAGTTGGGAAATGGACAAGGTTCACCTTCTCGGCCAACAGGTTACTTACCATGGGAAGATCTTTGTTGCTCTGATCATTTGCTGGAATGAGTTTTTGTTATTTTTGTCTTGACGATGTGGTCTTCAATGATCTGGGGTTTTGACAATCTGAAGGTGACCTATATATGTGTGTGTGTGTGTGTATATATATATATATATATATATATATATATATATATATATATATATATATATATATATATATATATATATATGTCACCAAATCCAAACATTTTTTTTATCTGCTCCATTCACCCTTTAATACATTTCAAAAAGGTCCTTTAAGTCTCCAGTTGACTTATTTCCAGAAAAGAGTCCTCCTGTACTGCATGAAAAACTGTCCCATCTAGCAAAAGTTCTCCCAGAAAAATGCAGCCTATCCATAGGAATAAGCATTCCGATATGATCTTGACCATACCAGCAATACAGGCACATGACTGAAAAAGAGACATTTTCTTCAAGAGTTCAATGCCTTTAATCCCATTCAGAGTTAAAAAGTGAATCAAAATATAATCTATACTGCTGCATAGCTTGACTTGGACCCTAGAGAAGATAATTGCGCTTTTGTTTCAAACACTGTTTTTCACACAAAAATATTTCCATCTCTTTTTACCCATAACTTCCTAACTGCAGATGCAAAGGCAAACAAAGTGTCTGTATCACAGAAATCACAAGAAAGTTAAGTGTACTGAATATTGCAATCATTAAGCCTTACCAGTTCCTAGCCAAAACTGTACCTCCCATCTCAAGGAAAGCTAGACCAGCTGATCTCCGGGTAACCTGATGAATATCCTTCCAGCTATGGAGGATTATCCAGGTCCTGTTTGAATGAAAATAGTGTATCACACTGCTTTATCTGTAGGGAGCATCTATTCCAGAGGTAAAAGAGACAATGAGTAATGAATGCACCTGTCCATCTTGTTTTATTGATCTGCTTAAGAAGGCTAAGAACCTGCTTGATTTGTAAATATTCATGAAATTCTGGACTACTGGGTTCCTAATTGTTCAGAAGGCAAGACAAGGCATATGCCTCCTCTGAAGGGCACATATGACATAGAAAAGAGATTCAGTGCTTCCAGTTTTGTCTTGTATCTTACATAGTTTAAGCATATGATCCTCTCTGAAGGAACCTCCAGGGTATTTCCAACTCTTTCATACATCTGGTGACATGCATGCCAAAGAGGAATGTTGTATTGTATAATTGGTCTTTCATTGCCAAATACAAGAGGGTAATGATATATTTAAATCTGGATGATATATGCCCTTGGTGATTAGCTGCACCAAGTGAAAGGATTTCCTGACAAATATTGCTACATGGTGATTAAAGGACAGCAAATTAGCCCAAACAACAACAACCCCAACAAAAAGCCCCATTTATTTGATCCTGTTTGATATTGACATATTTTCTACATTGGAATATAGAGTCAGCTTTTCCCCATAAAAGCAACCTAAAACTAAAAGCTCTCCATCTAACTCCATTCTTAAAGCCATTTATTCGTTCAGCTTAGCATGGCCCTTGAATATTTGACTCTTTCATTTCAATGTACATAGAGTGCGTGATTTTGGAGGGAACTCTTTAAAGATAAAGGTATTCCATGAAAAACTTACACTGATAGTCAAATGTATCCCTTTTCTGCTTTTGAGTCTGTGTCAGATTTACCACACTTGGCTGTCTGACTTCCATTTTTAATTTGATAACAAGTCAATTGAAGCTCAAGACAGTGAAGACTAAGGTGGTACTACTCCATATTACCATCTTCACATCATTTTGTCATTTGTTTTTTATTGCAAATGGAGGAGTTAGACTGGAATGTGTGCTAAAGGCCTCCTGCCCAGGGATCATTCATGGTGACAGGCATAGACTTAATGACCAGGTGTCAGCTATCAAGTCATTTTGTTTCTGTCTTAAGAATATTGTTCAGATCTGAAACCTGATTCCATTCTCAGATGTCGTGATATTAATTCCCTTTCAAATGTCGCCTTGCTTACTCTTTGTGATGCCCAGGTCTGTTTATAGTTTCTGATCTTTACCTTCCTGACCCTGTGCAACCTAGGTGCTGCCTACTTAAAGGAGTTACTGTTCCACAGTTCCCTAATGAAGTCCCTTAGCTCACCAGATAGGGGACTCTTAGCTCTTTCAGGGACAACACTTTCAAGCACCTGGCAGAGCTTTCTCTTCATGCCTTGCTTCTGTCCTTTGAAATCATGCACACCTTTCCTTATTCAAGTGTTTACTGCAGACGTCTCCTTTAGGAGGTCTTTTAAAGTTCCATATTTTCATGAGCATATTTTTAAACATGCGCATGGTTTCTACCTTTTGTTTATTTCATTATATTATTAACTATGTTTTAGCCTTGCTTATAGAATTTTAATCTGCAATTTTATTCATATTATTGTTCTCTCTAAATTGGATTATGCTTCATTGTAGGTATTTAAATGTGTTAATATATGCAATAAATAAGATCTGTACATGTAGTAGAAACACTGTAAAACTTAGTGTGATATGATCATGGAGAGTGAAAACCATTAATTTACTTTTGTTTGTTTCAGTAATACATGATCATTGAAAGGCTCTTTGTGGAGATTATTGAAGCTGTCTTGTGTGGCAACTAATATATATGTTAGGGTGTCAGATGAATTGAGAAGTGTAGGTTCATCTTCATACTGCATCAGCTAGGAAGCTGCACATTGTTCATATGAGGACACACACACACACACACACACACACACACACACACACACACAAAATCACAATCATACATACAACATACACACCCTTAACAGATTCGGCTATGATAGGAGAGGACAAGGGCATGTCATGCTGTCATTTTACTGACAGTGCCCTGTCATCCCAGTAACTCTAAAAATGATTGAGTTGGTGAGAATGTTCACTAGTTTTTTTGGAGTGTAGTCTACAGAAGCCCATTCATTATGTGTGATTGTGTTGGATATCTGAGTACGGTCAGGAAATATGACACACACAAAGTGTCCTTGGTACACGTGTGAAAATGATTTGTAAGAGTACAAGCAAACCAGGCCATTCCTGCACAATGTTCAGGATGAAAGCCAAGATGAGTTAATTATAAGACTGCATTGTTTATACTATGACTGCGGATTATGAAAAATTCTTTCCAGAAAGTTTGGTTATTAATGCTTCTTTATGTCAGGGGCAGGCTTATTTTATGGAAGAATTATAGTTTATCTTCCATTTTGGTGAATTTACTTTCTTTTCTGGTTAGGTATTACATGTGTTGGTAGATGAAAAAATATAGAGATGGAAAAGTGTTTTTTTTTTCCCTGGAGAAGAAGGATTTGATAAGAAAACCATGTACATTGTAAGTTTTATTGTATAATGCAACAGGCCCTGCTAAGTCTACCTATCCAGAATTTTTTTTAACTCTAATTTAAGTCTCACTTTTACTTCTATGATGTTTTACCTCTTGTACAACCATAACATTGTTCCAGTGAATAGTATAATTTTAGTTTCTGTGTTTTTAAGCAATGTATATACTACTACTGTCCCCTCATTTTTGTTTCTACAAAATGCAATATCAAAAATACTAAACTGGAAAATTAGCACCCATTGTTTATGTGTCATCTGTTAGCAATATAAAATGTATTATCTAGTTAATTAAATAAGTATCTGCCACTACAAGTGTATAAAACCAAGAACAGTAATGATATCAAAATATGATCTGAAAGCAGCATGACAAAAACTATTACTGTATGTAATAATCAATTATTATTTACTTATGGTCTGGATGTTAAAAATATTGAACATTTTTTTGTGAAAGTTAAGTTTTATCTTACTTAATGCAGAACATATGAGAGTGCTAATCCATGAAATGAAAATATATTTATATACATGCACATAAAAAGCTGAGAGAAGATATCAGTACTCATCAAGTCTTTCCAGTGGATGCATCTAACACAATTTAGCTGCTGTAGTATAATCCACCATGTGCCAAATAGTCCAACTGTAAATTTATAGGCCATCACCATTGCCAGAAGCCTATCTGACTCATATACCATCTTCTCTGTGAAATTCAATCTAGAGTTTTCATCCTCGATTTGCAAACTATGAACTCTTTTGCTCCCATTGTTCATTTCAATATTTATTCATTTGTCTGCTGTAGTCATTACCTTATATGCCCAATTATCTGCTTTCACCCTCAGTCCTAGTGAATGCAGCCCTATAATATACATTGCCACCTTCTAGAATTTATTATGCATATATATTCACTTTTTCTTTAATCCTCCTCTGTACCATTACATAAACTTATATACCCTATCTTTAAGTGCCTGTACATATCACTTGAGATATGACCCATTCAGTGTGTTCTGTTTAAAGACCATCAGTTCACTGTACCTAGAGAATTATATTATATCTTAGACATAATGTTCAATGCTATACTTCATTGAAAAGCAATAACTGCAATTTAATAATAAACAAATTGCCATATATGCAATTTGGCTGATGGGGTTTATGCTGGAACAAGTATTGCATTAACAGATAAAACAATAGTGTGTATACCTGGCACCATTCCATGTCAAAGTTAATAAACAAGACACTACAAATTCTCTCAAACATATATTGCCACATTCTATGGGTTTTAGCAATTGTAATTTGGTGGTATTCCAGGACTCACCTAGATCTATTAGAGGAAAATATGCTTATCTTTCAAATAGTACATGTTTTGCTGTAGAGTACCTGGCTTTAGGAGAAAGTAGGTTAGAGATGTAATAGAAGAGTTTGAGTTGATGAAGTTTATTAATAATTTTTTTGTGTGGATGTTGAATGTTAGGGATGGGTCTTGGTCAAACAATTTTATTTATTTTATTTTACATTTGTTAACCGGGAGAGTCCGACTGGATACATGTCCATTTTCAGTGGAGATCTAGGGAGAAAAGCTCCACATGTGCAAAAAATAAGTGACAATCTATAGTCATGGTTACACTGAAGTTTAAAAATGTAAAAATAAGTGACAATATATAGTCATGGTTACACTGAAGTTTAAAAAATTAAAAATAAGTGACAATATATAGACATGGTTACATTGAAATTTAGCAGTATTGTAGGTTTATAGAATGAAATGTTTACACAGGTCGATATTAAGGATGACAAACAAGAGAAAAAGGTTAATGATGAAATTTGATAGTTTAGATATTGGTAAGAAGTGTTACCAAAGGGTTATTGGCAAGTCTTTTGGGGTTATGAATACCAATTCTGGTGCAGTTTATGGAAAAGTTATTTGTTGTAGGCACTAAAAGGGTCCTACTGAATGAGAGATTGTTAAAAAATTAGATTGCAAGATTGTTGAAAAATTAGATTGCTTGATGAATGAAGGTCTGATAATCTTCAGATTGATTTAGTCAATGATAAAAAGAGATAGTGAATAATGGGAATAGAATAGGGCATACAAAAACAGATCCCTGCTGGTGAAGTGGAAGTAAAAAAAAAAATGTTGTGGTTGAAAAATACTACCCTAATTTGAATAAAGTTATTAGTTTAGACTGTTGGAGAACCATGCAAGATTGCTATGTCCAGTACTTATGTAGCTAAGGAGTTCAGTCGGAAAGAGTCAAATACATTTTTTTAAAGACTTATGAAGATGATGCCTGTTCATAGGCTCATAGGTTCATAGGTGTTTACTAGACTAACGACCACAAGAGCCTTTTTAAGCCTAGCCATGCATCCCGAATATCTGACAAGTTATGACAGCTTTGATAAGTATAAGCATCGGCCTGGGTGGTGAACCATTTACAGGTTACCTGTTTGCATTAGAGACATAGGTGCCAAATCAGGAATGAATTTCCAGTTTCCCATCCCATTGTCCAAGTTGCACTTGAATTGGGTTAGGGAGGAACTCTGCTTCACATGGATGGGGAGCCTGTTCCATAGACTGGGTAGTCTTTGCGATACATACCTATCTCTCCAGCAGGTCCTATTTATATCACAGGCAAGGTTTAAGACTTTAAAACAGGTAATTCTGGTACTGTTTGTTTTGTGGATATGCCAGAGGTCCATCAGAGTGGGGTCTGACAATGCCCTGTATGCCAGGCATAGATCTCCCCTCAAAAGCCTATAGGAAACAGAATACAGGGATAGGGCCTTGAGGTGTCAGCATAGGACATATTACTTATACCATGTATTCTTTTAGTGAGGAATATCTGTGGACATTCCAGTTGTTGGATATGCCTAGTTTGGTACATACCAAAGGGGGCATTGTACTCAATGATAGGTCTGATGAATGCCGAATACAGTGGAACAAAGACTTCCTTGGACTTAGATGCCATACCTTTGTTTATAAGTTGCGCAAGCATGATTTCTTCAGCACTGTAGACACGTGATGATCAAAGGCTAGATTACTATCTATGTGTGTCCCTAAGTCCCTGACTACTGGGTCAACTCTAAGGGGTGTGTTGTCAATATGATAATTACCAGGTATGGATGACTTCTCAAAGTATACTATTATGCATTTCTAAGGCCCTGCATTATTACCATCAAGGAATAGAGTGGTAGAGTTACTTAAGCTAGCCTGAAAACTGTGTTGTTTTGGGTGATAGCATGGAATAGTCTTTGAGGAGCCTTGTTTGTATGGTAATTTTTTCAAATATTTTATCTGTAGATGATATGATTGCCAGTTTCTATCAGTTTCTGCTAGTGGACAGCTAGTGTATATGAAAGCTAAGAGATTAAGTAGATGTAAAAGCAGCAGTGTTGTAGGATTACAATAGCTGTTAGACACAATACAGCATGATGGTGCCAGCAACAGAACTACTGTAATTTCTATCATTTCAGTTTAGTGGAGAAGATGGGGTTAAGTAGAATGACTGTATAGCTGTCTGCTACAGCCACAAGCAGACTTTACTGAGTACAGATCATGATAGTCAAAGTGAAGCAGTGAAACTTGGAAGAATATAGTATAAATTTTAATAAGAAAGGTACAACAGGGTAAAGGCTGAGCTCTTATGCAATGGAAGTAGAAGGAGACATGTTCTTCGTGGGCATGTTTGGAGAAGATGAATACTTGGTAAAGACCGTTTCCCGTACAAGGAGATAATAAATAAAAATAGAGATTGACCAAGATCTCTTAGTATGATCATCAATGTTTTACATAAGTGATTTAAAGTGTGGGATATATATTTAGTGCATGAGTGGTTGGTGGAAGAGTGAGGGTAACTACAATCATTCACTTAAGGTGGACATAGATCTGTGAATGGAGGTGTAGATCTGTGAATAGGAAAATAATGGATGTTTAGAACTAGACTGTTCTGTGAAAATGAGAGAGAGAGAGTCATAATGGTGTTGGTGCACAGGGTTTCCTGTAGGAAAGGGAAGGGAGTGAAAGATTATAAAGGTAATGTAATATGCAGATAGAAATAATGGAGGCAAGTAACAGATTTAGTGGGTCAGAACCCTTTCTCAGTGAAGACCTATCACTAATTACACAATATTTAAAACAGACTAAGCAAAGGCTCTGCAGATGAGCTGTTAATGCTACAGCTATAATACATACTAATATAGAAGCAAAATTAAGCAGAGCAGTTTTCTGTTGAACTGGCCAGGAGGAATACAAGCTACCTTGTACATATAAGTACTACAACAGTGAGGTTTTAGTTGGGATTCATTAATGAAATAAAAAAAAAATAAAGCAGTTTCAGAAAACTGCATCTATAATTTCAGCTAAGAACTAGCCAGCAACTAAATAAAGTCCTGATGTAATGCAGTGCAATGCAGTCATTATGAGTCCATTTGGTCACGCAATTTTGGGTCTATATTATATGCTCAAAGGTTTAAAACTTCAACTCTCATATGAGCAACACCATATGAGTGAAGTTTTAAAACTTTGAACAAATAATAAAAAATTTAAAAAAAAATTACTTGAATGCTCTGGGCAGGGGGGCAAGCCCCTCTGCACCCCCATACCCCCGCTACTTAAATATACTAACTCCAAGATCGCACTACATTGAAGTAAAGGGAAATATTCCCTATGGCGATCTCCTTTGAAATTTGTGAGCTTTCAAAAGTTCGCTCATATCGTGTCGACCATATGAGGCTTGAACTTTTGAATGTTCGAGATTTCTAGTGGAACCCCACAATTATTTATGATTTAGTAGAATTATATTAAATGGGGGTCCTGGGTTACAGTAAGATCAAGTCTTGTTAAACTTCTGTCAGCTATAAAACACTGCATAGCAGTTGTTCAAAGCACAACAAAGTTATTCTACCCACTGTGGGTAACCCCCAAACCCCCAGCTCCAAGATCACAATTTGGGACAAACCTCCACTACTTGTCAGAAACCCTCAAATATCCACAAGTGTTTATCTCATTAAAGAATACTACTTCATCCTCCTGCTTCCATGAAACACAATCTCTTACCTTTGATCACTGTACTATTGTCTATAATTTGCCCCTCCTCCCAAGTGTCTGACAAGGTTTCTGTTTTCCAAAATGCCAAGTGATAATTTGTTTTCCACCCTGAACATGCTCAGCAATCTTCCTTGCATCCTTATTTCCAAATATATTAACTATTTCTTTATTTTTTGCTGGTCCACTTTACTCTTCTAATTCCTATATGCTGGCTGTTTTTTAACACCTTCAGTTCATTTTCTATCCCACGAGGTGTGCCATTTTAATGACTTCTAACAACTCATTTCCCCCTTATTTTCCCACATTTTTGTTAAATTTCCTCTATTCACCTCTTTATTTTTTTTCTTACAAAACATAGTTTCACATCAGCTTGCAACAGTTGCATTTATCAGCCTTTTGCCTAATGTTGCCACAAGTTACATGTTAATTGTTATTACCTAAGAGGTTAATATTAGATGAAACTGAAGAGTAGGCTGCGTAACAGCTGGCTCAGATATGAAGGCTACAACACTGTAATTTTCAAGTCCACACTTGTTTTATTTCTAAATGTATGCACACAGTCTCTCTCTCTCTCTCTTACACACACACACGCACACACACACACACACACACACACACACACACACACACACACACACACACACACACACACACACACACACACACACAAACACATGGAAGCATGAAATGAATACAAATCCAGACTTGCACACACCCAGACATACTCAACAGTGAGGTAATTATTAATGGTGAGATCTGTATGCATTCATATACAATTTCTTAGCTATTCTGTTTCTTTCTCTTGCTTATTTACAGACAGTCTTGGTCTTAACACAGAGACACACACACACACACACACACACACACACACACACACACACACACACACACACACACACACACACACACACACATTCACGTTTAGGTGCAATTAAATAGTAATACCTCTAGAACACAACTATGAAAGGAAACCATTAAGTTAATCTGGGCAATAATGATCATAATTTGAAAGGTATATCTGCAACTGTGGAAATCTTAGTTTAAGTGTTCATTTAGTTACTTAGATTCCTGCCCAAGTTTCATCTGTAATAACGAAGACTATTGACTGTCTTTTTTTGGATTATCTTCCACAAATCAACAAATTCTGATATTCAGTTCCACAAGATTTGAAATTAACAGATTCTGCTTTGACGGATGACCCATACATATATTTACACAGCAATCTTCTCTTCATCACTCTTAATTCACTATTATGACTCAGCCAGTATTTAAAAAAACGAGACACTTATATGTGTGGTGTGTTTCTGGTCTTAAGCAAGGTCTATGTTACCTACTACCACCTAAAAGGTGCTAAGTGAGAAAATGAAAATATATAGGGCTGGAAGGACTCAAAGAGGTAATGTATAGAGGAGTATGTGACTGAGCAAGTCACTTAACCAGATACCACTCTCAGGCTGGGTCTTAAAAAGGTCTATGGAAATCATCATTCTACGCTGGAAAGAAAATGCTAATAAAATAAATAAATGTAATGGTTAAATGGATGGAAAACGTAATAGTCAGAAGTACTATACAGAAGAAAGTCATTAAACAGTATAGTGACTTTGGCTCAGTCAGAACTAAGCCAGATTGACACATTTGCATTAGACACAACACTGCAGCTAGAGAACAAGAACAACTTTTTCCAATATTCCACAATCATTGTTGCAGTTAAAGCTGATGGTGGCCTGCTGCAAACTTTATAAGATGTGATTCAGCCTGTAAGGGGGCAAATGGATGGCAGATGGGATTTAATTAAAATGAACACAACTATGCTCTTTGGAAAGCTAAGAAACTAGGCATATGTAAAGTTGCCTGCAACAATAACCGAAGGAAAAAGAAGAGAATGTAGCCTCATAATCACTTTTTAGTTGAGTGTGCGACATAAAGTAAAAGGACAGTAGAGTAGGTGCTGGGATCCATATAGATGAAGGGAGATTACATCTAGTAGTAGCTGTGTAATACAGATGCCTAACTGTGGAATTATGGGGGTAACTGAGGGTTAGTGTAGGAGAAGAGTGCAAGAGAATGTGATGTACACACACTGAACATGAGGGGAGACATTTCAATACACGTTAGACATACTGAATTGTTAATGTGCAATTATAGCTAGTTGAGTTAAAAAGCAAACTGAGAATCAGAAAAAAATAAGTAAAGTTAGAAAGAGAATGATTCAAGCCGGACTTCAGTACATACCATTTACCCAGTGGGCAGTGGGCCTTAGGATATATTGCTGGATACTATAGGTATAAGTACCCTGACCAAATAAGGCACTGCAATTTAAAAGAAAATAGTTTATTTTGACAATTGGATTCAGAGCTAGTTCTTGTTAGGAGGGTTTTAATGTGAATCTGCATAAAGAGAGGAGTATGATCCAACATCCTGCTTTGCAGATGATAGCTTTCACTCTCTGTCTTCCACACAGTGGATCACCTCACATAATTCACCTCTTGTTTTTAAAAAGTGGCTAGTACAAAGCTGTGTCTAGTTCTTTTAACTAAGCTTTTAGGTGTTACCATAGATGATCATCTCAAAATGTAGTAATGAAAACTCATCAATAATTAGGTCTACTTTGCCAGAGAATCTAAATTCTAAATGGCACATTCTCATAAAACTATTGCATCATCCTATCTCCTCCTAGCCTTACTCTATGCATCTTCCATCCTTAGAAACATTATAATATCAATACATGAATTGCAACAATGCTACAACAAAATTGCAAAATTTATCACTGAGATGGCTAACTCCACTCATCAATGCTTTGCCCTCAAGCAATTGAACTGGTTTGAATTCTGAAACTAGTTAAGTTATACACAATTAAAAGTGGCTGATAACATACTCTTCTTTCCCAATAAATGCCCCTCACATGACCCTCTCCTACAATTGTACTTTCCTGTAAGACCTGTTCTATCTAGAAATAGAAAACAACTCTTTTGTCACAAAATTACTTACTTTTTTGTTTTTCACAATATTCCACTCATGTCTTGAAGCTCAGGACTTCAATTCTCACTGCTAAACATCTTATATCCTCCCCTAAATGTTTCAAAGACAAAGTGAAAGACTAACTACTTAATAGTGGTCTCTAACCTTGCACCTGATGTAGGTTAAATCAGTATCTAAATGTACCTTCCTATACTGACCCACTTAATTTAACTAAAATTACTCTAAACAGGTATGATTCCACTTACCCGTCACAGCTAAGGTATGTATCCTGGTTCTATCACACTACACCCCCCACTTCTCTTCACTGTTATTACCCCCTTCTTCCATAAACATAAACCTTCTTTAGCAGTACATTGTACAGTATCTCTAACACTGTGCCTTACTCTGTTCTGCTTCTCCCTTATCCTTGTAATATCCCATATGTTTTACTACTCAGTGTCTTTATCCCTTTAGTATGTCCTATATTCTCACTGTTCATATTATTTAGCTGTTCCCATTATTACTCATTACATGCAGGTAAGGGTCTCACATCTCCAAGTTATCTATCACACCCTCTGATTCTTACCATCAAGCTCATATCTTTTCATCTTAAGCTAGAGTGATCCTGTCACTATTCCAACCAACACTTCTTTGTGTCTCACAACCCCTGGCTAAACACAATTACTTACAGGATCTTTTCTTCGTAAGCATAAAACATCATTTTCATCTATTTCTTACTTACTCTCATTTATTTCTATCTTACAGATCTTTCAGTTAATTCGACTAGAGTTGTCAGATATTTTAAACCTAATTAGCTCATAACTGTCTACTTATATATCAGAATCAGTTTAATGTGTTCTGTTTATTGCTGCAATATGATTATTGCAAACAGAATATTGTCCTGTTAATTGTTTTTTTTTCTCTACTTCTCTGTTAAAATGTATTCTAGGCAAATGTATGTAAATTACATTGTTTACTTAATATGTAAGAATGATGAAGCTTATCTCCCTTGGGCACTGATGAAAATGAGTTATTTATGACCTAGTCACACTTTCCTGGTAAAAATGGAAATAAATAAATTCTTTTCTGTGGCTTATACATCCCCAATATAAAATTAACTGCTCCAGTGCCTTGTTTCAGCAGAGTAAATTAGTAAACATCCCACATTGTGACTTAAGAAAAATAAAGATGTCTGGTAGCCTTTCCTTAATGACCAAAGTCTGAACAAAAAGTTGTCCAGTCGTGAGGCTTTTATGACACTGGATGATGTACACGGTGGTATTCTCACTGAATTCTGGTTTAAAAAACATACCACATCCCCCAACAATGTTTGGATATAATGCCTTCTTTCTTTGAGACCTATGGAACTGGTGGGGTGTGCCACTTGCATCCATAGCTGTCTTAGCGCAATGGCCATTCAAGATAGCCCATGAATGAGACACAGTTGGAACCCTTATTACCATCATTTACCCCAATGACTGGTTGATTGGTCATCAATGCAGCTCCCTTCTGATACCGAATGAATACCTCAATTCCTCCTTGATGTTGTCAATACTAATTGCCTGGAAGAGTTGGTGAAAACCTCATTTTGGAAGAAGCATTCTGAATATATTTTGTGTAGCATACCTTTGGTCTGCTCATCTGTAGAATTCCCACTTCCCTTTGTGAAATCAAACAATGGTACTGAAGTATCTTGTATTTAAATAATGCCTAATCTCATACACAATACTTAACCCATTAAAGTATTTTTTCAGTGATATCTGTAATGATATCCTTAATACACACAGTATGCAAGACAGTGGCAAATTCAATGTTTTATAACTTCCTGGATAGTGTTGTCATAAACCAAGCCACAACAAAACTACCATGTGAGCTTTAAGAATTGTACAGTAGAATGACAAGGGTTTACATAATAAGCAAATGGTACTAAACTTCAAAATTAAAAGAAAGAATAGCCTTGCCAAAAAAGGACTAGCAAGGACATCCTGTTCACCTAAGGCCTCCTATAAACTCAAGCATGAAAATAAAACAAAATGAAGTGTTTGTATGACGTGTTTTGTAATTACATATGGAATCATGTAAGTAGTGTTTAACATGCCCTTAAAATCAGTAGTACAATGTAGTCCAAACTACAAGACAGCATCAGTGCTCTACAGAAGAAATCTGATCCAAAATTGTGAATTCTGGAAGCTAAGGCTCTTGCTATGTTAGATTTAAAGGGTAACTTCTGTTTATACCTTCTGTTAATGCAAACGTATCCTTTGGCAAAAATGAAAAAAAGTAGCTCCTTGGTCCCTGGAAACATCCCCAGATGTTTCTACAGTCCTGTAAAATATAACCTGACAGGTTAAACAATTCTTAAGAAAATATTATTATAACATAAAGTCTGCTGAATAGAAGTCCTGACAAGACAAACATAACAAAACAATAACATAGCCTGTATAGCATATTAGTTTATTGGCTGTCTGGGCAGTTTTTCCTTCTCTTTCAACTTTCTGGTTTAAAAGCCCACATTTGTGCTTGTTTCCCACCTTTCCTGTAACTAGTCTAGTACAGATTTGCGGTATCCAGGACTGCTTGTAAGCTTCTGAGTGGTGCCAAAAAGTCTGCTTTTCAACCTTTTCCTTAGATATGCTAGTTCTCTCCTCTCCTGCACTTTTACTAGCTTATTAGACTAGCACTTTACCAGACTTCTTGTAGCAATTATTGTAACACACAAAAGTGCTACCAGCACTAAACATTCTACAAGGAAACAGCTCCAGTACTTATTATTAATGCCCACCCCTACAGGCATGTCTACAGGTCAGCTCCCTGTGCTTTCTCCTATTAGCCTGGTGAACCTGAGCATCCTGAGGCAATGTAGAAACTGCCTCATGTACACTGACAACCCGCTCCTCTTACCTCCCAACACTCAGACTTGCAAAAGATGCACTTATGTATCCAAATTGAAATCCATGCACTCTCCAGCCAAGACCAGAATAACTGGTCAAGAAGAAAAGGTCAACACTTGCACTACACCACATGGAACACATAGCCCTCCAGAACTCACACCAGCACTGCCTTCACATAAAAACACAAACCACAAACCCAACTTCGTGGAGGCTCTCAATAAAAATCTACCCAAACAGCAGAGACCTCCAAGGCAGAAACCCACTCGATCACCACAACACAACACTAATCACGAGACACATAACTCCTAAGCAGTGTGCCAACAGGCCCAACACACCAGTCATAGGTGTCTCGATAGTGAGACACACTGATGTCCCACTCACTAGGTTGAATAAGGAGAAAGTAACAGTCAGCTGCCTGTCAGGTGCCAGGATCTGCCACATAATGCACGCACTCGGGTCCCTCAATAACAGGTATAAATATGACTCTGTCATTGTATATGAGGGTGTGAATGACCTGAGACGTATCTCCCTTGACTACATGAAAAGAGCTATGGAGGAGCTCTTGGATTATATAGCCCATGTGGGTATGACCCTAGCCCTGAGTAGCATCCTAACATCACCCAGAATGATAACACAGTACAAGCAGAAAATGATTGATTTCAACAATTGGCTAAGTTTCTGGTGTCATTCCAAGGGGATTCAGTATCTGTCTGCCTGGGATGACATGACTGATAGACCTCGATGCTTTGCCAGAGATGGCCTTTATCTGTCATTCCTGGGCTTCTGGATACTGGCCAAGGCTCTTGCCACCCCTATAGTGCCTTTTTTAGACTGTGTTCCAAAGACCAAATTACCATTGTAACAGCTACAAACAAATGCAATCTGAGGGTCGTGCTGCTCAATGCTAGAAATCTAAATCTCAAAATGCACTCGCTCAAAGCACTCCTTAAAACGGAGAACATCGACATTTGTGCTGTAACAGAGACCTGGTTCAAAGTAGCAGAAAGCACCCCTGCACTACCAGGCTATAACTCATTCTACACCTTTCAGCCCCATAACTTGGACCGAAGCTCCAAAGACGGTGGTGTTTCCATATTCATAAGGAAAGACACACCTCCAGGCTGGTAGCCCAACATAACACATCAGAGATACTTCAGGTGCAGCTAACACTGGGTAAGATAGCAATTCAGGTCGTAGCGTGCTATAGGTCCCCAGTCATGTCCCAAGACTCACACTCCACGTTCCTAAGCACCCTGGACAATATTAGGATCCAACCTAACACTCTCACATTGGGCAACTTAAACTACCCCTCCATTAACTAGGAAAACTACTCATGTACCAATACACTTGCCCAACCTTTCCTGGAATTCATTAATTCCAATGCCCTGGACCAGCTTGTTCTTAGCCCCATTAGAGGTAACAACATCCTTAACTTGGCCATCAATAACATGGGCGACCATTGCTCTACACCAATAGTCATCTCCTCCCAGGTTAGATCTGACCACAAACTAATCACCTTGGAAATCCCCCCCCCCCCCCCCCCGGAAAGGTAACCACCATAAAAACCTTCTCCAAAGCTAACTTTGGGCTCTTAAAAGCAGAGGTGGGTAACTTCACTGCACCCATGTAAATGGAGAATAGTTCCATGACTGCTGAATCATACACCAGTGCACTGTACGAACACGTACACAAATGCATGGATCTCTCCATACCCAATAGAACCAAGATGCTCTCCTCCAAAAAAAGGAAGCCAATCTGGTGGTCCCCTGTCATAAACAAACTCTACAACAGAAGGAAGAAACTGATGTGGAATAAGGTGAAGTTCCAAGACTGCAAAAAACTCCCTTGTCAGCCTCAACAAAAAGTTGAGATCCCTCATCAAATCCTCTAAAGATAGCTATGAAAACAGAATTCCAGCATATAGTAAAGACAATCACAAGGCCTTCTATATTGATGTAAAGAATCTCCACGGCAATACCCAGATTTGATCTGCGTTACTGTACAGTGATACCACCTATACCGAGCCAGTATATATTGCCAATATACTGGCTGACAGATTCAGTGCCAAATTTACCCCTCCCCCCCCAAAGGACAAATTACAATACCAGTAGATTGTCAGGCACCCAGTATTACTGCTGCACAGGTTAAAACAGCACTGTTAAAGGACAAGAATACAGCTTCTATGGATCCTGACAATATCCCTGACTGTGTTCTACATGAACTACAGAGTGAACTGGCACCACACCTGCGTGCCCTGTTCAATCACAGCCTCACCTCAGGCTTTGCCCCTACCAAATGGCGCACTGCTACAGTCATCCCTCTCCACAAAGAAAAAGTGAATACAGACCCTGGGAACTATCGCCCCCTTAGCCTGACAAGTCTGATATGCAAAGCTATTGAATGCATCATCATGGACCTAATAAACAAGGATATATGGAATCGCAGAACTCTGGATCCTACACAGCTTGGTTTTGTGAAGGGTAGATCTTGCCTGCTCAACTAGCTCAACTTTTTTGAGTCTGTCACCAGAGCTGTGGATGAAGGCAAGGTGGTTCATACAGCCTACCTTGATCTGGCCAAGGCCTTTGATACCATTCCCCACTCAGGAATCATAGAAAAACTCACTAAGCTAGGCATCAACCCCTATATCACTAGGAGGGTTACAAACTGGCTCACAGAACCCACAGTGTGAAAGTAGCTGACTTCAAGTCAGACTGCTGACCATTCACGAGTAGAGTCCCACAGGGTTCGGTCCTGGGTACTCTCCTGTTTGGTATCTACTTCTCTGAAGTCCAGGCCAACATGAAGGGACTCTGGCTGACAGAGTTCACAGATGATTGCAAGTTTGGAGCTATTATTAACTCCCCAAGCGGTGTTGACATCCTGCAGAAAGGCCTCACTGAGATCAACGACTGGTGTCAGAACCATGGCCTTAAGTTTAATGTCAAAAAATGTGTTATTATCCCCATTTGGAAAAAAACTCAGTTCCCAGGAATTACCACATCAATGGTAGTCCACTGAACATAGAAGGTGTTATAAGAGTTCTAGGAACACAGTTGGCAGCAACCTCTCTTTTGACCACCACATTGCCACTGTGGTCAGAAAGTCCTTCTATGTGGCACATCTCATTACTAAGGGGTTTGCATCCAGAAAGAAAGAGGTCATTGTCTCCACCTACTCTTCCCTCATTAGACCAATCATCGAGTACAACGACCCATTTGGCATGTACCTCACTAGACACTAGCAACAACTAGAGAGGCTGCAAAAGTACCTCACAAAGATGATCCTAGGCCTTAATCAGTTGTCCTGGACAGACTCAAAAAACTCAAACTATTTACTGTTTCATATTGCCTACTTAGAGGTGATCTCTGCTTGACTTACAAAGCCACGTCTGACCCAGCTCTGTTAGAAATGCTACATCTAAAGAAATCCCAATCCCTCCACACCACACACTCCAGAGACCTCAACCTCATTACCACAATTAACAAAGCAGGCTGGAGGGACAGGTTCATAATCCAGAGACTGCCCATGCTATGGAATAGACTTCCCATACATGTCAAACAGAGCACCTCACTGGCCCTCTGCAAGAGAAATCTTGATGAGTAGATGGAAGATAGAAAATTCATTCCTTGGGATCGCTCCAGAGGCTCTACTTAACAGAGGCACTAGGAACTAATGTCGTGTGGCACAATGCCATGGTAATCCTATGGGATAGGCTTGTAAAGGCTCCAGAACCATTAGCCTAGTACACACCTATGAACCTATGAACATAAATCAGTAATATTAGTTACACTGGGTAGTAAAAGCATAATCCGGCAGAACTGCTCAATAACAAATGTAATAATAAAAAAGTGAACCCACCATAATGAAAAAATGTCTAGAGTGAAGTGTCCTAAGTGACATAAAATGTTCTTGTCAGTTTGGGATGCAATGTGTTACAGTTTTAGCCTCCATAACTCTGGCATTCTACTTCCAGAAAGAGTTGACTACGATCAGCTCATATCGATAAGAATTTGTATTTTTTTCATATTGCAGTCTGACAGTCCTTACAAAATACAGGTACTGTATCTTAAAATTGGAAAAGTTGCTCTGAACCTTTTCAATCAGCTTAGTAAAACTGAAACAAAAGCAAATAAACCCTGTATCTGATATTTTGAGTGCTTTATGTGTGTTTTAGAAGAGAACAAATGCAAAATATAAAAGTGTTAGGTGAATGTGAGGGAGAAAACTTTATTAGAACTGTTAACAATAATTTGCATGATTTTCCTGATATTTTATTTTTTTATGTGCTATTATATCTGATATCTCCTTGTTTGCGTTCTATTACTAGTCTGTCTTATTCTTTGCAGTGTCATCAGTGATGTCAGAATTATTGAACTGTTTCTGTTAAATGGGTAAGACTGAGAGTTGTCATTTCATAGAATACAGCTTTGGCCTAGTGAGTTAAAGTGGAAGACTGCCACTACAGGTGATCGCAGCAGTGGCCAAACTTAGGTCAACCTAACCATGACTGATTTCTAGTCTCTCACTGATTTAATCTGCAGTTGCAGGACAAAACAGTTTGACTTGCCTCTAAGTCCTAGCATAAAGATTACTTTTTCTTCTTAAAGAAGTGAGTTTTATTTATGTGTCAGTAATCACAAATTTGGAAACTGATGTGGAAGATTTGAGGAGTGTATATATAAACCAAGACAGTGTAGTAAGCACAATAATACAGTAATTGACCTTATGTAGGGAGGGGATGATTTATAGACAAAGAAGCAGGAAAATATAATATGTATCACATGCAAATTTCTGCTTTAATGACATGCAAATGCATGTCCATATGCTAATGAGAGCATATGTTAATTATTAAAGTGCAATTCATAAATGTAAAATAATTAGCATAAGGAGCCACAGGTATCAGCTTGTCTGAGCATCATAATTTTTTTTATATATAGCTGCATTGCTTTCTGTAGGATGCAAGGAGTAGCATCTGCTGTAGCAGGTCAGCATGTGTTGCTGAAGGGTCTGCCAGCGAGTGATATGCCATCACTTCCATGACTAGGACATTGCTGGCCATAGCCATGTGGACTAAGACACAATGCAAGACCTAGTAGACATGTTCCATCCTCACATGGAAACAAAAGTGGATGTATAGGCATGTTGACTGCCTATTTCAGTATAAACAAAGGTCTGTGTAATGTTAACTAGCCATGCTAGGGGAACCTTTCTGCATCTAACAGCAAACACATTAGGAGTTTTGTTGAATTTGACTTAGTGAATCCTACATTAGTACCTTGATGTGCTACTGCAGCATGTGGAGGAGAGGAATATTTTCTTTCCAAGCACAGAAGAGGACAAGAATGCCACTATGCAAGCAATCTATGCTATAGCCAATTTCTTGAAGTTCAGGGAGCCATTGTCTGCATTCACGTTACCACCAATGTTCCAGCTGCTCCACATGACATCTTGTATATCAGTCAGAAGGGCATCCATTTTGTCAACTGTGAGATTGTGTGCAGTGTAAAGGGTATTACATACAATGCTTTACGTATTGTCCAGGCAATTCTGATGATTAACAGCTGGTATATGTACAACCTATACCAGTGATTCATGTGAGGTGACATTTCCCAGGGTCACCTACTTAGTAGATTCACATATTAGCCTAGTAGAAATTACAACAGTGTGACCCATAAACATGGGTAACTGTTCCATAATGCTGTCCAGGTGTTGTTATTTTTAGGCAATGCAGATACACCTTGAAACTTTGGTTGTTGACCCGTATTTGCAACTCCAAGGCCATGGTGTAGATGTTGTACAGTACAACTTCATCAAATGTGTTGTTGGACTGCTAAAGCATTACTTGTGCTGTTTGGGTATATCTGGTGGTGTACTACAGTATGCTTCAGTAACCTGCTGTAAGATGTTAATAGCCTGCACCATGATGTGCATATCATGATGCTATGAAAGCCGTTACATTATGAGGACACCACTGAATAGCCTAACAGTCCTCTGACAGCAGCAGCAGCAGCAGAGAAAGAGTTAAGTGACGAGTCATGGAGGGAGGACTGGCTGAGGCAGGACCCCATGTGAGGCAGAGAGGCATCATCTATTCCACAGCTATAAGCCATGACATAGAAAACACAGAATAAAGCTGATGTACACAATAATGTACCTGAGCTATACATTACAGTGCATTAAATGGCCATGCTGTGTATCAGATATTACCATACTCCAGTCCAGAATGGAAGGCAGGGCATCCTTGAGTGATGGGAAATATCTTCCATTAGAAGGTATATCACACGATTCTGCAATGTCAGCAATGGTGACATCATGACCAAGGTTTGAAAGCAATAACATCCTAATTGGACAGGTGTAGGTGTCACTTGCAGCATAGCTACAGAGAAGTATAATGTCAATAAACAGTGTGACCTTTATAGACTTACCTGGATGGATGTCCCTATAGTGGAGACAGAAGAGCAACTTTCATAGAATTATCCAAACCAGGAGTGGAGGCTAGCATGGACACTATACACAGGAAAGCATGTATGGCACCTGCATAAGCCTGGAATGAGATATGCATCAGGCCCTAACATGGCCACTGTGTGTCCAGTTGCTCACATTCTCATGGATACACCAATGGCTGCCAGTTGGACCACAACTGCCTTCAATAGGCATGCTTGTTCCAGATATTTACATGCTGTGTCACTCTAAATGCACACCTGAATGTCCCACACACCCTGTAGTGATTGCAAGTATTCATGCTGATTATGTAGCACACTTTTCTGACATGTATAAGTAATAGCCACATGTACTTCACTGAACTGCACATTCATTGATGGATGCCAAGGATAACACTCTGGTCTGGGAAAGTTCTGTAATTACAATGGCAATGGCCACCTATGTGACTTTCTTTTATACTAGCATGTTCCACACAGAGGAAATATGTCCCTCTTTTGGCATGTGGGGGAGTTGTGCAAGGGTGAGGCTGACATGGAGAAGATGATGTTTGCTAAATACAAATGGTGTCTGAGATTCACACTGCACCTTCACTGTCACCTCAGCTGGAGGGATTGTAAGAGTGCCCACCTCTGTTACTATTGCTTACAGTGTCACTCTGTCATTGGACTGTGACATATACACAATGCCATCCTTGTCAGCCACATAAATGAACAATTGACAGCAGATATGTGCTATGCTGTAATACTGGATCCTTGCCAAGTGAAACCTGTGAATGCATACAAATAACAAATTTGAGGCAGTACTAGAACATATTTGTGACACCAACCACCATATAGCAAACACTGCTACATGTCAGTTTTATATATATATATATATATATATATATATATATATATATATATATATGTGTGGATCTACTATCAGAGATCAAAATTACACTATTTCAAATTCCAGTATTAGATGCCCACTAATGCGAAAGTGCACTTCACCAAAAGTGCACTTTCGCGAACACCACTAGAATGAACGGGCAATGTTCTCCACTGTGGTGTGGTAGTCATAGACCTTAGGGTTAGGGCTTGGGTTAAGGATAGTGGAAAGCCCTACTAGGTATCCACTATCCTTAACCCAAGCCCTAACCCTAAGGTCCGTGACTACTGCACCATGGAGGACATACAATTTCCTCCACTGTGGCGCGGTAGTCATAGACTTAGGGTTAGGGCTTGGGTTAAGGATAGTGGGTAGCCCTACTAGCTATCCACTATCCTTAACCCAAGCCCTAACCCTAAGGTCCGTAACCATTTGCTCAAGTGGTGTTCGTGAAAGTGCACTTTCAGTGATGTTAGTGGGCATCTACTACTGGATTTGAAATAGTGTAATTTCGATCTCCTTTAGTAGACCCACATATATATATATATATATATATATATATATATATATATATATATATATATATATATTTATATAGCTTATGGGCACATGCGTATTTGGTGGTTCATGCTTTGGTTATTGCCTCTTTAAAGTTCCTAGATAGCATAACAGTTTAAACGTTTGAGTAAATCCTACAAAGGTTAAAGCCAATATCCTATAGGTATGAGCCATGCCATTACTCAAACAGACCATCCTTTACAGACACCTGGGCAGTCACAATAAGCTTGACTCCTACATCCAAGCCACTGGCAGGTGTGATGGTTCCCTCACTTTCCTCTGTGAGGAAACGCTCTGTGAAATGTTTTTGTTTTGGTAGCCTGTCTGTGGTGATTTCCTGTGCCATGGCACTGGCATCAATAGCATCACAAGAGTGGATCAAAGGGAACAATTGCTCCAGGTGCAAATCTTAGAGGGTGTGATCGGGAGGTCGTTTCTGTACCAAAATCACAATGGACTATGGCATGCACACAGTTGGCTCATTAACATAAAATCTTTTCTAATTCCATTATATATGCATGTTATAGCATAGGGTTTAATGTAATTTGACTCTGAGGGTTTGCTGATTCTTAGCCATACTATACCTCCAGGGGTGATATCATTCCAAAAAGGCAGACTTGAAAAGTAGGTTTGGGTTATCAATGCAGGATGTTAAAGGCTTTCACATATGCTACCTTGGATCTTTGAGAATCTAGACCTATGTTGTTCCACCAGACAATAACAAAACCTGCTTCCTAATACAATCAAATTAAAATAAGGCTGTATCTTTACATCTGCAGAGTGGAACAGCGGCAGAAAAAATACTCTGTATTAAGTTATTCTTCACTTTGAGTGTCATGTCACTCTCAGTCACTTGTAAGAAAAATGATAGCTTAATAAACATGAATATCAGCATCAAGATGTGTTAGTAAGTCAGGTGATATAACCACTGATGTTTGTTACTTGTCACCTGTAAAATTAACAGGTGATTGCCTAGAAGTGAACACTTTGTTTAAAATGAATGGTAGGTTATTCCATAATCTATGCATATGCTGTGCAATAGACTGATCCTCCTGTCTTCCTGTTGTTTATGTTTAGTGTTAGTAGCATGTTCATAGGTTCATAGGTAGGTACTAGGCTATCGGCCCAAGGGCCTATATAAGCCTAGCCAACAAGGTTCCCAGGCTTACGCCACCCAAGAAAGTTATTTTCTTGTGCCACTGTCGAGCAGAGACACAGAAGTGATCCCCGGGGTGTATTTCCTATTTCCCATCCACTCATCAAGATTTTTCTTGAAGAGTGCTAATAAAAAACTTTGCTTGACATAGATGGGTAGCCTGTTCCAGAGTATGGGAAGTCTCTGGGACAGGAATCTAATCCCTCCAGCATGTCCTGTTTATTGTGGTGACAAGGTTTAGGTCCCTAGAGCATGTAGCTCGGAGGGATTGAGATTTCTTTAGGTGTAGCATGTCCAACAGCTCTGGGTTTGACATAGCTTTATATATTAGGCAGAGATCACCTTGGAGTAGGCGATATGCTACGGAGTAAAGCTGGAGTTTTTTGAGGTGGTCAGTGTAGAGCATTTGTTTGAGGCCAGTAATCCTCTTTGTGAGGTACTTCTGTGGCCTTTCCAGCTGCTGCAGATGTCTTGTGAGGTACAGTCCAAAAGGGGTGTTGTACTCTATAATGGGTCTAATGAGTGTCAAGTAGAGGGGAACAATGACCTCTTTTTTCCTGGATGAGAACCCTTTTATGATGAGGTGCGCCCCGTAGAAGGACTTCCTGACTACTGTGGTGATGTGACTATCACAGGAGAGACTACTGTCCACCTGGGTCCCAAGGTCTCTTATCACACATTTGGTGTTAAGTAGATTGCTGCCTATGTGGTAGTTCATGGGTACAGATTTTTTTACCAAATGGGATGACACTGCACTTTTTGGCATTGAGCTTAAGGCCATGGCTCTGACACCAGGCATCTGTCTCAGCGAGGCCCTTCTGTAGGATGTCCACATCATTTGGGGACTTGACTATGGCTCCTAGTTTGCAGTCATCTGCGAACTTCATTAACCAGAAGCCTTCTGTGTTAGCCTGTACTTCAGAGAAGTAGATACCAAACAGGAGAGATCCCAGGACGGAACCCTGTGGTACTCCATTTGTCACTGCTTTGAGGTCAGATTTCGAGTCTGCAACTTTTACAGTGTGGGTTCTGTCAGTGAGCCAGATGGCAACCCATCTTGTAATGTAAGGATTTATACCTAGTTTAGTGAGTTTAGCTATAATTCCAGAATGGGGGATGGTGTCGAAAGCCTTGGCGAGGTCAAGATAGGCTGTGTGAATCACCTTACCCTCATCTACAGCTTTGGTGATTGCCTCAAAGAAGTCGATTAGGTTCAGGAGACATTATCTCACTTTCACAAGCCCGAACTGGGTGGGATCCAGAGTTTGGAGGTTACCGATGTCTTTGTTTATGAGTTCCATGATGATATGTTCCATGGCCTTGCAGACCAGGCTCATCAGGTTAATAGTTCGATAGTTCCTGGGATAAGTGGTGGCTCCCCCTTTGTGGAGTGGGATAACTGTTGCTGTGCACCATTCAGTGGGCAAAAAGCCTGATGCGAGGCTATTATTGAACATGGTGCTTAAGTGGGGAGCCAGGTCATTCTGAAGTTCATGTAAAATGCAGCCTTTGATGTTGTCCGGTCCCATGGATGCTGTGTTTTTGGCTTTAGAGAGTGCAGCTTTTACCTGCATAGTTGTGATTACAGGGACTCTGCATTCTTCCTGTATAGATATGGGCCCATTAAGGGGTGAGAGGGGGTAAAGTTACCACTGAACCTATCTGCCAGGATGTTGGCAATATCAGTTGGCTCTGTAATTTTCTTGCCTTTGTGCTGTAACTCAGAGCAGATCTGGGTGTTGCCATCGAGATTCTTGACATAGCTATAGAATGCTTTGTGGTTGTCCTTTGAATTAGTGACGATTTTGTTTTTGTAGCTAGCTTTGGAGGATCTAATAAGGGATCTCAGCTTCTTACTGAGGCTGACCAGGGAGCTCCTCCACTCATGGGATTTTACTCTCTTTTGCAACAGTTTCTTCCTTCTGCTGTACAGTTTGTTTATGGCAGGGGACCACCAGATTGGCTTGCTTTTTATGGAGGATAGAGTCTTGGTTCTGTTTGGGATAGCACAATCCATGCACTCGTGTAAGTGCTTATAGAGTGCATTTGTGTAGGATTCAGCAGTTCTAGCTGTATTGTCCATCTGCATGGGTGTCATGAAGTTCACCACTTCTGTCTTAAGAAGCATGAAGTTGGCTTTGGAGAAGTTTTTTACTGTGGTTTCCTTAATGGGGGTGGGGGCAGGATGTGGATATCAAGGGTGATTCGCTTATGGTCAGATCGGACCAACGAGGAGTTGACTTCAAGTGTGGAACACCAGTCATTCATGTTGGTAATGACTAGGTCTAGGATATTGTTGCCCCTGGTGGGGGTGTGGATAAGCTGATCCAGGGCATTGAAGTTTATGAATTCCAGAAAGCGTTGAGCTAAGGAGTTGGTACACGGGTAGTTTTCCCAGTTAATGGTGGGGTAGTTGAAGTCAGCCATTATTAGGGTGTTTGGTTGAACCCTAATATTTTCCAGTACATCAAGAAAAGAGGAGTGGGAATCCTGGGGCATGGTGGCGGATCTGTAGCAAGCTACAATTTGGATTGCAGTTTTGCCCAGAGTTAGTTGCACTTGGATAACCTCCGATGCATTATGCTGAGCAACTAGCCTGGCGGTGTGGATATCCTTAATAAATATGGACACACCTCCGCCTTTGGTGTTTCGGTCCAAGTTACATGGCCGAAAAATGTGGTATGAGTTATAGCCTGGTAGTGCAGGGGTGCTCTCTGGAGCCTTGAACCAGGTCTCAGTCACTGCACAGATATCGATGTTCTCCATTTTAAGGAGTGCCTCATGTTACTTGATTAGGTACTTTTCTATTGTCACCATCTACCTACATATGCTAGCGAAACATATATAAAGAAGGACAAAACTACTTTGACGTTTATGTGGGAGTGGACTATGCAGACAATCTATATGAACCTTACATCTATATGCATGTCTTTACCCTGTAGCATTTGTTAACAGTTGACTCACTCCAAATACAAACACACAATGGACCCACTTTGAAGCTGCAATATTTAATTATTTGTTTAATTTTATATCTTTCTTTATTTATTAATACACTTAATAGTAGCATTCTATGACACGCACCTTCCATCTAGACTGTGTACCCATTACTTATATAAAGTGGAAAAAATGCAAAAACTAAAGGTTTGTATTAGATGGTAAAACCCCACTTTGAAACTATTCCAGGATTTAGGTAGAAGGCTTAAGAGATTATTGAGTGAGCTTGGAAGTGAGAGGCAAATCTAATCATGAGGAAATACACCTTCAAGTTAATGGCATTGAATTATTAGAATCCTCTGCTTTTCTTAATGACAAATCAGATTTGGACTCTGACAATTGGTGGAGTGATCTTCAGCTCCATAGTGCAATTGTGTGTGCTCTTATGCCCCCTGCTGTTAATGTGCTATGATTAACTGATTATTTCCAAGAAGGAAAACTCAGCAAAATGTCACCTACTCAAATTATTTCAAAGCGAATAACAGTTTTAGTGATATGCACTGCAGTTTATTTTTATAATATTACATTGATGAACTTGCATGAAAATGTCAGTGAGATTTTTCATGGTTATAGCCAAAAAGGCTGCTCTTCAATTCAATAAAGGCAGCTATAGTATCAGGGCTTTTTGAGGACTACCCCAAGGGGCTGGGCACTCCACATCCTGCTTATCCAAAATGGTTACTGGACTCCATCTCAAAATATTAAGCTCCAATATTACTATGCTACAGACTGTGATGTCTTCCCTGGATTCTGGACTTGCAATTACAAATATCTGGCACTCATTAATTTCTTTGGACAAACTGATCTGAGGTAAAAAAAAAATATTTGCAATGACACCTGCATTGTCTTCTCTTCCTGTAATTTCCTTAATGGTACGGCAACCCCACTGGCACTGTGTCTGCTGCAACTTTACACACTCATCTGGATCCATAAAAACCCTAAGTAGAAATCACCATGGCAACTTAACCTGAAAATAATTAAAGCACACACCTCTGGATGTATGGGACTATTACAGTTCTCTGTCTGTTTTAACCTTCACTATTTAATCTGATATTAAAGCAAGCACTTCCTCCTCCAACAGATAGTTTCACTGTGGATATTAGTAACTGATTGACTGTGTTCCGTAAACTAGGAGCCATAGTCAAGTCCCCAAATGATGTGGACATCCTACAGAAGGGCCTCACTGAGATAAATGCCTGGTATCAGAGCCATGGCCTCAAGCTCAATGCCAAAAAGTGCAGTGTCATCTCCTTTGGTAAAAACTCTGTACCCATGAACTACCACATAGGCAACAATCTACTTAACACCGAATGCGTGATAAGAGACCTTGGGACCCAGGTGGACAGTAGTCTCTCCTTTGATAGTCACATCACCATAGTAGTCAGGAAGTCCTTCTACGTGGCACACCTCATCATAAAAGGGTTCTCATCCAGGAAAAAAGAGGTCATTGTTCCCCACTACTCGTCACTCATTAGACCCATTATAGAGTACAATGCCCCTTTTGGAATGTACCTCACAAGACATCTGCAGCAGCTGGAAAGGCCACAGAAGTACCTCACAAAGAGGATTACTGGCCTCAAACAAATGCCCTACGCTGACCACCTCAATAAACTCCAGTTTTACTGTGTAGCATATCGCCTACTCCAAAGTGATCTCTGCCTAACATATAAAGCTATGTCAAACCCAGAGCTGTTGGACATGCTACACCTAAAGAAATCCCAATCCCTCCGAGCTACACACTCTAGGGACCTAAACCTTGTCACCACAATAAACAGGACACGCTGGAGAGATAGATTCCTGTCCCAGAGACTTCCTATACTCTAGAACAAGCTACCCATCTATGTCAAGCAAAGTTCTTCATTAGCACTCTTCAAGAAAAATCTTGATGAGTGGATGGGAAATAGGAAATACACCCCGGGGATCACTTCTGTGTCTCTGCTGGACAGTGGCACAGGAAAATAACTTTCTTGGGTGGCGTAAGCTATGGTACCTTGCTGGCTAGGCTTACATAGGCCCTTGGGCCGATAGCCTAGTACCTACCTATGAACCTGTATGTTTGTTCTGAGATCTTGAGTTATTAGATCCTACAGTTTTGTGTCTCTTCTTCATTATAGTCCTTGTTATATCTGTTTCAGTTGTGCACAGTTAAATAGCAATTAGTGCCAGACATGCCTTTGGTGTGTCATGCTGTTCATTTAGATGGACAAAGCCTGACTACAACTCAAGCAGCCTGGCTTACAGTAATGGTTTTAATGGTTTTGGCACATGATGGCATGTCAGAGTGGATGGTAGTTATATCTTGGGGACAGGGGATGTAATCCACCTCACTCACATCATTGCTCCCAACTTGACCATTGTCAGAGGGCAGTAATGGAGTTGGATGGGTGAGGGCTGGTGCAGGGATAGTAATGATCCTTGTTTTCCATGTATGTCAAGGAATGCTCATACTAATAGAGGGTTATAGGCAATCCCTGTGCTGATGTATTTACCCACATCACCACCCAAAGGCAGTGACTAGGACTTTCTTACCAAACAGCTCTCATTACTTACATGCCATTGAGATCTTCAAACTCCCTGATGGTTGCCTGAATCTCAGGGGATTTAAAGGGATTCTGACACCCCAGGGAAAAAAAATGGCTGAAGTCTAATAGGAAGTGTCCTGATGGTCAACAGACCAAGGGGTGATAAAGGACCTTGAAAAAAACAGTGCCTTTAGTGCAGATAGTATTACGAGTCAGTTATTGTATAGCTATTAATTATTAAATAATCTGCTGAAAATGATCTTGATTATTTGATGATGATGTGCAGTGTTCTTTTTTTAATGTTACATTTGTCACTTATGTTGCATGTTTATATTGAATAAAAAAAAAATCTACTACATACGGTGTTAATCTAATGGGCTGTTTGTTCCAGACTCCAGAACTAATAAAAAATAAATAAATAAATAAAACTAGCGCCACCGGTGCCATGATCCAACGCATGGATTAAACTTTAAAAAAAGTCTGTTCTATTATAATAGTGATTCAGCAAATTATTAACATTTATTCAGAGTACCTTTTTGTTACAATTTTCTGAATAAACCCATGGCTACTGTTTTATAAGTATATTAAGACACTGAGGTGTAGGTCAGCTGCTAATACTATGGGTAGTATCATGTGGTCCAGGGCTTTGGATTCCTATACCTGCAAGATACGTGTCTGACAATACCTTGAATATGTATGCAATGTATATTCGTAAATATCTCACTATATGTTTGATTTCTAACATCTGATTTTTCTATACTTTCTTAATTACACACCATCTGGAAGCATTGATATCAGCCTATGCTGTTTGTTCCTGCAATAGATAAGGAATGCATATATCATTCCGACAAAAAGTGATGTCAGTTTAATTCATCTCAGGATTAAAATTATTTGCCTAATATTTCTTCCTAGCTTTCATTCCTCCTTCTTTACATCATGTATTATGTTTTATTATGTGTGTGTGTGTGTGTGTGTGTGTGTGTGTGTGTGTGTGTGTGTGTGTGTGTGTGTGTGTGTGTGTGTGTGTGTGTGTGTGTGTGTGTGTGTGTGTCTGTGCATGTGTGTCCTGTAACTTTTTCATTATATTGTCACTGACTGGATAATGTTGCCTGTAAGTATATATTTATGTATTCTCTATGACAACAGCATACCTATAACTATGGGTCTAGCACGTGACATCATAAAATTAAGTTTATATTTATGCAGTTTTTGGCTTCCAGTGCTAAGATGTTGTCTGTCCATATGTTTTGGAAATGCATAAACAATCTGGAAAGCCATACTATAAATACTACAAAACAGTAATAAATTTACAGCATTCAAATACTACACATAGACATAATTCTCATTAAACGGAAATGTACTGCACTTGTATTTATTATTGATTTATTTACATTTGTTAAGTGGGAAATTCCGAATGGATGCAAGTCCTTTTTCAGCAGATGCCCAGGGAGAAAAGCTCCACAGTTTGTACATGAGTAAATGTAATACAAAGTAGAGATAGGGACATACAATGAGTGGCTGTTGGCATTAATACAATAACTAGACAATAATTGTAAACAGTATAATAGTTAAAGGGTTGCAAAGTTAAGGTAGCTTATCAATATTTAATAACAAAAGTTGTTAACAAAATGGACAATCAAATTATTCAAACTTAAGCAAAGTCGACTAACTTTATTAGACTGAGATTAGCAGTAGTGGCAGTTAGTTAATTTAAGAATAGTTGGGTTGAGAGTCTGAGTGGAGGAGGGAAGAAGGTGGGGGGATTTATTTTAACACATAAAAATTAATACAAAGAAATGCAGAACGCATACACTTATTTGCATGAACACACAACCTGGTTCAGAAATTTACTTTGATGTTAGGTAATTAGTCACATATTTCATTGTATCATATGTTTAGGTGTGTGTAATGTAGGTTTTATCCACAGCTGGCATGGCTTGGTCACAAGGCCAAAACAGGAGTGATCAAGCAATGGCAGCCATGTATACATTCAAATTATTCATTAGATGTTTCATTATATATATATATACATTTTTATTTTTTATTTTTTTTATTTTTAAGTAATATTTTATTATAGAACTTTATTTCTGTTTTGTCTTTTCTTGTTAACTTCAGATTTTGAGAATTGCTTAATAATCTATGTGCTGACCCTTGTGGAATACATGTGGTAGAATGTATTTGCTGCCATGTTTGTTAAAGGGAGTCATGAATGTGCATGCAGTCAACTGTTTGTTCTAGAAGTAGTATACATTCACATGCTGCGAGTGATTTTAAATTATTATACATTATTTTGTTTTACTGACAGTCATAATACATTTTCTTTGTTTTGTTTTGTAGCTATACTTCTTGTGGTTGTTTGATTTACAATGAGAATATATCTGTGAGCAATCATTGTTAAAACTTTTGAATAATAACTTTCATTACATAATTAAGATTACAGATAGCGTGGGATGTGAGCCTTATGACATTTAGAGTTTCTGGGACTTGTGAATAACGACTCAATCGTGTACCAGCATTTTGTCCATGTCTTGCGTTTCGTTAGACTTCTGTGTCTTAACGAGACACATTAAGGAACCCAGTCTCTAATAATACTGATCATATGGAGGCACAAGCGACTTTTCAATAGGAGGTATGTGAATGACTGATATTTGGATAACATCAAATGGAGTCCAGATCAGCAGAAATTATTAGATTAAAAAAATGAGGAAGAAGGATTTGTAGATATGCTCTAAAATAATGCAAATGAAGATGCATGCACAGTTTTATTTTATTACTTTATTAGCTGATTAAATCTATTGTCAGAAGTAAGCATTTTTTAGACCTTATCTGGGAGTACCATCTGGTGAAATGAACTGGTCAAAGTCATGTCATTTTTCAGCTGCAGAGTAAGAGAATGAAACTGAGCTAATGAGTAGTTTATAGCTTTAAGCCCATTATGGTAAACTGCCACATACTATAATACAGCTGTATAACATGGCTATCAAAGCAAAGGAATGAAGTAGCAGAGTAGACCTCCTGACATTCAAGAATAATGACTGCAATGATAACTGTGCAATCCTGTCACTTAAGTTTCTAGTTAGGTGCACAGCTGTTTCTATTAACGATATTGCTAAGCATTGATTTATGCAGCATTAGGACTTCGTGGATCAGTGGCTAAGATCTCTACTTTCCAGTAAACAGGTATATGCTTCAGTGCTAATTAGTGACATTGTCAATGTGTACTCCGTGAGTTACACCTGGATGTTTGTCATCATTATTTAGTTTCAACCCACTAAAAAGTGATGTTTGACTGACTACCAGTTATATTGCATTGTTCTTCAGTAATCAGAGAAAGTCCAGTTCAAATAAAAACTGATACATTAAAAGGAATTACATTATTTTTGCACATGTTTTATGAGCCATGAGGAGTATGACAGTATGGACCACACAGATAAAGCTTCACTATTGAACAGGAAGTTCATCCCTGCCTTGGCACCTATGTCTCTGATGGACACAGACAACCTGTAAATGGTTTCTCTCCCAGGCCCCTGCTTGCAAATGTTTCATCTCCCAAGCCCCTGCTTACACTTACCAAGGGTGCAAGAATTTGTCATAGATTTGGGATGCCTGGCTAGGCTTAAAAAGGTCCTTGTGTTCATTAGCCTAGTAAACCACCTATGAACCTATGAAATACAATAAAATTCATACAATAATTCATGTATTTACATTTTGTAACAGCGTTCATTCATTTATTTTGTGCAATAAACTTTTCTATCTTTGGACCGCTTCTCCTTGGCATTCCTTCCTTGTACTGTTCATGTATTTACATTCTTATTGTTATCAATGAGCTGTTTAATGTTGATAATATTTCATTATAACAAAGAGTTAAGGCCATGAGCTGATCATAACCTTTACAGTACAGTTTATTGATTGATTTTAAATAAAGAATCAAGTATGTAAGTCACCACTGAGAAACCCCTTTGGCATAGTGAATCTAACATTGCTAATATGAGTTTTGTGTGTTTCATTGTAGGTTCGGTACATGGAATATTTAGGAAGAAAGGAAGCTTGTTTTATCAACCTGCCAGTTCATCACATGATTCCAACATTTGCTTGGGGGGATTGCTAAACAGTGGGAACTGAGATTTTGCCCATACCCACTGTTTTGTGATGTTGGAGTTGGTATGTATAATTATCAGGGGGTGGGGGCACTGGAATCCACATGGAGGGGGTGTGGAGGGAGTCCTGCCCTGTATGTAAAATGTTGTTTCTTTTTTTTTTCTTTTCAGTTTAATGAGTTTCGACCATTGTGGTTGATATAGTACATGCTGATGTGGTGGGTAGGCAACAGGTTATAAACTATAAATAAATAAATATAAGTAAAAGCACTACTCTCTTACTTAGGCTCCACAGCTCTAATTACAAATGAACTACAAGGAATAATTTAATATCAAGCTTAATTTGTGATCATGTTAGCAGGAATAAAAACTTACAGAAAATCATAGGAAAACATGATGAAACAATTTACAACGCCACATAGTTATGATCCAATAATATTTGATGGGCTTCACACTGGTCTTATTTTTTTTTAATTTGTCCTTTTCATATAAACAGAACATTTTCTCTGATCATTATTCATTTAATTTGATATGGCAATGCAATACTGTAATTTGTATAGCTGTCTTGTTAGGTAGTTCAGCAAACTACTTGATTTAAGCAGAAGTTATCTTTCTGGAACTTAATGCGATATTCCACAGGGGTGCTTATAAATAACTGAAAGAATAGCCTGGATTCTTGTATAGCATTTACTGCTGCCTGCTGTGTTTTATAGGATTTAACATCTTTCTAGAGAACAGAGAATGAACAGAAAATGTTGTAATGATGGTTGTACCCTGAGGAGTCCATTGGATGCATTTTATTTAATCGGAGTGGCATTAAACAAAAGATTGCACTGCGCTACATTACCTAAAGCAAGGTGTTAACTCTGGAAGGAAAACAAAGGATGTATCAATCAGCTCTGAATAAAAAGGTGAAAAAATGGTTCAATTAAATACGAATTGAAATATTTCCTCTTTCATCCATCCTACGAATTAAAGAAAAACAATGTCATCTTATATGTATATAGTTTTTAAAATAATATACAGTAAGGTTTATTTTTCCTGTTTTTGTTGAGCAGGCAAAAAGCAAATATTATGAAGAGGAGGCAAGTGAAGCAGGTTGCAGACCAAATCATGTTGCTCATGTCTGCCAGCATTTTATCAAAAAGCTTCAGATGTTTCATTATGTATGCCAGAGCTGAAAATTATAAATTGGATGCAGCAATATAGAAGAGATGCAGCAATATAGAAGAGCAGTTTTCCTCCCAGGGACAATATGTTCATTCATAAATCAGTGTGCATTATTTCTTTTCTTGAACTGTGATTCTTTTTCCACTTACCATTTGATCATATCAGAGCAAACATATATAAAAGTAAAGGAAACATAGATATGGTTCAAGGTGCTTGTAACACAATGATGAGGATTTTGAAAGTGATTTATGGATTATCAGTATAGGTAACCTTCTGCAGATAACATACAACCCCAGACAAATATATTTCAAGCCATTCAACTGCATATATGGATTCTGCAATGCCCTTATGCTTCTACATGTCTCAGATCTTTACTATACTGTGCATGTAAGTATTTTAAAAATGAAAGCCCTGGTCCAAGGCCAGCATTAATTCAGGAGTACTGTTTGAAGCACTGAAGTAGTCAAATCTTTGTCATAGTCTACAGGGCAGAGATACAAGTTCAGAATCCATAACATTAGAGGATTATGATCGGGTCGCTTATTATAACCTGCTTATTATGTGTTTAAGATATAGATGCCTAGAAATTCACCTCAAGAGTGAATCTCAAGAGGTGAATCTTGGCATCCATTTTGAGAGCTCATAATACAGGGTTATGCTCAATGAGACAATAATAATTGTTTGAAGTGCATGCAGCTTTATCTGCTCCATGACTATTAGTTTCAAAGAAAAAATTGTGAAGTGTTTTGCTGGCTTTCAATGCCATAAAACACTTAGCAGACACTGTCAGAAAGGCAGTGTAAAGCACTCCATTATATTTGCATTCACCTTTCATGCCTCTTTACTGTCTAGATTTTTGTAGAATGTCCAAATTATTGCTTCATACTTCCTGCCCATTTCTCTGTGTTTGTTGAACAAACCACTGAGGACTGAAGTCACTAAATAATGATTTACATTTGGATTTCAGACTTTGTCTCCTTCAGATTATGCAGATGAACATATCCTTTTTGTCAGTCATCAAGTCAGGATACAATAAACGAGACTTTGTGGGTTCTGTTCAAGCAGCTTTATTATGTACAAACACATCAGGATTGAGGCTTAATAACTTTAACGTAGATAAACTTATAAACAAACTAGCTATTACACTCATACATGCTCACTCTCTGGCTGCACTCCCAAAATGGCACTGAAGCTAGCAAGTGCTGACTATTTATATGCATGTTTAGTCCTTGAAACACTTCTTAAAGATACATCACACATGCTCTATTCTACATCCTACCTCTTTGAGAAATAAGTTATGCAATGTTAACGACATTAATTGCCATGCAATCAATATAAATAATTCTTTATTTTATTATTTATTTATTTATTTTTATTTTTATTTTACATTTGTTGACCGGGCTAGTCTGGCTGGATACATGTCCATTTTCAGCAGAGGCCCGAGGAGAAAAGCTCCACTATATACTAGAAGGTAACATAAAAAATAGTACACCGGGATACAAAATTATAAACATGATAAGAAAATTAGTCTAATGAAGTATAGTAATGATACTAAAGCAAATGACAATAGCTATAATTAGCAAACTTAAATGAAACTATAATTAGCAAACTTAATAAAGCTATAGTTATAACATAGAGAGATGATTTATAATTGCAAATTCTTTGCTGTAGTAGGAATAATACAGCCATAAAAGAAAGAAAGTGGTAAATTACATAAGAGTCTTTAGGTATTTGCAGTAATAACAATTGTTATAATGGTTTTGTGCCAGGGCAATATATTAAGAGGCAGATTAGCATAGCTGGGAGCAACCTGTAAATATGAGGGGATAACAGGTTGCAGAGGTAAAGTAGTATCCAAGTGGATAGTAGATAGTTGCAGAAGAGTGGAAGCATTTTTGATAGGGACAAGCATAGAAGTAAATAGAGAGAAATGAGAAGTGGGTTGGATGTTCAGGTCAGTCAGGGTTTGAGCAGGGGCAAAGCCAGTGAGACATAAAATAGTTCCTCAGTTGTTTCCTGAAAAGTTGGGAAGAGCCTAGAGAGGTCAGTTTTATGGGAAGTTTATTCCAGTATGAGCCAATGGCGTTTGTAAACAAGGAGTCACCAGCTTTGTTGTGTGATTTGAGAGTGGCAACAAGTAGTTTGTTGGCTGAACGAAGGGAAGTAAGATTCCTGTAAGGGACAATAAGGTTATTTAGTGTGGGTGTATTAGAAGGGTAGTTGAGGATTTTATAGGTGATGACTAATTGATGTAGGAGAATAAGATTTTGGAGTTCGAGCCAATCAAGCTTTTTGAGGTTAACACAATGATGGGTGTGAAATGGGGAGCCTGTGGCAAACCTGGCAATGCTATGATAGGCTGTGGCAAGTTTCTGAAGGTTAGATTTTGAAAGGTTTATAAAGGAAGGGGAGGCATATAATAGTGTGGAGATGAGATGAGTTTGGGCTAGAGACACCCTTGTAGATGCTGTTAGAAAGGGCTTAAGTCTATAAAGAGCACCAATCTTTTTATTAACAGCTTTGATGGTAAGGTCAATGTGGTAATCAAAGTTTAGTTGATTATCTATTGTGATGCCTAGTAGTTTAGTGGAACAGTCAGGTGTAATGATGGTGCCATTGTCAGACATAATTGAAAAGGAGAGAGGGGGGATTCAAGGGTAGGAGAGAAAAGTAATAGTTTCGTTTTTAGGATTGAGGAGGAGACAGATATCTTGGAACCATTTTCTACTGCTGTAAAGACTTGTTGGGTAGAAGAGTGAAGTTCGGCTGGGAAGCAGCTGAACAGATAAGAGTTGAATCGTCTGCGTATTGAATACATGTGGAGGTGGGAAGAGAGGTAGACAGGTTATTAATAAATATGGAGAAGAGAAGGGGTCCTAAGATGGATCCTTGAGGGACACCGATAGTGACTGGAAGTAGAGAGGAAAGATGGCTGTCCCAGAGGACTGCTTGTTGTCTATCTTTCAAGTAGGAGTCAAACCAGTGCAATGCCAAAGGTTCGAGAGAGAGACATTTCAAAGTGTCTAGCAGGAGGTGATGGTTCACCATATCAAAGGCTTTAGAGAGGTCAAGAAATAAAGCAGAGGAGAAGAGATTGTTATTGCGATTTTTGTTGATAGCGTCTGAAAAGGAGAGAAGAGCAGTGGAGGTGCTATGGAAAGGTCTAAAACCATGTTGGGAGTCAGAAAGTAGGTTATTATGTAAAAGATGATGTAGAAATTGTTGGTGAATACAACGTTCCATAAGTTTAGATAGAGGTGATAATAAGGCTATAGGACGGAAGTTGGAAAGTTCATTAGTGTTTCCTCCTTTATGCAGAGGAATGATATGGGAGATTTTCCATAGGGAAGGAATAGTGGCTTCAGTTATTGTTCTATTAATTAAGATGGAGACTGGGTATGCTACTTCAGCTGCTGCAAGCTGCAGATATTCAGCTGGTAGTAGGTCGGCTGAAGGAGTGCAAGGTTTTAGTTTTGAGAGTAATTTGTGTATATAGGTTGTGGAGACTGTATTAAATGTTAGAGTGGGGTGTTGTTTTGAGGAGAGGTCATTTTGAGGGAAGTGTGGGGAATCATGGACTTTGCTAGAGAGGTGACCGTTTCAGAGAAGAAGGTGTTGAATGTACAGGCTATTAAGTTGGGTGGAGTTTGCACTAAGCTAGCTGGAGTAGGTGTTTTGGTATTGCCTGGATGGAGGAGTTTATTGATTCCTGACCAGAATTTTTTGGGATTATGATTTTGATTTTGTTGGTGTTGAAGATAATATTTTTTTTTGTCAAGATAGGTAAGTTTTTTTGTAGTGTTTCTAAGGTATTTGAAGTTTTGGTGGTCAGTTGGGTTTTTTAGTAGTTCTCCATTTTGTCCATTGTTTATTTCTTAAATGCATCATTTGCTTGGTATCTTTAGAGAGCCATGGGGCAGCTTTGGATCCTGTTCTAATAATGCGAGAGGGGGCGTGATGCTCAAGAATTTGGAGGAATGTGTTGTTAAAATGGAATTAAACAGAACTAAACACATATAGACAATTATGTCCAGGTTGCTGTGTATTTCACACTGGGTCTGGAAATATGACTAAATCATGTGACATAGAAATTAGAATCAGGTGTAGCAACTGGGACTACCACTGCTGAATGTTGAACTTTAGGGACATCAGGAACACCATCAGGAATGGAAGTAGAAGTTAAGACACATTCTGCAACAGGAACATTGTCTGGGTTGCTCTGAGATCTACAGTCTGTATCGCAGGAACAATGCTGCAATATCAATTCTGATACAGGAAGAAGATATCTGTGATTTCTCTTGTACTCCATACCTTCAGATTCTATGAAATAGGATCTCGGCTCAGTACATACACCTGTTACTTGACCAATCCGGTTGAAAACTTTCACCGTTTGTATCCTCACTGTCTCTCCTTTCAATGGATGAAGACTTCTGCTCAATTTATCATAGCTGGACTTCTGGAAAGAACACTTTCTGAATAGTTGAACTCTAATTGTCCTGTTGTTCTTAGCTTTAGGCCTCAACAAACTCTGATAGGCAATGTTGTTCTTGTTCTGGTTTCCCTAGATAGATGTCTCTGAGTAGGCGAGCCAAGTATATCATCACAGGGTATGTTTCTGAGATTAAGTAAATTCAAAAAGACATCGGTATTGTCACGCTTTGACACTTCAAGTAATTGCTTTGCACTCTGCACTGAACATTCAGCTAGTCCATTTGACTGGATATTTTGGTCTACAAGTAACATGTACAAAGTCTCATTCTTTTGCAAATTTCTAAAACAACTGACTAGTAAATTGAGTAACATTATCAGAAATAACTTTGTGTGGACTACCATGGACTGGGAAATGACATTTAAACTTAGTAATAACAGCAGTAGATGCTAGGTTAGGTAGTAAATCAATCTCAAACCAGTTTGAATAAGAGTCGACCAATACCAAGTAGTGTTGATTGTTCCACTCGAACATATCAGTGGCTACTGTTGACCAAGGTAGTTTAGGAACTTGACTTAGCTGAAGTGGTTCTTTTTGCAAAAGCGGTTTAGTACTATTGCATACTGAACAAGAAGAAAGAACTTTATCAATGTCATTTGCTAAAGGCCAAAATGCGGAACCTGGCTGATATATTCATGTTTAAGGAAGCAGGAACAACAATTTCAGGACCTTTGAAGATAATGCCATCTTCCATCAACATCTCATCTCTGTAAGGAAAATAAGTTTGCACTTCACGTGGTACACTAGATTGCTTTGATGGCCATCCAACATTAACGTAGTGGTTGAGCTTTTGCAAAATTGGATCAGTCTTTGTATGATCTCTCAACTTATCAAGTCTCGTGGTAGAAGAATTATGCACTTTCATGACATCAGAGTCAAAATATTCTAACTGAAGCTGTTCCATTATATTTCTGGGTGATCTGAATAAGGTATCAGCCAGATAAAAAAGTTTGCCTTTTGTATAGACCATTTTGAAGTTGTACTTTTGCAGTCTGAGCATCATTCTTTGTAATCTTGCTGGAGCTGAATGCATATGCTTCTATAAAATAGTAACTAAAGGTTGGTGATCAGTTTCAACCTGAATAGCTCGACCATAGATATAACCAAGAAATTTTGAACACGCAAATATTATTGCCAAAAGTTCTTTCTCAATTTGAGCATATTGCATTTCAATTTGGGTAAGAGTTCTTGATGCATAGGCCACTGGTCTGCCTTCTTGAAGAATGACTGCACCAAGACCACATTTTGAAGCATCACAGGAAAGGGATAGTGGTTTATTGACATCATAGTATCTTAATGTAGGTGGAGTGGCAATTTTCTGCTTAATGTCTTCAAATGCTATCTGGTGCTATCCCAAACAAGACCATGTACGATTTTTACATGTCAGCTCTCTCAAAGGTGTTGTCAAGTCACTGAAGTCTGGTATAAACTTGCCTAAATAGTTGACCACTAAAAAAAAAACATTGTAGAGTTTGAACATTATCTGGTGTTGACATCTCAAGAATGGTTGCTTGCTTGGACAGGTCTGGTTTCAAGCCAGTAATGGTAAATAAATGACCTACATATGTAACTTATGGTAGTCTGAATTTGCACTTCAGAGGATTGAGCTTTAAGTTCACTTCACAAGCTTTGTGTCTAGAACTATCTTAAGGTTTCTGTTATGTCCTGCTTCACCATTGCCTCCAACCAATAAATCATCTACTATTATGGCACAAGGATAACCTAGAAAAATTTGCTCCATTGCACACAGAAAGACTTCACTTGCAGAATTTATTCCAAATGGCATCCTGAGGAATCTATATCTGCCAAACTGGGTACTGAAAGGAGTCAGTAATGAAGATTTGTGATCAAGCATCACTTGCCAAAATGAACTTTTTCCATCTAAGACAGAAAAAAAACAGTGACATTCGGAATTAGGGCTGGGACTTCCTCGGCGGTACACATTGGTTGATGGGGTCTATTTAATGCTTTGTTGATCAATACATATTTTGATTTCATCTGAGCCTTTTTTGCGGGCTGCTACCATGGACGACACCCATTCAATTGGTCCTGTAACTGGGCAAATTACACCCTGTTGCATCATTTTATCCAGCTGAGCTTTAACTCCATCTTACATAGCTATCAGACCATTTTTTGCTGGTCTGACCACCAGACTGACCTCTGGGTCTAACTTCATAGAACTGGAAGTTTGCCCAACTTGTCATCAAAAACATCAGCATCATCATCTTCTTTCAGCTGTTCCCGTTAGGGGGTCGCCACAGCAGATCACCTGTTTCCATTTCTTCCTGTCCTCTGCATCTTGCTCTGTCACACCAACCACCTGCATGTCCTCTCTCGCCACATCCATAAACCTTATCTTAGGCCTTCCTCTTTTCCTGTTACCTGGTAGCTTCATCCTTAGCATCTTTTTCCCCAGTCAAAAACATCAGCATACTCTGAGAAAATAGCTTCAGTAAAATTGGAACTAGGAGATGTGCTTATATGATGAACTTCTTTGGTAAAAGAAAGCAAATTCATTCTCAAACTGTCTCTGAGACCCAGTAATGACTGCACATGTCTTCAGACTACATAGAATAACAAGCTGTGACAGTTCTTAGCCAAATAACATAAAAGTATTACTGAGTCTTCGGTTAGAATTTCTCCACCTCCATAAACAACAAGTTTTGCACAAATAGCCACAGTGAGGTGTTCATTAGCTCTTACTCTAGCAAAAGTATCTACTGACATAACATTACACTTTGAGCCAGTGTCTACATTAAGCTTGCTGGATTTACCATTCATCTGGACAGTACAAAGCACTTCATTTTTTGTCAGCAAATTAACTGCATCAACCTTTTCACCAACTACTGATATACCATCTATGTAGAAAGTAGACTGCTGAAACTCTACTTGATCAGTTTGTTTCTTAGAGTAATCTTTCTTCATAAATGTGTGAGATTTACTTGATTTGCAAAACTTTTGAAAATTATTCCATTTTTTACACTTGTGGCATTGCTGACCAAATGCTAAGCATTTCTCTCTTTTAGACTCATGACTGGCACCACAAATGCAACAGTTAACAATAAAGCTGGATTTGGGTTTTGCTGACTCACGCTTGTACTGCATTGAGCATACTCCTTTCTTAGAATTTGCTGGAAAACTACATGGTTTCCGTGGTGAACCAGCAGAGGCTGTGGCTGCCATATGCTTAGGCCTGGTTTTGCTTGCAATATGTTGCATGCTGTCTACATTTGCTCTGGAGCCTGCTAAATCTATGCCCTTAGCACTTGCAAGCATACTTGTGTGCCTTTATGTAACTTCATGGATTTGACAAATCTCTATAGCTTTGCTCAATGTTAAATCACTGTTACAAAGCAAAATCTTTCTCACGCCATCACTATTAATACCACATACAAGCCTGTCCTTTATCAAGTCATCTTTTAAGTCACCAAATCAACACATTTTAGCTTTGTTTCTCAGGTCAGTTATATAAGCTGCAAAAGTTTCCCCTGGTTTCTGATCTCTTGTGTAAAACAAATGCCTCTCTAGTCTAATATTTGTCTGGGATTACAGATTTCCCCGGATTTTTGCTTCAAACACTTGGGGTCTTCCCTTGATTCAGCCTGTACAACAATATGATAGTTTTCACCTTCTCATTCATATACTGCTGATGCATACATAAATTAATGCTCTCTTTCAATGGCCTCTGACCCAACTAGGTTTAGCAAAATGAATGCCCTAGTGTGTGTATCTTTGTCAGAATAAGCTGTTTGTATAAAATACTGTACTCTTGCTCAAATATTCTTCAATTCTCTGCAATATTCTGATCAAATAGAAGTGCTGAGGGCTTTCAAAATCTGTCTGCCATATTAACACATAACCAGTGAAGGGTTATACATATTCCAGAAATGTATACCATTAGTTATAACTATGCCCAATAGCACAAGATGCCCCTGAATAACTGAACTTGGTGAAATAAGTCTCTGGGCACTGTAATACACTCAAAATCACTGTACTGTAAGAAATCACCTCTTATCAGTGTAAGAAACATCTTGAAATAAGTGCACTGTGCGAATGAACTGGGCAGAAGAAGCTCAGAGTAAGAAACATTTCAAATAACTGCACTTTGAGAATAAACAGTACACAGCACACTGCAACTTCCTCAAAATGGTGGTTCTTCACTAAACAATTCTTTTCAGAACAAGAAACAGTCTGTATTGGTGGCACTTTGCTAATAGACACTCCCCGCATAAGAAACTTTTCAAAATGGCTATATTTGACTGCACTTTATGAAATAGTTGCACTTTGCACACAAACTCTTCCAAATAAATGCACAGTATTAAGCACACACTGCAAGCACTTTACACACTTTGAGATACTTCAAATAACTCTAGTTATGCCTTGAATACAAAACAAAATACTAGTTATGTCAAAACACAGCACTTTGCCAAAAAACATGCCTTGCTTTATTTATTATTAACGTGCCCTTTTTGCCCTTATTGTATTCGGTTTGCTCATTTAATTTCTTTTCACCCCCAATGTACTTTTTTTGTGCTCGTTTTACTCTAAACATGCACATTTTGCTTTAAACATGCTCGTTTTGCAATTCCTCAATATTTCTGAACCCCTTATGTGCTTTTCTGACAATTGTTTTATCAAATGTCTTAAGCTTAAACATTTAGTTTAATCAATAAACCTTGTGTGCCTCTCACTTGTTTAATAATGCAGTTTTTGCCCTTGTAATGCTCTGTTTTATCTTTTTTTATATAAAATAAACTATCTGTGCAAGTTTTGATTACCTTTGCTTCTTTTCTGGCTCCTTTTCATGCCTGTTTCTCTTAGTTTAGCTTAATTGTTATCTCTGCACCTCATAGTTCTGAATATCAGTCTCTGGAATCCCAGTTCTGACACCATGTCGCTCATCTAGTCAGGATGCAATAGACGAGACATTGTGTGTTCTGTTTAAGCTGCTTTATTATGTACAAACATATCAGGATTGAGGCTTAATGACTTTAACTTAAATAAACATATAAACAAGCTAGCTATTACACTCATACATGCTCACTCTCTGGCTGCACTCTCAAAATGACACTGAAGATAGCAAGTGCTGACTATTTATATGCGCATTCAGTCCTTGAAATGCTTCTTAAAGATACAGTACACATACTCTATTCTACACTTTTATTCCAGCAACATTCTAAGTTTTTATAGAAAGTTAGGGACACATTAAGGGTATAGACAGCAAGCAGAAAGAACTGCTTTGTTCTACTGCTATCATTTGCTAGTCAGTACAGGAAGATTTTGCTACCAAGCACTAGACCTGACCCTAACAACATAAGCACGGGGTGCTTAACAATTGTTATGGTCGGGATGCATGTTACTCTGTTGCTTAACTGGTTTGTCTTTTTCTGAATATCACAGTGTAATTACGATGTTCCATGAACTACAAAGTGCTTAGGGAGTGTCTGAGAACTGCATGCCATATGTTTCCTGTGAAACAAATGACAATCAACAGGCATATGAAAATGCTCAGCAGATATCAGAAGTGCATAGTACATTTAGACCATGGTGCTATGGCAGCGGCATTCATATCTCATGCCATGACTATTCTGTAACATGATGGTAAGAACAGCAAGGAATAAATTATACAGGGGCAGTAGTTACTTAAACAGGTGTAGTAATGATGTACTGTTTGTGCAGGATCCACATAGATAATATTGTTCATAATAGTAGAAATGTGCTGTCTCAAGACATTATTCTTCCATTATGGCTAGCAAAATTCTCAGAGTAATGAACACGGGTTACAGCATCACAACAGGAGAATAATAACATATTATTAATACCCATGATCAAAGTCTAGTAGAGGACTATTAAATAGAATTGCCAAAGCAAAAAAAATAAAAACACAGACAAGACATAATGCAGATCACATGTATGTACAAGTACATAATTACACTAGAAGAAAGATCAGAGATAATTCAGGCTACAAACCTGCATCTGTGATGTCATTAATACCCGACCATAATTTTTTTCCTTACATGGTACCTAATACAGCACAAATGAGTTTGTTTTGCAGTTTTTTATCATGATTGCAAATTTATTTGTCTTGTTGAGGGAAAATGAACAACTACATGGAACAAAAAAGCTGAGAACGAATAGCTTAGAAAATTTATGGGATATTCTGTTACATTTTGCTTGCAATTTGTATTGTTTACTATGAAATCAGAAGTGGAGAGCCACCTCTGAAATGATTGTGCAGTTTTCCTTTTCTTGTCAGTTATGGCATTGCTACTGATAAACTGCAACAATACATTTTTTTTACCATCATCTTATGTTTTTCCTCTGCTCAATGATCCCTGCTTTTTAATTATTGCTTTGTTGAAGATACAAGCAGGTACGTAACTGCTCAATGTAGATAACAACTACAACAGAACAGATAGAATGACAGTAGTATTACATTAACTAGCTATTTAATGACAGGTTATGGATGCAAGGATAAAAAGAATAATCGATTCATAATCTCAGCTGCCTTCTGCATCCCCATCTCCATCATTAACATACTTTACATCATATTAAAATCATTATAAGCACTAAAAACAGTGTACCAGATTTACATAAATCAGAAGAAATTGCTTCACCCCACACTATCTAATGATTCACAACATACAGTTATGTCAGAATCCTTAACATTAATGCAATTCATTCTGTTTGAAACTTGATCATTTGAACCTGATCAATCTAATGGGCAAAAAAAAAAGTGCACAACTAATAAAGTACTCTGAGGGTTCTGTAATCTCAGAGTTCCTTAGCACTATAGGTAAATTGCATGATGGTCTTCCCTACCTGCATATAATACTTGTGTTGTATCAAGTCTCTTCAGTAGAACAGGCTTGGATTAGGAGAATAAAACAAGAATATAATAAGTAGATATACTACAACTCTTATAAAGCCTGCTACGTGCCATTAAACTTTGTTCTCTAAAAATGTATTACTGATTACTCATATGAATCTATTGTGAGAAGAAATATATTAATCAAAAAATGTTTCTAGCTTTCAAATAGAAAATTTGTAAAGGTATACTACCTAGTATATTAGAGCTATAGTAAATCAAAAATGTGTGTAAATTTTTAAAGCATAAGAGTGAAAAACAATGTTGCTTCTCTTTTTCAATGAGGTATAATATGTAAATGTGTAAAATGGTATACAATTGCATTTAATACTTTGGAATTATATTGTAGTTTTACCAAATGCTGGGCACTAATGCAGTCTGCTTCATGAAATGTTTGGTTAGATCACATGGTGATTTTATTTGGACTGTATCTTGTAGAATCATACCCTCCATACTTAGATGTATAACTGTGAAAACAGGAAAGGCATCTTCTAATGTTAAACTAATATTTAAATTCATTCCACTGAAGCTGAAGACAGTAAAATCACAGCACACAATAAAACAATGCATTCCATGACCGATTAATGTTAAAATGCAGACAAAACTGAAAACACTAGAACTAGAGGCAAAGGAAACTGTCTCAAAGGAGCTGAGAAAATGAAACAATTTGAGGTGCAAAGAGTAAGAGAGTGACAGAGGAGCAGAAGTTGAATGAAGAGAACAGTGGAACCAGCAGGAGGGTAATGTACTAGTCCATCATTTAATGCATGTGTGTAAAGTAGAAAGCTGATCCATAGATGTCAAGGTAAGTACTAAACTGTTTCATCAGTATAAAGACACAACTGACTGATGATTTTATTTTGACTTTTGAAGGTATGTCTGAGATCTCATTGACCATGGGCAGTAGATGAAGTTTTCCCATGTACAATGGTAAGGCAATGCATGTAGTGTGAGACACGGATGACAGAGAATGAGCTAATTATGATAACCTGAAACAATTTTTCAGAATATTATAAACTGACCCCTGAAAAATACAGAAAGAAATTCAGAGAGCATGAAAGGAAGGCAGATGAGAATGTGAGTGACTATATTTGAAGAGAAAAAAAACATTCTTTATAGGTGGGTGAGTGTATATCACGTCACTACACTGATTTTATTGGCTTGAATGACCCCATAAAAACATTCAAGAGCCATATACCTGAAACACTGGTATGTCCGTAAGGGGTTATGTGCATATGCCCCATGGGCCTGCACTACAGGAGGTTTAAGGTATTACGCAGTGCAAACTCTAACTTGGCTGGCCTTCCTTGCAGTTTTTATATTAGAAATGTAAGGAGATTGATAATGAGGCAGCAAGCATTCAGCATTTTGCTTGATGTCATTAGAATCTGGTTAGCAGACTGTGTATGTAACATTAATGGCATAATGGGAGGATTAAAGACCTCACTCTACCCAGCATGGAGCAAGCGTATAAGAATGGATACTCAACACTGCATATGGATGTAAGGGTAGGCATGGGGCAGACTATCCTCTCCCAGCAGCAGCACAGGCAAAGGGAAAAACATTGGCTCAAGTACATATGCCTAGGTCTGGAATGTTACCCTATGCATTATGTAAGGTCCATATAGCCACAGTGACAAGTTAAAGAGTACAAATCACATGAGTAAGCTAGTAAAATTACAGATACATTAGTAGCAAGTTGTTTCAAAAATGTGGCTGCTCCAGGTTATTATAAAGATCTGTACTCTATACTAGTAAAATTAAGAAAAATTGTTGCTAAGAGCAATACTGCACCAGAAACAGCTACTATTAAGCTAACAGTTATTAGAGAGAAACATTACAATCTCAGAGTCTTTTCCAGGTTGGACCATGGAAGGTAAGCATTTACATATGCCTTTGGACATGGCTCATTAGGAATAGGAAGGGGTAAGAAGACAAGCAGATGGCAGAGTTGATGATATCACAGATGTTCTAATCGGTAATGCCTTCAATAGCGCTGCACCTTATGTACATCTCATTCCACACAGCAAAACATGGAGGTAGTCATGTGATAAACGTCGATAGAAAAGGAGTAGCCACTGCCCAGACCTCCAACAGAGGATAGCAGTTTGGCCACTTCAGAAAAAGAGGAAGATGCAGCAAAAAGCCTGAAACAGAGCCACAACTGTAAGAACATTTTGAATTTTCTCTGAATGCAATTATTTCAGGGAAATAAATCACTGACTGTAGTAAAAATAAATCTGAGACACAGTTACATAAAAGTACCAGACTTGAATTAAAAGGATAACTGAGAAGGATTAAAAAGAGATATTAATCAGAAGTTTACAAAACATCAGAGATAGCACCAATGACCTTCTAATCCTCAAGGAGAGAAAGTGTCTGTATACTGGAAAAGTCATTTGCATAAAAAGTGTACTCCTATGGATCTATATTAGAAGTGATGCAGCAGATTGTGGACCCAAGGTCCTGATCTGAGGTCACTTCTGACCATAACCTATACTATTTTTTAGACCAAATGAGCATAAAACATGCAGAAAAGAAGCAAATGCAAAAGTATTACAAGCCAGGGATCACAAAAGATATAAAAGACAACCCCAAAGCTTGTTAGCAGAGTCAAAAAAGGTGTTAAGCACAAGAGATAAAGTCAAGGTTTAGCCAGCTAGTACAGCACTATGTAGACAAAGGGAGTCAATGGATAATAACAAGGACAGTTTTAGCTATCAGTGCAAAAATAACAGAAATAATGGTAAAAAATTCTACCCCTCCAGAAAAAAATGAAGGGTCTCCATGTGTTGTACCTTATGAGAGATCCTGCTATAGTTGTGCTATCACTCCATGTGTTATATCTTCTTGTAGAACTTACAATAGTGCTATTATAACTTCATGTGTTACATTTTGTGACTTATCTCACTACAGTGATACTATAACTCCATGTGTTTATACTTTGTGACATATTTGGTACAGTGCTACTATCACTCTGTGTATTACACTTTGTGACAGATCATACTATAGTTTTACTATAACTCCATATGCTACAGTTTGTGACAAATTTACTACAGTGCTGCTATCACTCTGGTATTACACTTTGTGACAGATCATACTGTTGTGCTACTATAACTCCATGTGCTATAGTTTGGGACAGGTTTTACTATAGTGCTATTATAATTTCATGTTATACACATTGTGACTTACCTCACTACAGTCATACTGTAACTCCATGTGTTTACTCTTTGTGACATATTTACTACAGTGCTGCTATCACTCTGCGTATTACACTTTATGACAGATATTATTCTAATACTGCTGTAAATCTATGTGTTTAACTTTGTGACATGTCTTACTATAGTAGTACTATCACTACATGTGTAACACCATGTCAGATCTTTCTACAGTGCTGCTATTGCTCCATTTGTTAAACTTTTGACAAATCATACTATAGTGCTCCTAGCATTCCATGTGTTAACACTTTGTGAAATAACTAGTATTATTATGCCACGTGTTGCACTTTGTGACAGATCTTACTTTAGTGTTGCTCTCATTAACATTTGCATTGAATACATTCTCCCTCTCAATCTGTTCTTCCTGGATATTTTGCAGTCTCCACCCCCCTCCATGACTGGATGCATTTGCATGATTGTCATGTTATGCTAACTGCTCCAACTGTCTGGGGGGGGGGGGGGGGTGACTCAAAAATCATTAGTATTTAAAAAGTCATTAGACTAAAAAAACATTAGTATCAGTTTGTACAGCCTCACACCCAGTAAGTGGTACATCATTCCCAAAATTAACATCAGGATTTACTGTTCTCATCATTATGGTGGCAACTCTTATTAGAAGCAACTTTACTCTATGGCTTGAAAAATAATGTTTCAGTTAAAGGTGTGTTAAAGTTGCAATCTTTGACATTATAAATTGTGTTATTTATCTATTTGTGTAAATTTGATATAGTATCTTTATGAATTGTCAGCATTTTTATTAATGGATTATTGATTTGACATATCTCTCTAAGAAACATGGATTAATTAATTAAGCTGATTAAGAAATTATGTCATTAGGAGTTTGTTATAAAGTAAAGATGATGGAACTGTTTGTTATTCTGATGTACAGTAGCTCATATGTTGGGACAAAAGAGCTTAATATTAATGTTTTATTTTCTTGAAATATAGAAGTTTAACCTCTTCATTCCAGTTTTTCAAAGTTTTTCCTGACATTATTCTATGGTTTAAGTTACACCGACCATTGATTGTGTTGGTTTTGGTTCATGACTACATATGTTACACTTTGAGACTGATCTTATTTTAGTGCTACTATAACTCTTGTATTACACTTTGTGACAAATCACAACACATAATGTTACTCCCAAAGCAAACATAGTGGCATCTCTTTGTTCCTTTTTGTGTTAAATGCAGCTCATAAGTTTTATTGCATCTTTTTCTTGCATTCCTTCTAAACTTTATACCTTTAACTGTTTCATTTAAATTTGAAGGATGCTGCTAAGAGACTTAGAACTAAATGTATGTGTTGCTATATTTTATCTGTAATTGATAGACTGTGTGACTACTGTGTATTGTAGTCATTTGTTTCTTGTATTTACCATTGCCTGACTGTGGTTACATAGTAAATTTTATGTCCACATAAGGTAGAACAAGATACTTGTCATATGGGAGATAAAGGTGCTATGTTTTCAATGTTTTATAAGTAAGCAATAATGCCCTCCAAGGTGTGTGCTAATGTGTAGTTAATGCCTGCCCAGGGGTGTTATGAGGTCCAACACCACAGGCTGAGGGCCTCTACACCCCTGGAAGGGCATTAATTACACATTAACACACACCCTGGAGGGCATTATTGAGCTTAGAAAATGGGGTCGCTGTTTAATTGTTGCATTTTACTTACTTTTTTTTAAAGTACTATATTTTTTCTATATATTTTTGATGTAAATTACTTCCTCTGCCAAATGTTTCAAACCTTCTGTAATATATGTTAATGGTGTTGGAGGAAGCATTTTACATAAAAAATATAAAAAATATAGTACTTAAAAAAATAAATAAGTAAGTAAAACAACAATTTTACAGAGAGCCCATTCCCTCCCTCATACACAGTCGCTTCTGCTTTCACACACAGACATGCACACACAGTCTCCTCTGGTTTCACACTTGCATTCACTCACACAAGCATAGCTCTCAACCTCTTAACACAAACATCTGGACAAAGCCAAAAATAATAGGGGGGCAAAGCCCCAAATATAGGGAAGAATTTTAAATATTGCTCTTATAAACTTAGAAAGCAGTCAGAATAAAAAGGTTTGGTACAACAATGCATTTTGTGAAAGATATATATCATGAAACTCAAATGCCTGCCATTATTTAGTGCTTAGTGAATTCACTCTTCACTGATTTGCCACAAAACTTAAAAAAAAAACACACATTTTGTGAGGAACAGACAAAAAATATAAGGCAAAAATCTGGACATTCTGTGAAAATGTGGACATTTAAGAGCTATGCAGGCAACACCACTCTGTCTCTCTCTCTTGATCTCACACAGACAGTATCTTCTGCTTTCATACACGCATTCACTCACACATGCAGACAGAAACATAAGCACACTCATACACACACGTACATATGCATACACCTTTTTCCTGTTTATTTTTTTACACTCGCTAAACAGCAAATACGACGCTTAGCGAGTGGAGTGTAAAGTAATGGCAACCATTGTTTTTTTTCTGTCTGAGCTCCACAGCAACTTAATATGCTGACGTGAGGCAGTGGATTTGTTTTTCGTTCTCCAATCAGGGTGCTGATGTACAGTTTGCTTATTCTCTAAGTAACATTGTCAATGATTTATTTAATTCTACTGTGGGCAAGAATGAGAATCCATACAAGGACCCTGAATTAAAAGGGTCTATATTAGAACATCAAAGTCTTGAAACTTGGAATGTTCTAATATCAACCCCTATTCAGCGAATGCTGAAAATAGCGAAGCTGCAGAACACCAAATTTTTTCCTAGGGAAAGAATTCGGTTGGCCGTTTCTGTGGCTTTGCTATTTTCAGCACTGTGGTGGAAAGTTACGTGTCGGGTTCAGGTAAGTGTGAGATTGTGTGGAAGTGAGGGTTAGGGCACGGGTTAGGTGAGTTAGGGTTCGGGCGTGGGTCAGGTAAGTGTGCGATTGTGATGGACGTTAGGGTTAGGGTGGGGTAGGTGAGTTAGGGTTAGGGCACAGGTGAGGTGAGTGTGCGATAGTGAAGGACCTTAGGGTTAGGTTTTGGGTTAAGGTAAGTGGATAGATAGTAGTGTATGTACAGTTTAGTGTAGGGTTAGATGTAGGATTTTAAGTGCATGTGTGTGGATTGCTGTTTTTTAGTGTGCTTGTGTTGTGTGTATGTGTTTCGGAACAGCAAATTTTTTCCCTGGGAAAAAATTTGCTGTTCTGCATGTTTGCTATTTTCAGCTTTCGCTGAATAGGGGTTGATATTAGAACATTCGAAGTTTCAAGACTTCGATGTTCTAATATAGACCCAAATTAAACATGTAAATGATACAGTACTGTAGAATGCATTCACATTAACTATTGCTTCTGGCTTGAAGTCAGGTTCATTCTTAAATGCACAGACACTAACCTAGAATACCAGAAAATGTAAAGGAGTTAAACCAAGCTCATTTGTGCATTTTGTGCATCTTCCCTTAAAATAAATAAATAGTTGTTTACAAGGCTGTAACCTGGAAAAACAAACCACAGTAAAAAACATCATGAAATCTCTTTTATATTTACTTGCTAAAATGGCCTATGTATTTTCTTCTAATGTATATTTCTTGCCATTACAACTTCTGCCCTCCTTTACTTTTCATAATTTTGCTCCTCCATGCTGCACATTCCTAAAATCTCTTAGCTGTCCAAACTCACTACAGTTTTGAGATGCACAACTCTAATGTATGTAACGTATTTTGTTATAGTTATACTGTAAATAGAATAAAACTTAAGGACACTCAAAAATAGAAAACACGGCTTAACCAACTTTCAGGCGTGTGGAAAGTTGTTCTGTCTGTTAGCCTTACAAGTAGACCATCGAAATATCTCTGCAGTGTACTTTGTACGGTGCCAGGTGAATAATGTAGAAAAAAGCATTGAAGCATTATTACACTAAAAGATATGCATAGGTTCATAGTTCATATTTATATATTAGGCTAAGATCCACCAGGGCATTTATAAACCTAGCCATACAATGCAACCCAAGTGTGTCCCTATGGATATAGGTTCATAGTGTCTCAGTGCCTCTACTACCAGTTTATACAGAAAGAGGTCAGAATGGAACAGGACAGTCACATGGACTTACAGTTTGTCACCACATTATCTCAAACATGTTATGTTGGTAGTCTATAAGCTAAACAGGCAAGTTAGGCCTTAGCTCAACATCTATAATACTTGGCAGGAAGATACAATGATCTAGCGTAACAAAGTCCTTGGAGGATTCCACACAAGTGTCCCTGGGATTGCTGATTTTGTCTAAGTAAGGAATCACTGTGTGTTTGGCAAGAGCTGTGTCTTTTCCCCACCCATACTTGAATGTGTGTGTGTGTGTGTGTGTGTGTGTGTGTGTGTGTGTGTGCGTGTGTGTGTGTGTGTGTGTGTGTGTGAGATTGTGTGTGTTGCACATTTGTAAAGATGTTATACTGCTAGAGGTTTCTAGTTAATTACTAGTAAACTATGTTTTTTTGGAACATGACTAGAAGTTTAGAAGACTGTTCAGTTTTATAGAGGTCACCCATCTCTGGACAACATCCTTTGAATGTTTAGATAAGTATGGCTCTGTATTATCTCTGTATTATCAGTTAGGGATCTATTTAGAAATATTTCCACTTTTTTGGTAATAGAGGATACAGTTCCATTAAATTGATTAATATATAATATATATTTATATACATATATTTTATATATATAATGTATATAATGCAGTTAATAGTTAATATAATTATATTAATATAGTTAGTTAATATAGTAAGTAAAGGTGCTTTTTTGCTATTGTTTTTTTTTTTTTTTGGGATTTGAGACAACACAAGATGCGCTGACAGAAACTAAACAGAAAGGTAGGTTAAGATATTGCCATTTTACTGAATTAAGGTTTGAGGGGAGATGCCTATAATTACTTTATTGACTTGTTGAAAAACAGCTGATGGAGCCCTGGCTTTTTAGTTTAGTAGGCACTATCCTACAGCAATGATCTGATGTCATTCCAGAAGCCATTTTGGTAACATAAGCTCTTTCTGGTAAAGTTCTTTTTGCCCTCTGCATAGCAGGCTATGTAAAATAGTGTCCTCTAGTAGTGGAGGTTATGTCCTTACCAACTGTATTTTTAGCAGCACAATATATTATACTTCTCTGTCACTGATGAATTACTGAAAGAACCATTAGAGATAAGATGCTTCATTTAACAAAATATTCTCTTTGAAAGGAAAAGAGATTGGGCATTATCATGTATTAGTGAAGCATCTCGGCAACTAAGTACATTTTCTGTGCTAGCAATATGTCTTGGTGGTATTGATATGACTTCCTTCTGGTCAATGCCCCCTACAAAAAAGACTGCACTAGTCTTCTCAGTTTTGTAGTTATACTGTGATTGACAGTGGAAACCCCATTTTGCAAGAAAACAGGGACTGATCACTCAGCACACCGGGCTTAATTCTTGCCACTCTGAAGTGATTTGTGCTTTGACAGCAAAAAACTCTAGCATTATTAGCATTTAGCATTATCATTTTTATTAGTATTAATTTGTAGCTGTATGAATTTAGAATTAACATAACCTGGAACTGCGATCGCTTATATTGTTTGTATTGACCTATATAATCCTGAGTCGTTTCCCTCAGCCTATATTTCTTTGTGCAAATGTGTGTGTGTGTGTGTGTGTGTGTGTGTGTGTGTGTGTGTGTGTGTGTGTGTGTGTGTGTGTGTGTGTGTGCACGTGTGCGCATGTGCGTGTGTGTGTGTTACTAAGTCAGTATGCTACCCTGGAATTGGATCCAAGACAAAGCAGAAATAACTAGTTTGGTTTGTTTACTACTGTTGCCTTCACAGTTTGCAAGAAACTGCTTTAGTCAGACAATATATACAGTGTGCAATGATTAAGCATAAAGAATATTGAGCTTACTTATCATGTTATAACTCATCATATGAAAACAAAAAACCAACAAAAAAAAACAAAGGCAACTTTACAGAGCGCATCAAGTACTGGAGACATCAAGGAAGAGTAAGGGAGGTGGGATCTGCTCTTATATCAATGAAGGTTGGTGCACTGATGTCACAGTGTGAAGTAAAATCTGCTGCCCTGACTTACAATTGTTTTTGTCAGTTGTAGACCTTTCTATTCACCTCAGGTGTTCTCTTCATTTATTGTGGTTAGTGTTTACGTTCTACCTTAAGCCTGTGATCAGATAATGTACATGGATCAGAATTATCCAAACTCCCTTCTGATTATTCTAGGGGATTTTAATAAGGCAAATCTCAGCCGTAAACTTCCTAAATTTACACAGCATCTAAAGTGTCCTACCTGAGACAGGAACACACTGAATCATTGTTATACAGTGTTAAAACATTCTTATTGTGCTGTCCCCCATGCAGCTTTGGCCATTTCTGACCACTGTCTGATTCATTTGCTTCCCACCTGTAAGAGCAAGTTAAGATCTGCTAAACCTGTGATCAATACAGCGAGAAGGTAGACTAGTGAAGCAAAGCTGAAGCTGAAAGCCTGCTTTGGTTACATGGACTGGAGTGACATTGAAGATTCTGCCGCTAACTTGCATGAACTGGAAGACATAATAACATTTTATATTAGCTTCTGTGAAGATATGTGTGCCTCCACTAAGATGTGGTTAAAATTTAATAACAGCAAATCCTGGTTTACTGCTTAACTTAAGCAGCTTCATCAAGCCAAGGAAGTGGGGATAAAGCACTCTTTAGACAGGCAAGAAACACACTGACAAAATAAATCAAACTGGCTAAAAAGAAGTATTCTGAAAAGCTGAAAAAAAAAATTTTAGCCAGTGATCCTGTATCAGTGTGGAAAGGTCTACAAAACATTACAAACTACAGGAAACCATCCCTCTACAAATTACCAGTTGGCTGATAGGTTTAATAAGCCTCAGGCTACAAATGACACTCATCAGCACTCTCAGTGTTCAGACTTGTATGATTCTTTCTCTTTCACACATTCTCACATGCAACCTGCATTAATTATCTCTGAAGAGGATGTGTGTCATTTTTTTTAAAAGACAGCACATTAAGAAAGAAGCAGGTCCAGATGGAGGTTCACCCTCTTGTTTAAATATCTGTGCTGATCAAATAGCTCCTGTTTTTACTCAGATTTTTAATAAATCATTAGAGCTGTGTGAAGTTGCCATATGTTTCAAACAAGCCCCGATCATTCTAGTCCCTAAAAAATCCAGTATAACAGGACTGAATGACTACAGACCTGTTGCTTTTACATCGGTGGTCATGAAGACATTTGAGAGGTTAGTATTAGCTCACTTGAAGGATATTACAGCTCCCTTGTTGGACCCCCTTCAGTTTGCTTATCGATGGAAATGGTCAATAGATGATGTAATTAATATGGGTCTGCATTATATCTTGCAACATCTTGACAACCCAGGGATGTTCACAAGGATTCTGTTTGTGGACTTCAGCTCTGCATTTAACACAATAATTCTGGAACTTATTTACTTGAAACTCTCCCAGCTTTTCATTCCTGCCGCCACCTGTCAATGGATCACCGATTTTCTGACCAATAGGAAACAGCAGGGGAAACTGTGGAAATTTACATCTAGTTATTGTACGGTCAGTACAGGTGCCCTGCAAGGATGTGTGCTCTCCCCACTGCTATTCTCCCTCTACACTAATGACTGCACCTCTAAGGATCCCTCTGTCAAACTTATTAAATATGCGGATGACTCAACCATTATTGGGTTCATCAGGAATGATGATGAGTCTGCATCCAAATGGGAGGTTGAGCAGCTGGCCCTTTGCTCTACTCAGAGTAATCTGGAACTGAACACTGTTAAAACTGTGGAGATGAAAGTGGATTTTAGGAGTGGTTCTACAATATTATCCCCCCTCTTTATATTTAATACTGCTGTGCAGTTGAGAAAACTTTCAAGTTTTTGGGATCTATAATCTCCCAGGACCTGAAGTGGGAGACCAATGTAGTGTCCATCATAAAAAAGGTACAAAAGGTGAATGTACTTTCTGTGACAGCTGAGGAATTCAACCTCCCACAGGAGCTATTGATTCAGTTCTACACTGCAGTCACTGAGTGTGTTCTCAGCTCATCCTTAACAGTGTGGTTTGCATGTGTGTCTCTAAACATGACAAAAATAGGTTACAATGAATAGTCAGATCTGCTGAAAATATCATTGGTGCAAGTTTACCCTTCTTACAGGACCTGTACTATTTCAGTCATGACATTTTCAGGGAAAATCACCAGCCCTTCACATCCAGGCCACCATCTTTTTGAACTATTACCATTGGCCAGGCATTATAGATTAATATGCACCAAAACAAGCAGATATAAGAACAGTTTTTATTCACAGGCCATCAAGTTCATAAATGATTAATTCGGATTATTAGAATGGGTATTCTTTTTCCCAAGCCTCTGGGGGTTCTGTAATATTGTTTACTTATTGCTATACTTGCTTCTTTTAGAGTTTATTTCAGTATTTCTTGCACTGAGTTGCACTTTGCACTTTGTACATATATGTATATGTATATTTACACTTTTTGTGTTGTTTTTAATAGTTGTATGTATGTCGTTTATGTAATTCATAATTGGAGAGTCATTGAAACCAGAATCAAATTCTTTGTAAGTGAGCATACTCGGCCAATAAATGTGATTCTGATCCTGTTGTTTTATGCAGAAAGGAAAGCTATGATGGAAGGCTTTCTTGTGGAACTAAAAGATACACTGTACAGCAACAGTTTCAGCAAAAAGGAAATACAATTGAAACTGAAAGACAGCTATCCAACTAAAATCTTTGGAAAGTTTTTTTTTTCCTTTTTTTTAATTATTTGTTAACATTAGGAATTCAGCAGACGAACAACAAAGACATATAAAGTTCTTGACGGTTCGGTTTAAGCATATCTTTCTATTTGAAAAGCCTCATACTTTTCTCTGTTCCTTGCAATGTTTGTAGTTTCTCTGGCAAATCAGTGAGGATTGCAATCACTAAATAATGGCAGACATTTGAATTTCAGATTTAATAACTTTCAGGAAACAGCATGATAATGTTAACCCTATTATTCTAGTAACTTTCTCAGTAAATAACAGTTATTCTAGCAACTTTCTAAGTATATAGTGGTATTGTCTGTCTCTAATTTTGGTCCTGTGTCCCCTATCATTTTATATCTTTCTTCATGGTCCTGAGGTAAGAAGCTGAGGTGTGTGTGTGTGTGTGTGTGTGTGTGTGTGTGTGTGTGTGTGTGTGTGTGTGTGTGTGTGTGTGTGTGTGTAGGGGGTTACAGTGGATTGAAAATAGTATTCTAACAGAAGTGAGCTGAGTTTATACTTTCCTGTGTAGTAATTTATGCATTTATTAATTCATTTGATTCTAAACTTCCTGTTTGACAGCATTTGATTACTGTGTGACAGTTAGTTTATGTATTTATTCATTTTTTTATCACAGTCAAACTTCTGCTGTGTACAGTCAAAACTATATTATACAAATGGCTGTAATTGATGGTGGTCTCATTTGTATGTTTGTGTGTGTGTGTGTGTGTGTGTGTGTGTGTGTGTGTGTGTGTGTGTGTGGGGGCAATGGCCGTATAGACCTTCGACTATCTCTGATTTCACAGAATGTGCTTGTTTTCCCTTGATTTTTTTGTCTGTTCCTTGCAATGTTTGTAGTCCCCTGGCAAATCAGTGGGGATTGCAGACATTTGAATTTCAGATTTAGCAACTTTTAGAAAAAGCATGATAATGTTAACCCTATTATTCTAGTAACTTTGTCAGTAAATAACAGTTATTCTTGTAACTTTCTAAGTATATAATAGTACTGTTTGTTCCTGATTTTGGATCACTGTCACACATTATTTTATATCTTTCTCCTTGATCCTCAGGTTGAGAGGTATGTGTGTGACAGTGCAGATGGAGGGTACAGTGGATTGATTATAGCGTTCAGAAAACACTGAGCTGAGGATATGCTTTCCTGTATGGTAGTTATTTGCACATTTATTCATTCATCTCATTCCAGACTTGTATTAACTCATTAACCCCGAGTACCTTCTCATGGCGCCTATGTGCTTAACACCGAGTGCGCCATGAGAAGATACTAATTGCTAGTTGTTACCCCCGAGTCCTTTCCACAAGGGTGATAACCTCTATTGCAGATTTGTAGCTGAGCTTAATGTAAAATATGCCAAAATCATAACTGAACCTGTAATTTATCTTGTGCAGTTACAATTCAGCGTGTTTTTATATTAATGTAACATTAAACTGTTACTATAATATCCACCTCCAAAGTAGTTGATAAAGCAAGTGGTGGCAGCCAATTGGATTCTTGCAATCCAAGCCACACTTGCATCACACCTCCACCCCCAACATTACACAGATCGGCAGAGCTACAAGGAGTTTCGTTGCCCAAGGAATTCCCAGTTCCCTAACAACCAAGGTAAAAGTGTGCTTTTTCACTTGCAATGTGGCTAGGTGATAGCTAGCCAATAGCTAGGTGAATGCAAAGTTTTTTTTAAACTGACATTAAACCCCGGTGTTTGACTAGGAAGCTGCATTGTCATGACAGAAGGAGGTATGGAATGACAATGTGTTGTTGTGGGACTTACTGGGAGTGAGGTGTTAAACTTAGCTGTGGTGTCTATTCGAAGTTGTCAAGGTTAGCTGGTATGTTATAATTTGGTTAAGACCACACTCGAGAAGCTTATATATTTTCACCTTACCTCTGTTGATGCAGTTTAGTTCTTCTTCTTCTTTTGGCTTTTTCCCGGTTAGGGGTCACCACAGCGGATCACCTGTCTGCTCATGATTGGCAGTGGAGTTTTACGGTGTTGAGTTACCAGCCTGGCGCCCAATCTTCCACAGAAGGCACACACATGCACACACTACAGCATGTCTTTGGGATGTGGGAGGAAACTGGAGCACCCGGAGGAAATTCACACGACGACAGGGAGTACATGCAGACTCCGCACAGAAGGCACCTCAGCCGAGGATCGAACCGAAGAACCTCTTGCTGTGAGGCTGCAACACTAACCGCTGCACCACTGTGGCCGCCCTGTTGATGCCGTTTAGTTACTGTATGGTATTCATTGGTGTTAATGTTATTTTTCATCTGCTAACTGGGTATTGGATGACAGAAATAACTGTTAGCAGTACTAAGTGTCACATTAATGTGGAGTGAATGTTAAGAACCTTGCTTAATTTTCTTTACAAAACATATGATACTCTGTTTATTAGAAGATGCCGGATTATGTGTGGTGTACAAAATCAAATAAAGCTGTGTCCTAAGGGTGTATCCTTCAGTTTTCTGTAATTTGTGTTTTGCACCTAAATGTAGGTGCCAAAGCTGGTCGCTTTCACAAGTTGGTACAAAGGTAACTTGGCAGTGGTATGTCATTTGTGGGTGTTGACATCTTGGCTTTACACAACTGTTTTAACAATGTCGGAGTCTTGTAATACATTGTTTGCCTCTGAAACTGTAATCTGGTTATGAAGAACTTGTGAGTTATCAAACTGCATCATTACCACATCTTATCTCTCCCAAAGAGGTGGTGATGTTAAAAAGGGTAGAATGAGTCCAGTCTGAACAGTTTTTGCTGAACTAGTGTCAAGTTTGATTTTTGACCAGAAAGGAAATTTCTAGTCCCTCTCTGCAATTAATTGACTCGTATAGCTGTTACTGCAACTGATTTTGGGATTTGTGTAGCTAGTGGGTGCTGAAATGGTAGTTCACTGGTTGCAGAGAAGCTTTAACACCATTCTGACACATACAGTTATATTGCACAAACTGCTTATTTATGCATTTATGTCTTTAAATTCACCATTGGCCTTTTTACACATTACGTATTGAGCTGTCACACACACACGCATATCGGATAACTTGCAGCAAAATATATGCAAAAGCAGTAAAAAGCAGATATGTCAGGCCAAATCTGGATAGTACATAAGAAGATGTGGTAAAGTGGAATAAGTGCTTTTTTTTCTCTTACTTTTTGCTGATGTACAATGCCCTTCTCTTTCACCAGTCCTCTGTTTATCCTGGCTGTTTTATTAATTGAAGGGTTCAGTGTACTCACCATGGTACCTGAGCATTATTTATACTGAACCATAATAATTTTCTCTGTCAATATGCAGGCTATAACTTTTAGAAAAGGTTCTGCCCTGGGTCCCGATTTAAGGCTCCCAACTAACCTTGGTAGGGACAAAAGGAGAAAATCATAGAGTATGCAAATAACAGAAATATTTTTTGTATATAGTTGGATTGTTGATAAAAGCTGAATTCTGTTTTTTTGCAAGTATTCATGGCTGAAGAATTATACTGGAATTTTTCACATGCACAGATGCTGTTTAGTGGGACTGCGATATGGAATGTGATTGTAACTGACAGTATTATAAGGCCAGTATGGTATGAGTTGCTTAAGGTAACAGAAGCTCAGAGGAGAATATGGTTGGTAGTAGTGTTAGATAAGAGTTGGGTACCCAAATGGGTTCAGAATTTAGTGGGTTCCACCCAGTGTTTGAAAGGGGTGTAGATAAGTATATTATCACAAAAGGTAAATGGGTTGGGCAACCATGTCAAAAGGGGAAAAGTAATGAGCTATATTTGAAAAGTGAACACTCATGTGGTATCACTCTAAAAGATCCACTAGAGTTACAATGAACATATTTCAGAGTACACAACCATAATTTCAGTGTCACACTCACAGTTAAATAGGAGAGGGGTAGGAATACTCTTGAGTAGAGCAGTAAAGTTACAGACTGAAGAGAAAATGGAGAATGGTGTTACATGTTAGTAATTCTAAAAGCTGAGAAAAAGGTAATGCTAGTAATTAAATAACAGCATTGGTACCCTGTTAAAATCACGACTTTATAATTCATTTTTAAAAATAAAACACTTACATACTGATATCTTCCGTTAGATTATACAAAGATTCACTTCAGCCAATCAGAAAAGCTTAATTATTAGCCCTTAATTAGATACTTCATACATAATTCATTATTTGATTCCATTGGAGCCTGTGTTTCATAAATATATACTAAGCTTCTTTTAATAGGGTATCTGATACATTTAAATCCAAATCTGAATTATTACATCCATATATAATAAAATAATGTAACAGTTCAAAATCTCCTCCATGTTATCCTGAAAAATGTGTTGCCACTGGACTATCTTTATTATTATTTTTAATGCTCTTAATATTCTTTGTAACTTGATTGCAAACCTATTATGGTTAATATTCTGAATAAAAGTTTCAAATTCCTGTTGTAAACCCTTAACAATAAAACACAAGTGTATATGTCACATGTAAAATGACACCTTGTGCTGAGAATAATCAGACACATGAAAAAAACCTCTCCTCCATAAATATATTTTGCATAAACTGTGGCAGACTTTGTCCCATCACTGTTCCTTTTAAATGAAGAAAAAAGTCCTTTTTGAAAAAAAAATGATTGTGCGCCAAATATAGAACTTAATAAATACCACAGTGTTCTCTTTCACATGTAATAAAAAAAAATCCCTCTTGCCAACTAACTTTTTTAACCTAATTTAAAAAAGTGTGGGGGATCTGTAATACATGAAGGCAGGCTTCATATAGTTGTAGTAATGCATTCAGTAAACTTTTAACTCTCTCCAGTGATCCATTTATCTGTGAAACAATTGGTCTACCCACATGGCATTGAATACTCTTATGTACTTTAGGTATTGTGTCAAACACTACAATCCTGGGGTTAACTAACAGCAGAGAGTTTGTTACTTTTTAGACAAGATTCCATCACCGACTGCTTCATATAATAACTGATGCAATTTGTTTTGAACTTAGCCCAGGAGGTTACCATTTACTCTCAAATATTCTTCATAATTATCTTATAACTGAAAACTACATTACTCCCTTTATCAGCCAATTAATTTCATCACTGTATCATTCAAATCCAGCCATTCAGTTTTGTCTAGATTAAATTTCACACGTAAAGACACTTTTTGAAATGTTTTTTTCACATTGTTTAACAATATTATAACAAATATATCATAACTATATTAGGTTGTAAGTGAAAGACAGAAAGATAAAGAAGACATTCAGACTCCCTTCATAAGGGATGCCAGCAATAACCTGGTCACCAGTCCACAGGACATCAAAGCTAGATGGAAGGAATATTTCCAGCAGCTTCTGAATGAAGAAAACCCCACAGAAGCTGCATTGTCCCAGACACAGCCTACAATGAAAGAAGAGGAGGAGCCCACCATAGAAGTAAAGACAGCACTAAGGAAAATTAAGTCAGAGAAAGCAGCAGGCTCAGATGAGGTCACAGTAGATATGATAAAGATATTGGGTAAAATGGGAAGAAATGGCTCTTATGGGTAGTCAGAGCAGTATGGAGAGAAAGATGCATCCCAGATAGCTGGAAAATAAGCATACTAGCGGCAGTGTTCTTGAACAAAGGGGGCATTCACAACTGTGAGTAGTACAGGGGTATCAAACTTCTGCCATACTGCATGAAAGTTCTGGAGAGGGTGACAAACAAATACAAATAGTAGAAAATAAGATAGGAGAAAGTAAGGAAGGGGGTTGGATTCAGATCAGGATATAGCACAACCAACCTGATGTATGCAGTGAGACAGATCGTTGAGAAAAAGCTAGAGATGAGGAAAGACTCCAACTGGGCATTCCTGGACTTGGAGAAGCCATATAACAATATGCTTTTTTCTTGGCTTTATCAGTCATTTGTGGAATTTATGTGGGAGGAAGGGCTCAATATACAAGTGTTATACTATTTATTGAATTACTCAGGTGTTCTCCTTACTGATGATAATGAGTCTCTGTTATATAACAGCTGCACAAGGTAATATAATGAAAATGTGCAGCAATTATCACCTGTCTGAGCATGCATAACTTTGCACATCATTATCACAGTGCAGTTACAATATAGCAATGAGTCATTAACACTTTTCAGGCAAAACTCTCAACAGCTGTCATTGTTATTCACATAAGTAGAAGTCGTTACCACATTGATGAATGCACAAGCCAGATTTGGGTTTTTCTCCACTTGGAGTCATTGCAATCCACCCCTGCCCACCCCCACACCAGTTTCTTTCTGTCAGATGTACAATTTCAAGAAATGTAACAAATCTATAAGGCAAAATCTCGACATCCTGCGAAAAGCAGGACACTTGAGAGTTATGATAGAGATAGTTTTTAATTTTCTTCGTTTTAACTAAGAAAGTTACTAGAATAACCAGATTAGTCATAGAATGTATGAAGGATATGAATATATATGTTATTATTTAGTGCCTTGTGTCCTCTGATTTGACAGACAACCACAATAATTTCTGATAAACAAAGCACGACTATGAAGCTAAATCTAGCAGGTGAGATTTCCGACCTTCTCACACATACTTTTTTACTTATAAGGCAATGACAATATCCAAAACTCATATGTTTTCTTTATTTATTTTAAACTAGCCTGCACTGTTGTGGTAAAATATTGCCTCTGCTTTTGAACTGTGAAGTCATTTTGTTGAGTTACTGATTTTAGTCTTGTTCTTTTACTATTTATTATATATTTACACATATCTTTGTAGGTGATGTCTGTGAGGCATATTTGAGCTGTTAGAGTACCTGCATATCTATTTGGTGAACTACCCAGGGTGTAAGGTAGTTGGGGACTCTGCCCCACAGGTTGAGGATATAATGACCATTGACAACATAAGGAAAATAAGTTATGTACTTGCCAATAATGTTCCATCTGTGTTCTTCTTGTCCTGGGAAGCTATGTGACAAGATCTGATATGCTTGATAAGTGTTAGCATGAGCCTGGGAGAAGAAACATTTACAGGTTACCGGTGTCCATTACAGACATAGGTGCCAAACTAGGGATGTACTTCTGGTTTCATATCCAGTTGTCCAAGTTGCACTTGAATTGGGTTAGGGCGGAACTCTGCTCACTCTGTGCCCCCTTGTCAGTTAGTGGCCAAGCCCTTATGCACCAAGGCCAGGAAGGTTCCCCTTCAGAGATTTGTGCCAACTGCTCTTGTGTTGGTGGATGCATCACGGGGGGCATACCCAGCCACCATGAATCTTATGATCCACCTAGATTGCAGTTGGGAACTTGGAAACTCTTCAGTTCAGTCCCATAGTGCTGCTGCCCTAGGTAAGTATGGCCTTGGGGGTGCCACTGTGATGCAATGTTTCCCTCCAGGAAAGGACACATGCAAAAAAACAAAGCTTGGGTCATTTTTGGTCTTTTCATATGTTGTCTTGTGGTAGCTCTCCACTCAGTCTCCCTCCTTTCAGGTGTAGTAAATGTATGTAGGTCAGGGCAAGAGGCTTTGCATTGCCCCCCCTTGACTTCTTATGGCCATTGCCAAAAGGACACATATAAAAGGGAAAAGGCAGAGGTAAGGCAGACTGCTGGCATTGAATGTGATCGGGAGTCACTGCTGCTACCAGCAGTCTGATTGGGTAGCCAGCACTGGTATGGGACACTTCAGATGCCCATGAGCTGAAGCCCCATGCCTTTTGCAAGATTGCAAGAAGAGGTATGCACTGGAGCTGAGTACTGCAGTTGCTGGAAGAGAAGTGTTCCATCTACCCTGAGCATGACATTCTTGTGCTGCACATTGGAGGGAATGATGTCATCAGTCACCCACTTGGAAGGCTACGGTTTCAAATCAGAGCAATTTTTGAACACCTGCAATCCTGGTGGCCATGTTGTCATTGTTGTGGTCTGACATAATTCCTCACCAGATATGGGAAAGGGCAAAGAGTCAACGGGCAGCGCACAAAGACAGACGTTGTCAGAATGGGTTCATGCATGGCTTGATGCACAGGGTCGGTGGATCTATAATCTGCCATGACAGCATCACCGCAGAAGATGTTCACCTTTTCAGAATGGATGGCGTTCACCTAACTGAGAACAGCATTATGTTGTTCTTGACTGACCTCCACAATGGTGTGAGGAGAGCTATGCATGATAAATTGGTAACATGCAGCTTGTGAGAAGAATGGAAAACACCCATGAACAATTAGGACCAGTATGGTAAGTGAAACTCTATCGTTATATGTCAGTAACCATCCTGGATTACTTTTTTTTTCTTCTGCTTTTATCAAGCATGTGTAGAGTTTAGATGACAGGAAGGGCTTAGTAATAGAGAACTTGATCCCTTAGGTCCATTGCTGAACGAACACATGTAAAGAGAAAAGACATAGGTAAGGCAGACTGCTGACACTGAAAGAGTTTGTGAGACTGTAGTGGTATCAGCTGTCTGAGTGGGTAGCCAGCACAAGTATCAGACAGATCAGATGGCCTTGCATGCCATTGAAGTCCCATGCCTGCCCTGGGTTCATTAGTGGAGTGGCGGTCCTTACCTTGCTTTTTCTCCTTACATGTACCCATTCAGCAGTATGTTGGCTACACCAAGAATGTGCATATGTACAATGATATGTGTCTACATGTCAACATGCTAAGTAATACCTCATTTTCAAGACAGTATTAGTCCTTACAGCGTGGTAAAAGAAATGTGGTCTTATGCTGTACACATGTACATATATCACAGTTTGTTAAGGGCTTGCTTTATGGAAATTATGATTTCTTTTCATATTTTGGTAAATAACTTTGCAAGGGAGCATGTCAATGTGCTAAGTAATACCTCATTTTGAAGACAGTATTAATAGTTCCAACATGGTAAAAGAACTGTCTGCATGTTGTACACATGTACAGATATCAAAGTTTGTTTTGGACATGGGTTATGGAAATTATGATTTTTTTCATAAACTTTGCAAGGGAGCATGTCAGTGTGCCAAGTAATACCTCATTTTGAAGACAGTATTGATAGTTCCAACATGATAAAAGAACTGTCCCTGTATGTTGTACATGTGTACAGATATCAAAGTTTGTTTCAAACTTAGGGTATGGAAATTATGATTGTTTTCATATTTTGGTAAATAACTTTGCAAGGGAGCATCTGAATGTGCTAAATAATACCTCATTTTGATGGCAGTATTGATAGTTCCAACGTGGTAAAAAAATGAACCCTGTATGTTGTACACATGTACTGATATCAAAGTTTGTTTTGGACTTAGGTTATGGAAATTATGATTTTTTCATATTTTGGTAAATAACTTTGCAAGGGAGCATCTGAGTGTACTCAGTAATACCTCATTTTGAGGGCAGTATTGCTAGTTCCAACATGGCAAAATAATTGTGCCTGTATGTTGTACATATGTGCAAATATCAAAGTTTGTTTTGGAGTTAGGTTATGGAAATTATGATTTTTGTTCATATTTTGGTAAATAACTTTGCAAGGGAGCATGTCAGTGTGCCAAATAATACCTCATTTTGAAGACAGCGTTACTCCTTACAACATGGTAAAATAACTGTGTCTGTGCACTGTATATATGTACATATATCACAGTTTGTTTAGTCATGTAGGATTATGAAAATTATACATTTCCAATACTTCTCATTATTATGCCCATATCTTTGTAAGTGAGCATGGTGATCACACAAATGATGCGTCATTTTGAAGCTGACATTGAGACACACAACTTCTACACTGATATGTAGGCTCTGTCTGTTACAGGTGATGAGATATTATGCTTTGTTTATTTATTGATTATGAGAAATATTATATTAATCATATTTCTGTGAATATCTCCATAAAGGAGCATAACACAGTAATGGTTAAGGTATCATTGTAAAGCTTGCATTCATTATAACAAATTAAATGCAAATTGTATGGGTCTACATGGTACATTGACCAAGATATTGTGCTTTGCTTTTTCAAAAAGGTAAAAAATATGCACAATATCAACATTTCTTGCCAAATATTTAATAATAACTTTGATATGCACTATCACCATTTACACTGTTGGAAAGGTCAGTGTCTGCTGAACAACTTTCATGTTTACATTTTTAGTCTAGCTCTTACAGTTAAAGAGTTATGAAGATTTGTTTTCTGTGTGGTATTACAAATGGATTTTCTGAAAATGAGCTCAGGCTGCACTGTTGTTCCTATGGAGGAATTAAGCAGGCCATAGAATTTGCTGTAATGTTGGAGACGTGTGTGTGTGTGTGTGTGTGTGTGTGTGTGTGTGTGTGTGTGTGTGTGTGTGTGTGAGTGTGTGTAGGTGTGTGTGGGTGTGGGTGTGTGTGGGTGTGTGCGTGTGTGTGTGATAAAATTAATTTTTGTGGGCAATTACTATTTTTATTGTATTACAATCTCATGTCTTATGTGTATAAAGTCAGTACATTTGGTTTTAATTGTCTGGCACAGGGCCTGTTGGTGAATAGAAATGACTGAGGCTGCTGTCATTTGGTCAAGTTAAATACTTATCATTTAGCTTCAGAAAACTAGTGTACATTTATGTGAAGCCAGATGGAATGCATTACTATGGCTTTTTTTAAAACAGTCAGAAGTCTGAGATGTGCACATTGGATAGAGTTGCTATACTCGATGGGTTTGGGGGGTATGGGTCTATATTACATAATCAAAGACTAAAAACATTGACTCACCTTTAGTCGACACAAAAATCTTGAACCTGAAGTTCATTGAATGGCCAAATAATGGATTTCTTTCCAAGGGAAAGAAATTGGTAGGCCAACAACGAAAACAACAAAAAAATAAACACTTTTAAGTGGGGGGCTTTGCCCTCACACTCCCCAATGTTGGAGGCTGTGCCCCCCACACCCCCTTAACTAAATATTCTAACTCTGAAATCATGCTACAGTCACAGAAAGGGCAGATGTAACGGAATGGCCAACCAATTTCTTTCCCTTGGAAAGGAATCATTGATTTGGCCATTCGATGAACTGCAGCTTTGAGATTTCCATGTCAACTAAAGGTGAGTCGACGTTTTTACTATTCAAACATATGATATAGACCCGGGAAGTATGTCAAAGGAAAAAACTTCAAAGACCAATACACGTAAGGTTCAGATAAGGCACATTTAATAACTTGCTGCAAGGAGACAAAAACATGCAAATACAGGATTTTGCCAACTATTAACAGGAAGTATGCTATTTTTATACTGTTCTACAAGACATTGCCTTTTATGGTTGACATAATTAAACACAACTTTCAGTATTGTTTTACAGCAGATTTTACTCAGATTTTCTGTTGACATGACTGGATTTATGAAAAACATTTTGAGAAAAACAACCTGGCCTTGGTGGGCTCTAGCCCGTTACAAGCTTCTATTGTGTAGTTCTAATACATGTGTTACATTTCAAGGTACTTTTCTAGTTTAGGCACAAGCAAATGCTGATTGCAGTTCATATTTTCAAGCAGTCTTTGTTCTGATTATCTATAGCTTCTGCAGCTGTGTATTTTCTCACAGCACAAGCGGAACTCCTTCTCTAAGTCTCATAACATTAATACAAGTGATACATCTATTCATTATTTTCCTGACACAAGCAGAAATTATCTGCTTCCCTGTAAATTTCCAAAGCATAAGCAAAGATTATAGCTGTGCATATTTCATGGCAATACAAGGTTAGAAAGCTTCTGCAATTTGTACAGATTTTATGCAGTGTGAAATAGAATAAATGTGTTAACCCTTTTCATGCCTTAAATGCACTAAGCATATTACTAATACATACACTAATACATATTTTTCTGACATTTCCCCCCTTTTAATACTTTTATTCTACTTTCAAAATAAGCATAAACAGTTTTTTCTTCTCCTAACCTCTTTCCACTTAGGATTTGCAGTTAAGAGAGTCATTTAATTTAAACTTATGAAAGCATTTTTAATCTTTTAACAGTTCTTCAAACTCAGTACTTATATAAGGTTTCAGAAACTGACATGTCTATAAGGTCTTTAATCAGTCTTTTCATACAGGGGATGCCACAGCAAACACATACTCCCAGTAGGATCATTCCTACACAAATGGCAGTCAGGATGTTCATTAAGATAGTACCCCACCCCCCCAAACCATTTCTGGAAAAAGTCCATCAGTGGGTTTGGTCCTGGTTTGGTCATGGCCGACACTTGCTGAATTACCTCAATGTGATTGTCTATCTCATGTTTATGGTCAGGAATATACAAACAGCACTCCTCCTGGATTAAAGTGCAAGTATCGCCTCTCGCCACTAGGGTGAAGTCGAGAGCCATGCGGTTTTGAAGCACTACAGTTCTCATGGCATTCAGTTCATTAGTCACCAATTCGAGAGCAGTAAAAGTTGCATTACTTATTACTTCAAGAAGTTTAGACAGTGTTCTCAGCTCCCAGATCGATTTCACTGCTCCATATGCTGGTAATATGCCTGCCCACGATATAACACTATCACTCAAGTCCATGTGTGTCAGTCCATTGCCTATAGAATGATGGTTTTTTCGACGTGCATCGATTTGCCCCAATGGATTTACAGGTTTCTTAACGACTTCTCGGACATTCCGAATTTTTCCTCGAGGTAAAACTGCAGTGTGTCGTATGGCCGGAACCAGGTAGCCCAAAAAACAACTTCCGGACCAATTCTCAGGTAACCACTTGTATGCCTTTCTGCCACATACAAAATAACAGTCCTCTACTTTAGTAGTAACTTTGCTATGAATATACACTTGCCCTGCATGAAACATTTTTCTATCAATTATAGACAGTTGTTTATAGAGAACAGAATTATGTTTTACTTCATCAATTGTTTTGTGCATCAATTCAAGAAATGAATTATAGTTTGTATTACAATAAGAACCTGAATTGTTAGCTTTAGTGTAACATTTATAAGGAACAGTCACATTGCAATTGCTCCAACCCACCTGAACAGTATCATTTTTATAAAAACACACAGTTCTCTTTTGTGGAATAGACAAGTGCAATGCTATTTTATCTTGTGATGTAATGGTTGAGGTATCATAAATCAAGTTTTCCCAGGTCTCGTTGACCCCTAGGGGGACTGTAGTCATTAATAACCCCCCGTATGCTGTTGGCAAAGCTGTGCAAATCCAGCAATTCGAATCATTGAAAGTCTCAGCATACACATATTTAATTGCCTGGTAAATGTTGAAGTTTGGGTGCCAGTTTATGAGTAACGCTTCACGTTTATTCAGTTCAGTTTGTGTGGCTGGAAAAAGGAATGGCCACAACAAAAAGATTATTGTCACTAGTACAGTTAACAGGATGATTATGCAGTACTTCTGAGGAAATGGTTGTTCTGCATTCCTGTTTTTTCTGGATTCTATCATTTTTGCTCTTGACATGTGACAAGATTTTTGTCCAGTTCAAAGTTCTTAACTAGTTTGCAGTGCATCAGGTGGATCCACGGGGCATGGTCTGCGATCTTGACTGCAGTGGGTGTCGACAGAAGCACTTGATATGGACCTTCCCACTTTGGTGACATCCAATTCTTCTTTTTTATTGTCTTCACCCAGATCCAGGTTCCTGGAGCCACTGCCACTTCTGATGGTTTGGTTTGTTCTTTATCTGAAACAGAATTTGACTGCAACAGATGTTTAGAATTTAACAAATTTCTTATATACTCTGGTAGTGTACAGTCGGCTTCCTGGTCTGCGGGCATGAGAGGTTTCCACTGAGGTATATAAAAAGCCCTTCCAAATAGTTTTTCAAAAGGAGTCAATCCTTTTGCATTTGGAACAGTTCTCATGCTCAACAGTGCCAGGGGCAGACAGTACACCCAATTTCTCTTTGTTTCTGCTATTAACTTTCTTAGCTTACTCTTTAAAATCCCATTATGCCTCTCAACTAACCCTGCAGATTGCGGATGATATGCACAATGATTTTTTAAAGAAATACCAAAATGTTTACTTAACTGCTGTATGGTTTGGCTTACAAAGTGTGTACCGTTGTCACTGTAGATCCTTTCCGGAATGCCGAATCTAGGGATGATTTCTTTAACGAGGATTTATGCTACAGTAGCCGCATCTGGATTTTTAGTTGGAAAGGCTTCCACCCATCTGTAAAACATATCTATAATGACAAGACAATACTTCTTATTTTCACATTTGTTCAATTCTATGAAATCAATACAGATAGTATGAAATGGATATGGTGGTGTAGGGAAACTCCCTTGCTTGGGCTTTAATGCCCCTTGTGCATGATGTTTGTTAGAAACGTGGCACATTAAACAACATTTTTTAGAGTAGTTTAAGAATCCATATGTCGTGAACACTCGATTCACCAGCTGTACCATCCCCCCTGTTGAGACATGGCATTGCTCATGGCTCAACAAAGCTGCATATCTAAACAAATTAGATGGTAATTTTGGTTTCTCTTCTTTAGAGATGTACAGCCCCTTTTCGAGAATTACTCCTCGTTTTAACCATCTTTGTTTTTTAGCCTGCGTAGTAAGTGTCTCCATTGTCTTTAATTTCTAAGTCTAAAATCTCAGAGGGTTGTAATTCCTCATTCAAAAGAAATACTTCTGAAACTGCCTGTTTTGCAGCTGTATAAGTTCTTGCATTATCTTTTGAAATTTTATCCTGTTGCTTGGTATGAGCTGTGCATTTTCAAATAGCTACTTTCGGAGGTAACTGAATAGATTCTAAAAGATCTAAAATAAACTGTGCATGATTGATTGGTTTGCCAGTAGATGTTATTATTCCTCGATTTTTCCACTGTTGCACAAAAACATGTACAGTAGAAAAAGCGTACTGGCTGTCAGTAAAAATGTTTACACATTTACCCTTTGCTAAGGTACATGCTCGTGTCAATGCAATCAATTCTGCTGCCTGTGCAGATAAATTGTGTGGTAAAGGTTTCGCTTCTATAATCTTAGTATCAGAAACTAATGCATATTCTACTAGGTTCTGTCCTGCAGGACCCCTTTTGCACGAGCCATCCACGTAGTATGTCACCTCAGCATTATCCAAGGGGACATCCGTGAGATCTTTTCTGGGCAGTGTCTTTAGCTCAATCACCTGCAACCAGCTGTGTGGTGTGCCATCTGCAGGGGTTGGGAGCAAGGTAGAAGGGTTCAAAGTCGTGCATCGTTCAATTGTCATATGAGGTTGGCTCAACAATATAGTCATACAGGAAAGATGCCTAGCAGGGGAAAGATATGCTACCTTCTCTTGCAGTAAAATAATCGTGACTGCATGAGGCACTCTCAATGTGAGAGGGTGGAACAAAACTACTGAGGCTGAAGCCTGTACTGCCATTGCAGCTGCAACTACTGCTTGTTATCAGTAGGGTAAAGTCTGTGCCACTGGGTCTAGTTGTGATGAATAATAAGCAATAGGGCGTTGCTTGTCCCCATGCTGCTGTGTTAACACTGATGTCATATAACCTTGCTTACAATCTACAGTTTGGAAAAAACGTTTATGATAGTTTGGTAATCCTAAAACTAATGAGGATGCTATTAACTGTTTCAGTTTGCATAAAGCAGATTTTGCTTCTGGTGTCCATTGTAACAAATCCTGTGCTGCCATAGGCTTTTTATATATCAGGTTAGTCAGCGGTGCAGATTCCAAGTCATAGTTTGGAATCTAACTCCGGCAAAAATTAGTCGTACCCAGGAAGGACATTATTTCCTTCTTGGTAGTGGGTTTTGGTGCTTGCAAAATTGCTACTTTTCTGTCCTCATCTAATGTCCTACCCTTTTTGGATATTACATATCCTAGGTATTTAACTTGTTTTTTCCAAAGCTGCAGTTTATTTTTGTTTACTTTATGTCCTTCAGTGGCTAAAAATTGTAATAGCACTATGGTATCTTCTTTGCAATCTTGCTGGGTGGGGGCCGCCAGCAGGATATCATCAACATAAAGTAAAATTTGACTGCCTCTTGGTGGGGTAAATCCCGCCAGGTTGCTTGCCATTTCTTGTGAGAATATTGTTGGACTTTTACAATATCCCTGTGGTAGTCACGTATATGTATACCTTTTCCCCTGAAATGTGAATGCAAACCAATATTGGCTGTCAGGGTGTATTGGTATTGAAAAGAACGCATTGCTGATATCTACCACAGAAAAATATTTCTGTTGAGGTTTTAAATCATTCAACAGGGTGTGTGGGTCTGGCACTGTATGTGCCCTTGGTATTACTGCATTATTTACAGCTTGTAAATCTTGGACCATACGCCATTTTCCATTTGCTTTCTTAACAGGAAATAAGGGTGTGTTACATGGTGAATCAGGAGATTCCCCCAGCACCCCTTCCTTAAGTAAAGCTGCTATAATAGGTTTGATTCCTACCTCTGCATCTTTTCTTAAGGGATACTGTCTTTTCTGTGGTCTAAATGTTGACTTTGGCATGATAGTAACTGGTCCCGCTGTGCAAATAAGTCCTACATCTGACTTTTCTGTTGACCAAAGAGTTTCTGGTATATTCTGTAAGGCATTTTCTTCCTCCTTTAATAGGAGTGCTAATCAGCTGTCCTTGCTAGACTGCAAGTGCACGGCTGGGTGGGTCTGAGTTATCCAGTTCAACTTTTGCATTTGTATTTCCTGTTCTGACAGTTCTAACTCTGTCTGCTTTTCCCATTTCGTGACTTTTTCTCCTAAGTCTACCCATTTTACATTCTTGTCCTTAGTTAAGCTAACATGTGGTAATCGATTAGATTTATAGAGTGCAAAGAACTCCTGGGGCAATGAACAGCTGGCTACACTGTTCCCTTCCATGTCCCAGTACAGATTACGTAATATTAATCTGTTTGCACGATTTCTAAACAATTTTTGCTCATATTCCTTATCAGGTCCTGGTGTGTTACAATAATGCAGAGTACAGTGCAATAAATGTTGTTTATCAATGTCAAGGGAGGGGAACTTGTTGATGGCTACGTTCATCAACTGTTCGGTCACTGCCCCTGGACCAGTTGTAACCAAGTCCTGGCTGTACCAATAGAACATTTCACCCTCCGATTGCACTGCAAAGGTATCAATTTGTCGCTGTGCTTCCATACCCTGCATAGTCGGAACTACTGCTATACCAAATAGCTGCATAAGGTCTCTGCCCAAGAGGTTTACTGGTCATTTTGTGGAAACAACAATTTTGCTTTTCTGGGTCAATCCTGAAACAGGATCAGTTATTGCAATATTATAGGAGAGGGGCTCCCGATACAGCTGTCCATTAGCTGCTTTCACTAGTATGTAATCAGGTGACTCTGAATTCTCTGGCAGTTTGGAGGGATGTATCAGGGTCCGTGATGCCCCTGAGTCACACAAGAATTTGACCTCCCTCCCTTCTACCAGGAGTGTAACTTCTGGTTTTGTGTCTGCTATATAGAGCTCTAAGCTCAATAAAGCTAAATCCAATATTTCATTTTCTTCACTATCTGTAACTTCCTGCACTTCCTCTATTTCTTCTGTCACATCCTCTACTCCTTCTATCACATTCTCATTTGTCCTTTCTCTGCTATCCCCTTCTAGTGATTCTTGACTATCATATAGTCAGTCCTCACCCTCCTTGTCTTCCATGGTTGCCTCCTTGTTTTTCTTGCAATCCCTTGCCAAGCGTCCCTTTTTACCGCATTTAAAACATTTACCCCTTTTCTTTCGCCCTTTAAAGTCCTCTGATCACTGATCAGATTGTTTGTTTCCCTGGTTATTTCTCTTGCCCTTTTTCCTGGACTGTATTACATAAACTTCTGCTCCATCTTCTACAGAAAATACTTGGGATTTCTTTTTCTTTTTGCTAATAAAATGCCTTTTGGCATGCCTAGCACATTCAAGTAATGACTGTAACCTGCTTGTATGATGATCTACCATGTGCTTTGTAATAAAACTGCTTATGGGTGCAATGCTGCCTTTCAAAAATGCATTCTTTAACTGCTGCTCATATGGGGAATCTTGTGTCTGATTTTCAGGAATCTGCATTCCACAATGGTTATTAAAACATTCTAACAGTCTGGCATAATATCTGTCAATAGTTTCACCTTCTTGTTGGATGCATTGATTAATGCAAGTCCAGTCTGCCCTAGGCTTCCATTTCTCAGAGATGCGGTCTGTAAGACCTTTTACTCTGTTGTCTAGTTCTACGCTGCTATGTGGGAGGGGCCTGTGTGCAGCGTCATGGGGATTCCAGTTGCCACTAATCATGTGCCAATCTGGTCCCACAATTTGTCTGACTACTTTTTCTATCTCTTTTCCATTTAAATTATAACTTAGCCTCATTCCTTGCAAATCTTCTAAGAACTTTTTAAAATTAACTTTTGGATGGGGAATTCCCTCAGTGGCTTTCCGGATGTTTTCCGGAGTCCAGGGTCTATACACTAGAATAGTTGGGTCCTGACCTTTTTGCCCTGCCTGAGGATTAGGTACTTCTATAAGTGGGCATATTTCTTTTTCACTCATAGATCGTGAATTCCTACCCATTTGATATAGTTCAATGTCCCCTTTTGAGTTACCTGCCCGTGTTCGAGACCTGGTCTCAATGGGATCTTTAATAAACGGTTTTGCTTTTGTAGTTTCTCTATTTACAGTGGCAGCAGGATATCGCGGGGGTGGACTAACTTGTTTACTTGCTTCATATTTTGGTAAGGGGGGGCGGAGAGGCCGATGCTATTACTAAGTTATTGTCCTCCTTATCTAAAAACATTGCTTTTGAATTATCGTTCTTTTGTTCCCTACGGTTTACTTCCTCAATCCACCTGTGTGCCTGAGGAATTCTTAATTGGCGCTGCTTTTATACCCAACCTTTCGAATCAGTTTTAAGCTGTTTGACAAGTTTGATAAGCGAGGATTTTTCTAATTTACCATCAAATTCATACTTATTAACCCACTTTGAGTAGTATTTAATATTATCAGCACGCTGTGACTGCATGTATTTTGCATCTTCGGTTAATGGTGGACTTTGGGGTCTTTTTGTGCAATTATTACCCATTTTGTTCTACCCTTTTTAATCGTTATGTAACTCCTTATTTTTAACGTGGTACCACAGATTTTGTTATAGTCTTTTCAGAATGACTGCCTACCTACTCTGTTTCCCTGATCTATGACAAGACAGTAATCTTTTCTGTCCCTGACTTGTAAAAATACAGTCCTGACAAAAACAATACAAATCTAGTCCCTGATCTAAAACAGAAAAAAGGTAGATTCACCTTACCTGAGCCTTCGTGATTGATCACCTAGTTCGTGAAAAACCCGTCCTTCAGTCGCAGATCAGAAAGTGGCTGGCCTCTTTTGTACGACAATTCAGTCGGAAGGCTTTTCAAATAAGAAGAACTGATGTGGTTTCTTCCCCGTACGGTTTCAAGCCACCTGGCCTGTCTGATCCAAGGCGAAGTGAGGGTTTCCGGTCCGAAGGACCAATCAGTCAAAGGTAAAAACTTCAAAGACCAATACACGTAAGGTTCAGATAAGGCACATTTAATAACTTGCTGCAAGGAGACAAAAACATGCAAATACAGGATTTTTCCTAACTACTAGCAGGAAGTATGCTATTTTTATACTGTTCTACAAGACATTGCCTTTTATGGTTGACATAATTAAACACAACTTTCAGTATTGTTTTACAGTGGATGTTACTCAGATTTTCTGCTGACATGACTGGATTTATGAAAAACATTTTGAGAAAAACAACCTGGCCTTGGTGGGCTCTAGCCCATTACAAGCTTCTATTGTGTAGTTCTAATACATGTGTTACATTTCAAGGTACTTTTCTAGTTTAGGCACAAGCAAATGCTGATTGCAGTTCATATTTTCAAGCAGTCTTTGTTCTAATTATCTATAGCTTCTGCAGCTGTTTATTTTCTCACAGCACAAGCGGAACTCCTTGTCTAAGTCTCATAACATTAATACAAGTGATACATCTATTCATTATTTTCCTGACACAAGCAGAAATTATCTGCTTACCTGTAAATTTCCAAAGCATAAGCAAAGATTATAGCTGTGCATATTTCATGACAATACAAGGTTAGAAAGCTTCTGCAATTTGTACAGATTTTATGCAGTGTGAAATAGAATAAATGTGTTAACCCTTTTCAAGCCTTAAATGCACTAAGCATATTACTAATACATACACTAATACATATTTTTCTGACAGAGTATATGTGATAAGAATAGCTACATGTGGGGTGAGGGATTGCAGTGTATCTGAAAGTAGCAAGTTTGCCATATTTTGTTTTATTTTCTATCACAAACATCATCACTGTACACAAGTGACTGTGTGCTGGTTAGGGCAGAATGTGTGCGTGTAAGTAGCTTTTCATTGGCATAGTGACACTGTGAGCAGTATTGTCAGCTCACAGGGCTTGGTATTGTGTTTGCATTTTTAGTTGTGATTCTTTCTTTGTGGGGTTTCATGTACTCCTTGTCTCTGTAGGTTTTACCTAGATGCTCTGGTTTCCTATCCCAGACCCTCAGCTGTATAATATATGTCTAGGGCCATTTGCCATCACAAATTAACATTGGAGGGATACTCAGAAGATAACTATCGTGTTTTGGAGGGGTAAGTAGTCAAATACTTCTTCCATATAGAATACATATACCTTTATATGTATCTGTCATCTCATGTTATTGGAAACTACTGTTTGTTATCATTGAACTTTAAGCATTAGATACAACTTATTTTTCATTGAAAGAAAAAAATAAGGTTGACTTTCTTTCCTTAATCATGATTACCATTTGGGCCATCACCGAATTAAAATGTTGTTAAAAAAAGTTCTAAGATGGCATCTCAAAGAATCTAGAAATCTATGACTTTTGGGTGACTTGGTGGCCTCAGGCCCCCAGCTTAATTTTTAATTCGTAAGACACAGACACCTGTTTTATAGCAGAAACAGTTTAAGTGACCTTTCCCCGGAAAAATGTGGATTTTTTTATAAATAAAAATAGTAGTCTGCAGCTTGTCCTACAATTCATAGGTAATTAACCTCTTCTAGTTTCTTCAAGTCACAATGCCATGCAAGCTTTGCTTTCTCTCCTAACTAGAGCACCTATATTTCAAAGGAAAAGGCTTTAAAAGAAACATTGCAAGTAAATACACACAACAAGCAAACACGATAACAATAGGAGCAATATAACCCAAGACATTTCTTTCACAAAACTTAGACTATTGTATGATAGAGATAGCTCAAATGAGCTTTTTTTTCAATAAAATCTTGCTAGACACTGTCAGAATAGAATTTCAGTTAAATATAGGTTTATGTAAGAAAACATACAGTAATGGTAACGCACTTAATATATATTAATGATTACATAGTTGTCAGACTGTTGAAGGGTAGGTAGAGTGATTATGGCTGTACAAAGAGTTGAAAATCCCCTTGATTTATAGTATAGGAAACTCATCTTCAATGAACATTCCAGAACATGCCTCATTCCTCAAGCCATTTGATAATATTGTAAGCATTATAGTGTATCCCATCCTAGTATTCTCATAATCAGGAATGCACTCTTACTTGTGGCTTCAGGTCTTAGCACTATTTTTCACTCCATCTTGTTAAAATTCCTATGGGCTGTGAAATGCCAGCAAGATCTATGTAATATGATGTGATTATTCTATATAAATGCTGAAATTTCAGACATGAAATAACTGAGGAAAAGACTAGCCCCAGGATTCAATAAACTCTGTGTAGGCTCTGAGTGAAGTCTACAAGAAGTTTTCATGTGTGAGCGGTGGTGTGCGGCAAGCAGAAGCAGACATTACTACATAATGCATATTAATGCTGCGTGCCACATCTAATCCATGTCAAAGTGAGGTCATGTGGCTGGCAACAGTGTTGCTAGCCAGGAAACTGTGTAAGTGAATGGAGGTAGCAATTCTGTTGAAAGAAGAGCAACAATGGTCTGCAGTTTTGCACATAATGCTACAGTGATCACTGTGCCTTCAAAGATCTCTCTCATTCTGTTAGTTTAGCACATCCGCACAAAGGTTAACATAATGTGGGGACAATTAACTAGAAGTAGGGACATGTTTGACAGTGATGTTGCATACAAATGTGGTAAAATGAAACTCAAACATACCTCTCAACCTCTTAGAGCAAAAATCTGGACAAAGCCATAAATAATGCTAGGACAAAGGGCCCAGAAATATGGATGAATTCTAATACTGCTGTTGCAAACCAAGACAGTTGATAGAACAAGAGGTTTAACAGTAGCATAAATTTTCTGAAGTGCACAAAGTTTGGAACTCAAATGTCTGCCACTATTTTCTGACATCAATCCCCAATGACATGCCAGTGATTTGCCAGAAAACCAAAATGTTATGAGGAAAAGATCAAAAATATGAGATAAAAACTGGACATTCTGAACAAATCAGGACAGTTGAGAGGTATGAACTCAAATGTATGCAATATTAAGTCACGTCAGTCCTGGCATCATCCCAGTTATATGGCAGAAAGCCACAAATTGGATAAGGAACAAAACTGGACATCCTGGGTATATCTGGACATTTGAGAGATATGAATGTGAAGGATAACAGTCCAAACACAGTACAGGACAGTGTATCTACAGTGCAGAGTATTGTGATATCCAATTCCTGGCATTCTGTACTGAAGCTGTGTAAATGATCTGTAATGCGACATGGACTGCCATGTAAAATGAACACTCAGGGGAAGTGTTTGTATTGAATAGGGATGTGCAGATGAACTGTAAGAATGAACACAAGGAGAGAGGACAGGTGAAGCAACCTAATGTACAGCAGATGAGGACATGTCAATGGAAGATGGTTATAGCAGCAAGACCAATCACATATCTATATGGTACAGTAGGGACTGTACTGTGAAAATGCGTTTTCTGTGACTGTCACACAAGGTGACATAACAATGGGGAGGATGTCTGTGTGAGATAAGCATCCTTACAGGAATAATGCAGAGGACACCTATCAGGGATCTGACATACAAATGGGGTAGGGTGCATATTGTGAAGCTGTGTAAACTGAAATGCCTGAATATGAGTGTATTCTCAGCAGAGGTCTTCAGCAAGGTGGGCACAGGCAAAGGATCATGGAAAATATTACAAGAACCAACCACAATCATCAGAATAATACCACCAGTAATCCCATGCCTCTGACATAACATATGTGATTTGGAATGATAAGAGATTAGTTTGCACACACACACACTTGAACAACTATTATGATACATCCACACTCTATGAGGGTAACCACACACTGTTTTGGCACTGTAACATTTGCTGGAGGTGTTAGGAAGAACAGTGCTACACCTGTATATCTCAGCATGAGCAATACAGGCTAGAGAAAGAGCACCGTCCACACTGTCATGAATGATATACATGCCACTAATGTTGTGTAACACTTATGTATGTAATGTGTGCATCAGCAGGGCAGGTAGCACGCATGCATCTGGTGTAAAACATGATTGGTTTTCCGCACCATCAGACAGTCATGTATATACCACAATAAGAATACCTGTGAGATACCACATATGTGATACACCGGTCTACCCAGTTGGTGATATAGCTGTTTATGGCCACATATAACAGTGTTGATTGAATACCTCACTGTGGATTTGTGTCAAATGCCTTGCCCTGGTCAAGATGATACTATTGTTCTCATGCATGCCCTAGATGACATCTCTGAGGACATCTATCAGATGTAACAGACATGATTTATCATTAACAACTCACACAGGTCTGTGGCACACAGCTGAAATATTACTAGTGTCCATTTCAAAGATGGCCATAATTACATGTTTTTTTATCTCACAGTTGAGAAGAGTCAGGATGTCTCTATACATGCATGCATAAGGTGCTGTCCCCCCAAGTCACATGGGTGAATTTTGATATACACCCATTTAAAGGAACATAGCCGGTGTGGAGGGTGTGTTGAAGTGCAGATTCAATCATAGGTCATCTGCGATGTTGTCCCAGCCCAGTAATTCTGTGTGATAGGCCTGCATGAAGGTAAGACAGTGCATACTGCATATTGTGATCTGGTCTAGGGTTTTGATACAATTCCCATTGCAGGTATAATTGAGATACCCTCTCAGCTGGGGATTAATCCCTACATCACTAGATGAGTAACCAATTGGCTCACCAACAGAACTTATTACACTGGGAAAGTTGTTGAATCAACCTGTACCAGTAGAGCTGTCACCACTTGTAAACCCCAGGGATCTGTGCTTGGCTCTTCACTGTTTGGACTATATTTCTTGACAGTTCAGGCTAAAATATATGGCCTTTGGCTTACCATGTTTGCTGATTCTTACATATTGGGTGCAATCATTGAGTCCAGCAATGATGATAACATAGTACAGGAGGAGGTAACAACTGATTGGTGACAAAGGCACATGATCTACAAATAAATGCAAAAACATGTATTTATTATGTTGTCCATCTGAAAAGTGGAACTGCATGTTAATCATAGCATTGACAACAGTTCTTCTATGCTGAAACTCAGTGATGCAAGCACTGGGAACACATGTAGATAGCAGTCTGAACTTCGATCACCAAACATCCACACTGGTATTGAAAGCCTATGTTCTGCACATCATAAGTCATGCCATCATACCCAGATCTTAGGATTGTATGACAACATGCTCTCTTTTGCATGTACCTCACCAGACACACGCAACAGATGGAGAGACCACAGGGTATACCATGCCATGATGTACATGGATAGATTAAAAGCCATATCACTGTAATCTGTCTCACATAGGATGAGGTGACATCTGTCTGGCCCCCAGGCTAGTCTCTGACCCTGGTGGGAGTACTGCATATCCACAAATATGATATAGCTGATGACATCAGCAGTGTCGGTTGAGGAGAATATGCTAAGAGTGTCTAACATGGTGGTGTAAAATGCTCTCTGTAATGTCAAGTGAGAGCGCATATACATGCACACCCAGTTAATTGTAGTGAGAACAGAGCCCCTACCTATCTAACTACAAAGAGTACAGAACTCAGTACTTTAGGCAAGTGCCATGGCAGAAGTCCAACTTGGAGTGCCTCAGGCAACACTTTACAGCTGATGACATCAGCAGTGTGTGTTGAGGACAATATGGTATTAACAGTGCCCAAATGCTGGTGTAAAAATATCATCAGTAATTTCAAGCAAGACCACACACACACACACACACACACACACACACACACATAAACAGTTGACTGCACTGAGAATAGAACCCCTACCTCTCTAAGTGCACAGGCTTCAGGACTCAGTACTTTATGCAAGTGCCACAGCCAAGTGTGACTTTTCCAAGAGTGCAGATCAATGTATAGTAGATGACATCAGCAGGCCATGTGGGAGACAAGAGGTTGGGAGGCCTGCATGAAATGGATATTTAGGCATGTGCAAGTATCAAAATGCTGTCAATCCATGACATTGGAGCAGTAACTGTAGGATACAGACTTCTGCTATTTTGTCTAGATGCACACACCAAGCTGACTGCAGTGAGAACAAAACATCTACCTATCAAAGTATACATACTACAGAACACAGTACTTTACACAAGTTCCATGGCACAAGTCTGATTTGTACAATAGTGCTGGTCACCTTATAATAGATGACATCAGCAGGTCATGTGGGAGACAAAATGTTAGGAGGCCTGCATAAGTTCATAGTTTAATAGGTTCATAGGAGGCTATTAGCCTAATGGCCCTAGGGTGTTTACAAGCCAAGCTGTGTAAAAACACAAGTACCCTTATTGAATATAATTAGATGGTAGTTGTTAGTGGAGCAATTTTGTGAGCAGCACTAACTGGCCCTATCCATGAGGGACATAGAAGCCACCCCAGAGATGACTTTTTGATCATCCAACCAGTTGTCAAGGTTGCACTTAAACAAGGTCATTGAAGAGCACTGCTTCACATGCAATGGATGCATATTACAGAGGAGTGTCAATCCCTGGGGGCTATATCTGTTCTATGTCACTGGCTAGGTTGAGAACCCTGGACCAAGTTATTTTGTCCCATTTGATTTGCAGATGTCCAGCATTTTGCAGTAGGGCAGTGTCTGAGACTGATGTGTAGGCCAGGCATACATCACCTCTCAGTAGCATTTATTATACCAGATACAGTTACAGGTCTTTCATACTTTCCATGTATGTTATGTTTGGAAACCCTGGACTCTAATTGCTGCAAGTATCAATTAGTGGTCTGATACGGGTAGAGCTCAGAAGATGTATGACCTCCCTGGTCTTAGATGTGATGTCCATGTGTATAAGGTGCACAATGCACCATTTGTGTCTCATCACTATGGACACAAAGTTATGAAAGTGCAAATTGCTATCAACATGTGTTCCCAAGTGTCACACTATGTTTGAACTTAGAGGTGTGCTATGTATATCATAATTAGCAGTAGTACATCATTGCCAAATGGGACAATATGACATTGTTTATTTTAAGGTTCAGTCCATGAGTTTAGCACCAATCATTTGTCTGTGTCAAACACTTCTGTAATATGTTACTATCAATGAGGGACTCTATATGAGTGTGTCCAGTTAACAGTCTTCTGCAAACTTGGAAAACCACAGGCCATCTACTATTTCCTGCACTTCAGAGAAGTAGTTTCCAAACAGTTGAAGGCCACAGAACAGATCCTTGTGGTATTCCACTGGCAAGTGGGCTAGTGGTGGAGGTGCAGTCCCCAACTTTGAGAGTGTGTGTTCTGTTGATGAGCCAGTTGGCTATCCATTTAGTACTGTAAGGCCTAATTCACAGATGGGAGATCTTCACTATGAGACATGAATGGGGGATAGTGTCAAAGACCTTGGATAACTCAACATAGGTGGTATGTTCTATTATCCCTCATTCAGGTCTTTGGGGCCAGTATCAAAGAAGTCCACAAGGTTCAATAAGCAAGATCTACCCTTGAAAAAGCAGAATGAGTCTGGTGAAGTGTGTTGAAGATCACCTATGCCCCTCTGGATAAGGTCCATGCTGATTCCTTTCCTAGCCTTGCAGATATGCCTTTTAGGCTTATGGGTTAATAGCTGTAGTTCTGCATGTTACCACATTGATAAATTTACCACAAACACAAATATATGGTTGAACTTATATATGTGGAGGAACATAACATTAGTTAGGAAACTAAGTAGGGAGAATCACTTAGGAAAAGTAGTGCATAGTTAGTAATGCTTCCATGGTGAGAGTTGCAGCTAGGAATGTAACTACTTATAGAGCATTAGTGTTGTCAAAAGGGATATGTAACAAAGTTAGTACATACAGCCAAATTGTACAAGTAATGCTAAGTTAATAATTAACCTGGAGTGTTACATGTGCAATGCCAGGATTCAAATATGTGTGTTTTGAGAGATATTTTGAAATTATTAAGATTGCTTATGGATCTAATACTTTGTGGAAAGGTATTCCAATTTTTACCAACAAAGTTAGAGTAAAGAGAGATGCCTGCTGTATCGGATACTTTGGTTACTTGGAGTAAGTCTTTGTTAAATGATAGAAAACTATGACTGTTAGAATAGGGTTGTAGAAGGTTTTTTAGGGAAGGTACATTGTCAGGATTGTGCATTATTTTGTGAGCCATTATTAACTGGTTATAGTTCATAACATGAGTTAGTTCCAACCAATAAAGATTTTTTAGGCATTGACAGTGATGGGTTGAATGTGTGGAATTTGTTGCAGATTCAGCAATCTTATTATAATATGATTCTAATTTACTTAGTTCTGACTTTTTGCAGTTGGTAAGTATGGGGGATGCATATAAAACTGAGGAGAGAAGGTGGGTTCAAGCTATGGCTATTCTTGCAGTGTCTGTTAAGAATTTTTTGTTTCTATGCATTGTTCCCATTTTCTTGTGAACCTTTTTGATTGTGTTAGAAATGTGTATGTCAAATTTTAGTTTGTTGTCAATTATGACGCCTAATAGTTTTGTTTGGGAATCTGGGAAAATCCTAGCATTATTACTGGCAGTGATATAAAAGTTAGTTGGGAGGTTAGTAGGTTTAGGTGGGTGGAAGATCATAAGTTTAGTTTTATTAGGATTGAGAATGAGTTGTGAGTTTGCTAGCCATGTTTCAATATCAGAGAAGGCTTTTTGTGTGACTGTAAGAAGTTGATTTATTGTGGATGCTGCACATATGAGGGTTGAATCTGTATGATAGATGCTTGACAGGAGGCAGTCTTAAGATAATTTATGAATATGCTGAAGAGGATGGGCCCTAGGATTGAACTGTGAGGGACTCCAAGTGTAACAGGAAGGAGTGGAGATAGATCTTGCTTTCATTTCACAGCTTGCTGGTGATTAGCTAGATGACTTTGAAACCAGTTAACAGCATTAGGGTTGATATTAAGATTATTCAGAGTGGACAGTAACTTAGGATGGGAAACTGTATTGAACGCTTTAGACATGTCCAAAAAGACTGAAGACACTATTTTGCCATCATTTCTGAATTTGTTTATAGTATTAGTGAAACTTAGAAGAGCTGTAGTAGTGCTATGATATGGTCGGAAACCATATTGTGATGATCTGGTGAAATTATTGTTCAGAAGGTGTTTAAGAAGTTGAAAGTGGATACATCTTTCCAGAATTTTAGAAAGTGGTGAAAGTATAGCAATGCGCCAGTAGATTTTTAGTTCTGTTGAATTGCCTCCTGTGTGTAATGGTGTAATATATGCAATTTTCCAAATAGCTGGGACATACTGTTCTGTTATAGAGCGGTTTATAAGTATTGACACAGGGAAGGCAATATCTGCTGTTAATTTTAGATATTCTGCTGGCAAGTTATCTGCTGCCAGTGAAGTGGGTTTCAACTTCTTTAATAGTTTTGAAATAGTTTGTTTTGGGACTGTCTGAAATGAGAATGTATCTACAATACAGCTTGGATTGTTGGGTGTTAGCATTGTGGGAGACTTGCTAATCATAGTCAGTGCTAAAACACTTTCAGTGAAGAATATGTTAAATTGTTTAAAAATATTGTTTTGTGTTATCAGGTAGATTGGAGGGAGTTGTGGTTTGGCCAGGATGAAGTATGTTATTGATTGTGTTCCAGAATTTTTGTGGATTATTCTCTATTTCCATTGTAAATTAGAATAGTAGTGTTGTTTGTCTAGTTTAATTTGGTGTTTGGCACTTTTTCTAAGTTGCTGGTAAATTAAACAGTTTTGGAAGGATTTATTTTTAGCCCAAGTTTGCCATGCTTTGTCCCTTTGTTTTAGGGGGTACGAGTCTCATGGGTTGACCATGGTGTGTAGTTGGCTTTGACACAAACTATTCTTGGTGGTGCATTCTGTTTAGAATAGTAAGGAAGGTCTCATTAAAGTGCTGCACAGCAGCATGTAAGGGCGGTTGATTAAGAGGAGTCCAGTCTGTTTTTTCAAGGATATTAAGTAGAATATGTAAGTTAAAAATTTTCAGTGAGCTGCCTTTCACCTCAACCTTTTCATAGTAAGTGGAAACACTGTAAAATGTTTTCTATAAATCATGGGTTATTCAGTTTTCTCACATGTATTATGCATCATCCTATCTCACTTCTATCCTCAACTTTCTAAGTAGAAGTGAATTATATTTTAGCAATATCTTAGAAGTGAATTAATATCTTAGTAGTTGCAAAGTTTATAGACCTTAACATATGGGATGTTCAGCATTTTCTACTCTAAATTCAGGATCATTTGCTAAGTAAATTATTATCTGTACCATAATTTCATCTGCCCAAAATTTTCCCACACTGAGCCAAAAATAGGACCATATGGATCAAAGCTTGTCCTGGTTAAGAAATTAATATAAATAAAAATAAACATAAGTTATCTGGACTCAGATAAATTAAAACTAAATAAATGTAAAAGGCATAATAGAGTTAAGGTGGCAAGAAAAATATGCTGGGAACCAAAACACAAATTATTCTGAAGCTGACATTTGCCTTAACAGTAATATTGCTGAATGAAAGTGATGAGAAAAAAGTGAGGTAGGCAGATGACAGAGAACTCAGAAAATGTAAGTTGAACTAGAAGGATTATACATGTAAGAGAAGAATGACAGGTAGAAGGTAAGAAACATCTGTTCTCAAATGTCAAAAAGAGTAGAGGGAAATATTTACCTTAGGACAGGGACTGCACTGATGGCAGTCAGCCTTTTTCATGAAAATTGGCCACATAGTACCTTTTATAATAGACTAAGAGAAGCAGATTATGATAAACATTTTACCGCTATCATAGCCCTACCTTCATCCACAAATTGATGAGAGATGGCCAGATAACATCAGGATGGCTTTTAAGGGAAAGTACACAAAAATGAATCAGTCTGAAGTAATTTTAATGTTATATTTTAAGAATATGTGCCTTAAATAAAAACACATCTCATAAAGAAACATAAAAAAGGGAGAAAAAAGATGTTTTGATAATGTTTCTTGTAACATCCACATTTGACAAATAGCTTAGGTAGGAAGTTACAATACAAGCAGGAATTCCGTGCATTTAAATGTCATTAAGATATTTTGCAATTTTATGTCGTGAACACAGCAGAACAGATGAATACCTGTAAAGGCTCAAGGCTGGATTTACTGTGATGCCTGTGTAAGAAGGAAGTTAAAATACAAAATGTACCAAATGAGCAATTATTAGAAACAGATTAAAACTTGTAGAGCATAAAATGCCATTTCACCAAACTGGGTGTAAGGTATACTAGTACAATGCTGCGGATAGTACAGTATACAAGACCCCCCCCCCCAGACAATCAAATGCACTTTGTACATTCCTTAATATAGAAAATGACATTTCTATTTATTAACATTAAGCAAATATTTATCATCATGAGTTTCTTAATGTTATTGAGCAGCAAAACCTATAGATGGCAGACACACTCCATTAAATGAACACCTGCTTAACTGCTATGTTTGGACAGGGCAGAGAAAAGACTGACATCAAGGAGGTCAAGCATCACTTGTAGCTCAAGGGCTACAGGTTGGCTACCATATACTGTAATGAGGAAGTAGCCAGTAATGTGAGGAATTAAATTGCATAGTCTAAGAAGTTTAGGGTGATCCCTTGTTTATACCAAGTTTATAGTTAAGATAGTCAAGCAGCAAGGCCAACAAAAATAAAAACAAGGCTAAGAGAATATAATATAAAGGTAAACTGAAGCCACTACAGGAAAGGGAGATGCTGGCTATAGAAATAAGTGATGCAATGTATTTCAGATAAAGAGGGGTAAAGAGAATGTAGCCACAGTCTACGAAACTTTAGAAAAATAACAGTATAAATGGAGCAATGACAATTTTAGTTATAACACTGATGTCCAAAAATTATCTATGTCACTGCTATAAAGACTATTGAAACAAGTCAGCTATACACGAGGACAAAACAGAAATCACTGAATAGTTAAATTAATTTAAATTTATCAGATCTGTGATATAAAACAAATAAGGCATAAAACATTCTTATTAAGTCCCATTGCCAAAAAATCAAAAAGCTACAGACTGCAGTATTGATGGTAAAGTTGTGGAAATTATCTCATTTCTGCAATTACCTGTTTAATCAATTTCAGGTTTAAAGACCAATAAGTCTGAACAGGCTCATTTGCAAAGCCATGGAAAGACTTATTATTGAATTAATCAATCAGGACATAAGAAACCTCCAAACACTGGACCCATCTCAGTTTGGATTCATCAAGGATAACACATGTTTACTCAACTTGGTGGATTTTTTTTGTAAATGTCAGAAAAGCAATGGATGAAGGCAAAATGATGCACACTGCATACCTCCACCTGGCCAAAGCTTCTGACACAATGCCCCACTCAGGCATAATAGAAGAACTAAATAAACTGAGAATAGACCTCTATGCCACCCAGCGGATTGCTAGCTGGCTCACAAATATGATCCAGATAATCAGAATAGGGGAAGTTACTTCAACAAAGAGACCAGACACCAGTGGAGTCCCCAGGATTCTCTGCTGGGACTTCTCCTGTTTGGCATCTACTTTTCTGAAGTAAAAAACAAAACCAAAGGGCTCTGGCTAACTAAGTTTGTAAAGGACTATAAGCTAGGAGCAGTCATTGAACCCCCAGATGGTTTAGCTGTCCTACAGGAAGGTTTCTTTCAAATAAATAACTGGCATCAACATCATGGTCTAAAACCAAATGCAAAAGCATGCATTATTACATTCTTTGGGAAGTCATCTATCCCAGCGAACTATCACATTGACTATATTCCCCTAAGAATTGATCCAGTTTTTTGGGATTTGTGAACTTTTGTTAAGAGTGACCTAACTTTGGACCGACGTGTCTTATGTTGTAAGAAAGTCCTTCTCTATTGCACAGCTTATAAAAAAGGGACAGTGTCTAGATCTAGGGGATGTCATTGTCCTCCTTTATTCAGCCCTCATTATGCCACTCATTGATTATAATGCCCCCTTTGGCATGTATTTGCCCAGACACATGCAACAACTGGAATGGCCACAGAGATACTGTCATTACATCTGAGTGACACCTCCAGGCCTCTAGGAGTCAAATATTGCTTGTTCATATTTGCATCAATAATTCCAACCATGCTATGTACAAGGTTTTAAAAGATTTCATCTTAAAACTTACACAATCTCAAACTCAACTGCTTTAATATTTGACCTCTGTCTAGTAGATATTAACTGTTGTTCTTATGATAGTAATTTATATAGATATCATTTTCACATTTTTCTAAATATTTCAGCAACCAAGTAACACAGACAGAACTCCTTAACCTCATATGAAAGCTCTCAACTAGAGGAGTAAAATGTGTACATTGAGTGGTATCTGAGATATCGCAAGCTGTTTACAAAATATTACAAATGTAATAGTTACTTTGTTTACTATGGCTTATAAAATGCAGTTTAAGACCTAGAACCTAAAGAATACTACCACCATACAAATAGTTTGTGCTGAATAGTTTGCTATTTATATTTCTTTCATAACTCCTATGACTCCAGAGATATGAACATTTGTTTGAAATGTGAGGACATAATTTGATTCTGTCAAAAGGCTTAGGCTCTGCCCATTGGAAGTTACAGTGCAAACTTCCTGAGCTCCACTGGAGTGAATGAGTTAAAAGGATACAAGGCCTAAACAACATGTCCTACATGAAGTAACCAGTATCATATAGACCACTAAGAGGTGAACTGTGTCTGGCATACAAGACATCCTTAGACCCATTACTAATGGCTTTAATGCACATCAGCAAATCAAATGACATCAGAAATATCCAACCTAGGGATCTAAACATATTCTGCAACATCAATTGAATAATATGGAGGGTGCCATATCAAGATATTTTGGAGGCTTTAATAGGAAACCAGTATAAATGTTCATCTGAAGCTAGACAGCAAGGGAAGGAAAAGGAAACTGTGGAAACTCTGATGCAGTCAATGTTGAGGAGTGATAGGGCAGTGAGTTCCCATATGACAGAGCAACAGATGGCACAGGATGAAATTGAAGAGAATGTGCCACAGGAAGATGCTATATAACTTTATATAGAATGTCTGCAGGAAACTGAAAACAAAGGATGTGCCCTCAGTCTTGAAGAAAATGAACTACAGGAAGGGTTGCTTGATTTAATGGACATAGATAGATATATTAAGATCAATGAAAGAAATAGACTGCAGAAGGTAAAAAAAAAAAAAAAACACAAAAGTCAGAAGTCTGATAAAACAAATGAACACAGTAATTAGGACTGTCTATAGAGACCCATGCGATATAACAGAAGTAAACAGGATATATTACTGTGCAGCTAAACTAATAACTGATAAAGTTCTACCACAAGAACACAGGGCAGTGAGGGAATGGAAGGGGAGTAATCGAATACCATCATGGAAGCATTGAACAGAGAAAAATATAAAGCAATAAAAGAAGTGTCACTGTTAGAAGACTATGGAAGAGGGAATAGATCAACAAAAATACTAAGAAAGATAGATGTGATAAAAGCAATGCACAGTATTAAAATAGAGCAGGATCTATCATGCACTATCATAAATAACAAACTAAAAATTTCAGCACAGGTGGAAAAACTTAGAAGATAAACAGATAAATATAAAGAAAAAGTACAAAATAAGCAATTTATGCATCATCATCATCATCATCATCATCTTCTTTTGGCTGTTTCCATTAGGGGTCGCCACAGCAGATCACCTGTTTCCATTTCTTCCTGTCCTCTGCATCTTGCTCTGTCACACCAACCCCCTGCACGTCCTCTCTCACTACATCCATAAACCTTATCTTAGGCCTTCCTCTTTTCCTGTTAACTGGTAGCTTCATCCTTAGCATCTTTTTCCCAATATACTCAGCATCCCTCCTCAGCACATGTCCAAACCAAAGTAATCTTGCCTCTGGCTTTGTCTCCAAACCTTCCAACCTGGGCTGACCCTCTAATATACTTATTCTTAATCCTGTCCACCTTCGTCACACCCAGTGCAAATCTTAACATCTTTAATTCTGCCACATCCAGCTCAAACTCCTGCCTTTTTGTCAATGCCACTGTCTCCAACCCATATAACATAGCTGGTCTCACTACCCTCTTGTAGACCTTCCCTTTCACTCTTACAGGTACTCGTCTGTCACAAATCATGACCAAAAAATGCTTTATAGAGAATTGGGAAACAAGGTAAAAGGAACTGAAAGGCCACCAAAAAAAGAAGAAATAGATGCATTTTGGAGAAATATCTATGAAGATCCTGTGGAACACAAAGATGTTAAATGAATAAAAGAAGTAAAAGAAAGAATAAGAGGTTTAAAAGTACATGATATGACATGGGATGAAGTAACAGCCAGAGTGATTGAGGCAAAGTTAAGAAAAGCCTCTAACTGGAAAACCCCAGTCCCAGCTGCAGTACCTAACTTTTGGTTAAAAGTTTTAACATCTTTGCATGAAGATTTAGCCACAAGTAAAAACTATTTATATGTGCACCCTAAACAGACACCAACCTGGCTAACAACAGGTAAAACAATGCTCCTACTTAAGAGTGAACCTGCAAGCTACCCCAAAACTTATAGACCAATTACTTGCCTTCCGACAACATATAAACTATACATGGGAATTGATGCCGACAGAGTTTATAGTCATTTAGAAGAAAACTCAATTTTGGCAGTAGAACAAAAGAGCAATAAAAGAAATTCATATGAAACTAGGGATCATTTGTTGTTAAATAAAGTCATAGTGGAGAACTGTAAAAAGGTGAAGAATCTAAGTATGCCATGGATTAACTACAAAATGCATTTGATAGTACCCCACATTCATGGATAAAAGAGTGCTTAAAATGTATAAGATACACCCTATACTGATTGACTACATTACAGTGAAAATGAAACAATGGCAGACCACTTTGCAATTAAGCCATGATAAAGGGCAAATTATTATCCCAGGGATAAAACTTCAAAGGGTGACTCTCTGTCACCATTGCTATTCTGCCTTACCATTAATCCATTGAGCTGTCTACTTAACAGCTTAAGTCATGGCTATAATTTGGCTCCTAGAAAACAGCAAAGTCTAAAGACTTGTCAATGATTTAAAACTGTATAGCTCATCAGATGAGGAACTGAAAGCACAGCTGCAGGTTGTCAAAACTTTTTTCAGATGATATTAGAATGTCATTTGGCTTTGATAAATGTACAAAAGCAACTTTTAAAGCGGGAAAACTGCAGCACCAGGAAAACATTGGTTTGGGACAAGAATGTGATATAAAAGAACTCAAGCAAAAGGGACCCCGGATTTACTATTCTTCCATGCAGGACTAGCTTAGTCCTGCATGGAAGCAGATGTTTAGGAGCAGGACAGCAGTGCGCCATGCATATTAATGAAGGTGCACTGATTGAGCTCCTAATCTTACACGGAGCATGTAAGAGTGCAGGGGGCTTGTCTGAGAGCAGAGCTCTCAGAATATACACACCCTAGCAATGAAGAGCTGCAGAAAGGCCAAAGGAATGAGTGAAACTGCTCATATGTGTCCAAATATCCACAGCAACATACCCCCACATGTACAACAGCAATAGTAAATACAAATCAAATAAACAAATATTTTTTTTAATTAAGAATCCGATTAAAGCTAATCGTAAGTCCGCGGGTGTGACCAACATTTAGCTACGACTAATGCAGCTTAAATTGCTGAAGAGGATAACAAGGAAGATGTATGCAAATGAAGCAGTATAGCAATAGTGTAGTGGGCAGAGCATTCGCCTTACGAGCAGGCTGTTTCGGTTGAAGTCCCACTGCAGCACATTCCATTTTCCATGGCAAATCACATTATGACCAATATTTTAGTTGCATAACCCACCAAATAACATATATTTGTGAACTGGAGTACTGCATTAAATGCACATGTGAAGTGTCAGTGTTATAACATTGCAAAGTCCCCAGATAAGCACATGTGCCCCAAACAGTATATGTACACCAGAATCATGGATACAAATGGAAGGCAAAATGTGTAATGAATGACAACTCCATACAGCTTCCAAATCCCCCAACTTCCCAAGAACCATTAGATATTACTGTCTATATCAGTGCAATTGTAAGCAAGAGTAAGCACTAGTAAGCAATTGTAAGCACCAATAAGCAGTAGTAAGCATATTTAAGCACTAGTAAGCGAGTTTAAGCCCTTTTGCATGGGGGTAAGCAATGCACACACAGGATAAGCAATTTTGAAGCTAAGTCTCTGTAAGTATATTTAACTGGAGGTTAGCATTGCTTACCCTTGCGCAAACCTGCTTACAACTGCTCAAAACTGCTTTAATCACTCTGTATCCAATGGCCCTTGTTCTGCCCAGCAACAAAATAAACATCTTTGCAGGTCTTGAACCCAGGACCGTATACACTATAGTCACAGTAGTTAACCACCAAGCCATCACAGCAGTACAGAAGACTGAGGTATCACCAAACAAGTCCTCAGTATAGTAAAATCAAACTGAGCCTGTGAAAGGAATCAGTATACAGTCATATGTTCTATAACCCACTACATAACATAAATATGTGAACTGGAGTACAGCAGTAAGCTCAGATGTAAGGTGTAATTGTAATAGAGTGTTGATGTCCCCAATAAAACACAAGGACACCATACAGTGTACATACACATGAATCATGGATACCAGTCATATATATAAGATGTATGAATAAGACATCAATGCAAAAAATAAAATATAATTTAAAGTCTAATGTAAGCAATGCTAAGCATTGCACAGGCCAGCTTAGGAGCTGTAAGCAATGTGTAGGCCAGCTAACTCAATGTGCCCAGTATTATACCCCTTTAAACAATGCCAACCTTAGGTAAGCAGGTTTTCCCATAGCCTAGCCTTTTCAAAACTGGCCAATAACAGAAACGTGCGGGAAATCAGCCCTACTTAAACCCAACAGGTGGGAATCCATCTCATACTTGGTTGTAGCTTCCCCTTGCAGACACTATGGCAGAAAGGGGAGAAGGTGTGCGATTCTGGGTGCAGCGCTAATGCATCCAGGAGTCCAGAGTCATGGCAGGACTTCTTGTCAAAGACCATGAGCAGAGACTGCTGCAGGGCCAGTACCAGGGTTCCCAATACAAGGCAGAAGCCTGGGACAATCCCGCCCGTGACCTCTCCATTGTCACTGGCATACCCTGAACTGGTGAGCAGGTAAAGCATCACTATGCAGAACTGAAGTGCCATAGGAGGGACCTCTTGGAGCAGTGGATCCAAGAGGCTTGAACAGCAGAGGCTGTCCCAGCTGCTGTATCACTCCACTATGTGTGTAATAATTGCCAGCTCATGTATATCATGGATAGGTATGGCTAAATAGTCCTCTTATGTCCTCCACAGCTGCAACTGAGTGGGCCTAGAACCGGGAGGCCCACGGAAGTTGCCTGGAGACGTTGCAATGTGAGGCAGGTCAGAGGGTGGCCTAGTGGTTAAGGTGTTTGCCTTACAAACACAAGGTGCAGGGTTTGAGTCTCACAAGGGATAATTGGCTAGGCTTAAAATGGCTCACAAGGGCAGTTAGCTTAGTACTAATCTATGAACCTATGAACCTAATACTCTTGCATGTACTGTCATAGGAAATAAATCTAAAAGTATTAGTAAATTAATTGCCTCTATAAAACCTGTATTGTTTAAGGCAAGTACTGCATGCACTGGAGAATATGACAGGAAGAGTCTCAACTAGTTTGTATGTAAATAAAAGCATAATAGCCTGACAATAAAAGTCTAACTTGTGGACTGCATGTGTATACTCTGGTATCATATGGTAATGCAGATTTGTAATTATGTAATGGTACTGTTGTGTTAAGCACTGTTACCCACACTGTGCACCATAAATAGAATGTGTAGGAATGACTGTATATGACTGGTGTAATCCCCAGAGGACAATTAGTACAACTGAGAGACACATAGACAGAAAACAGTGAAAAGGGAGACAACAAAATCCGAATACCACATGCAACTGAAAAGTGAACTGCTGTATTTTTAGCACACACAGCCTTGGTTTGAATCCTGGCAATGGTAGTAGTCTACATACAGAATCATACCCCACAACTGTAGAGATATGTCCAGAATGTCCAGTAAAGTGGCACATATCTGCTACCTGTCAACCTGTCAACCTGGGAAATCAGTGGGATGATCCCAGACGTATAGGCAGCAAACAGGAAATACAACTGATTAATACACATCTATGAGAACAAAGCTGGCACACTAGCAACTCCCCAAAACCTTATGAGAGTAAGAAGCCATGTATGTCCCATTTACACCCCCATGTTGTCAAGTTGTGGCCAGAGTGTGTATAGTAACAGAGTGAGATGTATGTGCATAATAGTAATGTGGAATCTGGAACTGTGTGTGGCAACATTTAGGTAGTGCTAACAAACATTTCTCCCACAGGTCTGTCAGATACCAACACTGTGCACAGAAATGCAAGAATGATACAATGTACTGGTGCTGTTTATTTTGGAATTGTATGGCACTGTGACTTATGCAGTTGCTCTGAATAATAAGGTATTACTCATCACTGTCACCCACACTGTCCTAAAAAATATAACTGTCCAGGAAATCCTGTATAAGATCCTGTATAAGAGTGTTGTAATACAAGGTCAGAATGCAAAACCACAGGAGAATTATAAGACAGATAGCAGATAGGAGATATACAGCAATATCTATATAGCACACACAACTCTGATGGACAATGTTTAAGTTGTAGCAGACACAGCCATGGTCTGAATCCTGGGAGTGGAAGTAGGCTGCATACAGAATCATACCCTACAACTGTACAGATAAGACCAGAATGTCCAGTATATGGGCCCATATCTGCTGCCTGTCACCCTTTCCCCCTAGGAAGTCTGTGGGATGAGCCCAGATGTCTAGGCAGTAAACAGGGGATACAACTGATTGTCACACATCTATGAGAACAAACCTGTCACTCTAGCAACTCCCAAAACTGTTATGAGAGTAATAAGCCAAGTATGTCCTATCTACACCCCCATGTTATCAAGCTGTGACCAGAGTGTGTACAGTAACAGAGTGAAATGTATGTGCATAATACTAATGTGTAATCTGGTACTTTGTGTGGCTACATTCAAGTAGTGCTAACAAACATTGCTCCTTCAGGTACGTCGGATACGAACACTTTGATGATAAAAAAAGCTTGATACACTGTACTGATATGGTTTACTCTGGTATTGTATGGAATTGTGAGTGTTGCAGTTGCTGTAAATAATAAGGTATCACTGATCACTATCACCCACACTGTGCTACATAATATAACTGTGTAGGAAAGCCTGTATAAGAGTGTGGTAAGTCAGTAAAGGTTGAAGAGGGCAATAGTCTAGATATGTCCCAGTTCACCTGCTTGTGGTCAAGACATGGCCAAACTCTGTGCAGAAGGAGATGGACAGCTATGTGCACAACATCAATCTGGAATCTGCGAGTATGTGTAGAAACAGTTAGTTAGTGTTAACAAACATTCCCTCCACAGGTATACCAGGTAAGAGGTGTATACTGCAGATAAAACCAGTTCATGTGTAGCAATGACAACAGCCATATCATTGTCCAAACTAAGGCTATAGGGTAGTGTAGCAAGACTTGTAAAGTACAGATAACAGCACTGACTAGGAACGTAATGTGGACTACAGGAATATACTAGTTGTTAATTGATATCTTTCTCTCCCCCCAACCATATCTCCAGCAATAAACTACATACCCACCTCAACTGGTATGTAATGACTTCACTGTTCTGACTATGTCCTATTGGTTGATAAATATTTAAATCTGTTTCTATGCATGTGCTATATTGAAATATTCCAACATTGGTTGCATGGTGCCATCAATGTACCTGCATGCTGTTGTTATTACCACTGTGGTCCCATATATGCATGTGTTCTGTCTGCTATGCAACTGTTCCGTATCTGGTGTCTGGGTTAATGGAAATATCTATGCATGCTGTTATAGCTAACCCTGGAATGTATTGACTATTACTAACCCACATATGATGATAAAATTTAAACACTATAGCACATTTGGGAAGGCCAGTCCCAGCAGACCCACCTGTCCCACCTCAGCTGGCCGTGGCACCAGGCACCAGCACATCTGGGGCCCAACCTGGGACCACCTTGTCCGTTGGTCCTGCACCACCTTCACATATAACTGCCTCAAGAGATGGGGCTTGTCCCACTCCTGGGAGTGGGAGTGGACAGGAACTTGTCACCTGTTGCCAGGTCTGGGTCGTGTTGCATAGTGAGCTCCGTAGGGAGGTCAGAGATCTGCTACGCCAGCTTGAGGGCTGTGTATTACAACTAGAGGGTCAGCCTGGCTCTGTGACTCAGCCCCCAACACAGCCACCTTCGCGGCTGTGAAGGTACAGTGGTGACTGCTCATGGGTGGGGATCTCAGTCCCACTGTTTCCACTAGGGGGCTCATGGGCTTCCGATGTCCCACCACCCCTCCACATCAAGGTGTCTACCCCAACATGTGTCATATACCACCCCTATATGCATCTTGTTTGTCTTGTCTGTTAGCCTACCCAACCTACCACCCCAAATATACCTACTATCCCTTCCCAACAGCCCACTCTCACCTGAAAAAAAGGGCAATCTGTTTCCAAAAAAAATATATCGCCGCATACATAGTTGTCCATTTCGCACATGTGTCCACTGGACACATGTAATCTGGTCTAATTGGCATCACAACATATTATTGTTGTCCTCAACCCTCTCTCAGGGGTTTCAGTGTCCAAATCTACCTACGAAGTCAGTGTACATGCACAGTGGTTGCTGTAGAAGAAATGGGCAGCTATGGACCTTCCCTACACCCTTCCTGCACATCCCTAGCTATTTTCCCTACTGTCTTTCCCTCTTTGTGCCCCTTTTTCACCACTTTCCTATCAACCCTTTTTCTTTTCTTTTAAAGAAATTAGCATGGGGGCAAGTGGGAGTAAGCACTTTTAAGCAGCAGTAAGCGGGTTTAAGCCTATTTGCATAGGGGTAAGCAATGCCTACACAGGTTAAGCAATTTAAAAGCTGAGTATAAGAAACTGTAACCGGAAGTTAGCAGTGCTTACCTCCACGCAAACCCATGCAAACCCGCTTACAACTGCTCAAAGGTGCCTTAATCACTATGTATCCAACGGCCCTTGTTCTGCCCAGCAACAAAATAAACAGCCTCTGCAAGGCTCGAACCCAGAACACCATAGCCACAGTGATTTACCACTAAGCCATGACAGATATACATAACCCTGATGTTTCCACAAACATATCATCCAGCCCAGGCATTCCACAGTACACGGAATTTATTTTAACATGTAGATGCATGTGTGTGTGTGTGTGTGTGTGTGTGTGTGTGTGTGTGTGTTTGTGAGTGTGTATGTGTGTATATATTAATATCTAAATAGATATAACATATCTATATATGTAGTCTAGTGTCATTACCTCATTCTACCTAATCCAGGGAGAATATTTGAGAAGGCCAACCCACTTAGTTTCTGCTCCTCCTTTCCCATTTCTACTTTACAAAAAAAACATTTTTCTAAGCTTGTTTCCTGCCTTTCCTGTAAGTCGTCTAGTCCAGATACAGATTTGCTGTATTTAGGACTGTTTGTAAGCTTCTGAGTCCCCAAGCCTTTCTGTATTGGTGCAAAGCATTCTAGCTTAATTGTTTTTCTTAGAACTAGCCAGTTTTTTAGTTTCAGCACTGAAATCTGTTTCTTTGAGCTCAGCACTTGTCCAGAACTCATTGTAAGCACAAAATAAGCTACAAATTACTACAGCATTCAACTTTCCTCACTCGTCTAGAGGAAAACAGTTTCTAGTACTTAATAAATAAGCACCTATCCAGTCATGTCTAAGGGTCAGCTCCCAGTGTTTTCTCCTGTCTACCTGATGAATCTGGGCATCTTGGGGCAATGCAGCAATTGCCTCATGTACACAGACAACCCTCTCCTCCTACCACCCAACACTACAACCTGTGAGAGATGCAATTATATAGCCAAACTGGAAGCAAACCTCTCTTCACCCAAGACTGGACTAGACAGTCAAGAGGAGAAGGTAAACACTTGCACCACACCACACTCATCACATAGTCCCTCAAATCCTTCACCACCAAAACACACACATAGAAACACAAAACACACAATTATATTCATGGAGGTTCTCAATAAAAATCTACCCAAGCAACAGGGACCTCCAAAGCAGAAACGCAAGCAACCTCCACCACCCAACACAACTCAAATGACACATACCCACAAACTCAGTGCGCCACTCAACCACAGCCCTTAGGGCATAATGACATACCCAACACTCTAGTCATAGGTGACTCTATAATCAGGCACACTGATGTTCCACTCACCAGGCTAAGCAAGGAGAAAGTTACTGTCAGCTGCCTGTCGGGTGCCAGGATCCACCACATAACACACGCACTCAGGTCACTCCACAACAAGTAAAAATATGACTCTGTCATTGTCCATGTTGGTGTGAATGACCTGATAAGTACCTCCCTGGACTACATGAAAAGAGACATGGAGGAGCCATCTGATCTTGTAACCCAGGCAGGTATGACCCTAGCCCTGAGTAGCATCCTGCCATCACCCAGAATGATACCACAGTACAAGGACAAAATGATTGACTTCAACAATTGGCTAAGCTTCTGGTGTCATTCTAAAGCGATCCAGTATCTGTCTGCCTGTGGTGACATGATCGACAAACCACGATGTTTTGCCAGAAATAGCCTGCACCTGTCGCCCTTGGGATTCCGGATACTGGCTAAGGATCCTGCCACCCCTATAGTGCCTTTTTTAGGCAAGCTTCAAATGACAAATTCTCCAGCGTAACAGGTACAAGCAAGCAAAATGTGAGGGTAATGCTACTCAATGCTAGAAGTCTAAACCTCAAAATGCACTCACTCGAGGCACTCCTTAAAATGGAGAACATCGACATCTGTCCCGTGACAGAGACCTGGTTCAAGGCTCCAGACAGCACCCCTGCATTACCAGACCATAATTCATACCACACCTTTCTGCCCCCTAACCTGGACCAAAACACAAAAGGCAGAGGCGTGTCTATATTCATTATGGATATCCACACCTCTAGGCTAGTTGCTCAGCATAATGCATCCGAGATTATCCAAGTGCAACTAACTCTGGTCAAGACTGCAATCCAAATTGTAGCTTGCTACAAATCCCCCACCATGCCCCAGGATTCCCACTCCTTATTTCCTGATACACTGGAAAATATTAGGGTACAACCTAGCACCCTAATAATGGGTGATTTCAAATACCCCACCATTAACTGGGAAAACTACTCCTGTACCAACTCTTGTGCTCAACATTTTCTGGAATTCATAAATTCCAATGCCTTTGATCAACTTATCCACACCCCCACCAGGGGCAGCAATATCCTAGACCTCATCTTTACCAACATGGGCAACTGGTGTTCCACACCAGAGGTCAAGTCCTCATTGGTCAGATCCAACCACAATAAATATGACCAAACTAATAAACAAAAAGCCAGCAGCTTTAAAACACAATCCAGGTTTATTGAAAATCCAGGTAAGTGCTTTTGGCTGTAACACCAGCCTTCATCAGACAAAATGAACCACTCCTTTTTATACAAAATCCAGTGTATAATTAATTAACAATTAATCAGTTAGAGTCTACATATAAAATATAAACATAAAACCATATAAAAAGTATGTATGTATAACACATGTGCATTCCTATCTATTATAAGCCCTCAATTTTGGATGTTTAAAAGCTGGTATATTTAGGAAAAATACCCATTCCAGTACATTTTTGCACTTTACTAGTAATCATACACATCATGTAAAAAAAGCAGTCATCAAAGGCCAAATGGTGCGTGCAGCCAGGATGGTAGATGATGTGGATGAATTCATACAAGAATGTAATTTTATAGGCAATATGTTTTTGAATAGGGATTATCCCAAAACAATTGCAGATAGTGTAATTTGTGAAGTGGTGGACAAAAGACAAAAATGATTTTACAAGCCTTTGCTAGCATCAGAAATTAATGCAACTAATAATACCATACAATTGGAAACTCATGTTTCAGACCCAGTTTCATCTACTTCTAACTTACAAAATACAACTAATGGCAATACATATGGAAATATATGTTTTGTCACAACATATACTAATGATAGTCACGATATTTTTTGTCTTATGTGTAAAAACTGGACACTTATAGCAGGTGACAGGGACTTAAGTCAGATTCTAGGAACACAGCCTAATGTGGTATACAAGAGGGATCATAACTTGAAGGATTGGTGCAATACCTGTTCCACTTCAACTATCAAGCCCCAAGGTAGGATGAGAAAGTGCAATATGTGCACTCAGTGTACTTATATTTTAGAATGTGAAGAGTTATTCTTAGCAGGGAAGGGCATCACCATCCCTGGTTATTTTAATTGGAACACAAAGGGGATCATATATGCAGCCAGTTGTTTAGAATGTTCTGCTTATTATATAGGCAAAACAGAATGGAAAATCAAGCAGCGTATATATGAACAGACTTATGACTTTAGTAAATGTAAGAACACTAATGCCCTTTATAGACATTTAGAAAATAATCCCACTCAAAATTTGGTTTTGTAGTATTAAAACAGATTCAGGAGGGTCCCAGGGGAGGTAACTGGAAAACCATTTTAGAAACTAGGGAGTATTGGTGCCAATGTATTTAAATGCTGCACAACTCCCAGGTTTAAATGATACAATTTCTATTTCAAGCATTTTAAAATTGAGGGCTTATAATAGATAGGAATGCATATGTGCTATACAGACATATTTTTTATATGTTTATATTTTATATGTAGACTCTAATTGATTAATTATTAATTAATTATACACTGGATTTTGTATAAAAAGGAATGGTTCATTTTGTCTTGTCTGATGAAGGCTGGTGTTACAGTCGAAAGCGCTTAGCTGGATTTTCAATAAACCTGGATTGCGTTTTAGAGCTGCTGGCTTTTTGTAGATCTGACCACAAGCTAATCACCCTAGACATCCACATTCCACCCCCACGCCCATTATGGAATCCGCTGAAAAAAATTCTCCAAAGCCAACTTCATGCTTCTTAAGACAGAAGTGGCAAATTTCACGACACCCATGCTGACGGACAATAGAGGTACAACTGCTGAATCCTATACAAATGCCCTTTATAAGCACTTAGATGAGTGCATGGACCGTGCAATCCCTAACAGAACCAAGATGCTATCCTCCAAAAAAAGGAAGCCAATATGGTGGTGCCCTGTCAAAAACAAACTCTACAACAGAAGAAGGAAACTGTTGCAAAAAAGAGTAAAATCCCATAATTGGAGGAACTCCCTGGTCAGCCTCAGTAAGAAGCTGAGATCCCTCATAAAATCCTCCAAAGCTAGTTACAAAAACAAAATCTCCACTGATTCTAAAGACAACCACAAATCATGCTATAGCTATGTCAAGAATCTCAATGGCAACACTCAGATCTGCTCTGAGTTACAGCATAATGGCACTAAATATACTGAACCTACTGATGATGCCAACATCCTGGCAGATAGGTTCAGTGCTAACTTTACCCCTCTCTCACCCCCATCTCTATACTGGAAGAATGCAAAGTTCCTGTAATCATGGCAGCGCAGAAAAAATACACTCTCCAAAGCCAAGAACACAGCATCCATGGGACCTGACAACATCCCAGGTTGCGTTCTGCATGAACTACAGAATGATCTGGCACCCCACCTAAGTACCATGTTCAGTTATAGCATCACCTCAGGCTTTGTGCCCACTGAATGGTGCACAGCAACAGTTATCCCACTCCGGAAAGGGGGAGCCACCATGGACCCCATGAACTACCTCCCCATTAGCCTGGTCTGGAAGGCTATGGAATGTATCATCATGGAACTTACAAACAATGACATTGGTAATCTCCAAACTCTGGACCCTACTCAGTTCGGGTTTGTAAAAGGAAGATCATGTTTCCTAAACCTGATAGACTTCTTTGAAGTGGTCACCAAAGCTGTAGATGTGGGTAAGGTGGTTCACACAGCCTATCTAGATCTCGCCATGGCTTTCTACACAATCCCCCATTCTGGAATTATAGATAAACTCACTAAACTAAGCATAAATCCCTATGTCGCAAGATGGGTTTTCAACTTGCTCACTGACAAAACCCACACTGTGAAAGTAGCAGACTCTAAATCCAACTTCAGACCAGTGACAAGTGGAGTACCACAGGGTTCAGTCCTGGGTCTTCTTGGGTGGCGAAAGCCAGGGTACCATTTGGCTAGGCTTATATAGGCCCTAGGGCCAATTGCCTAGTACCTACCTATGAACATACATATATATATATATATATATATATATATATATATATATATATATATATACATATATATATATACATATATACACACACATATATATATATATATATATATATATATATATATATATATATATATACATATACATACATCTATAGATATATATGTCTACATCTATATATATATATATATATATATATATATATATATATATATATATATATATATATATATATCTATATAAGTATATACGGGTATATATCTGTAGATAAAAATGTGAATATAACAAAAACATATATGTCATCATGGACCATTAATGGGGTCGAGAGGCCCCAAACAATATACGTCTTGTACAAATAGGTATCCCCTTCCACAGCAAAAAACATCTGCCCTGCAATGCACTACCAACTGTTGCAGATCCCGTAACCAGGACTTGACATGACATGGGCACAAGATGTTAACAATACTCCATCACACCTGTATGATGTCAGGCTGGTATCAGTAACATATCATGCAGTACAGTCTGGATCCCATAGGGAATGTACACTACGGAAGCAATCAACATCCCTAGGATACATATGCACAGACACATATATGCAGATACAGATATACAAATATATATATATATAAACAGAGTAATGCAACATGAAACAGTTATACTAATACAGTAGTCTGGAAAGGTTTACCTATGTTGCTGTCCAGGCCAATGCCTTCAAGTAGTATAATAGTAAAGACAGACTGGGTCACAGGATACAAAACAATCAAAAGTAATTAATGCAGATGTATAGTCCAGCAGCCTCTAACTACACTCTGTACATAATCCCTAGGGGGTAAAGACCTCAGCTGACACAATGGGATTTAACTGTTACATAACAAGGCATACCTGACACCATCACAATCACACTGACAAACAGAACAGTCTGTATGGCAGGAGGTAGTAGGCCTGCATTTACCCAAGGTGAATTGTATGGTAATGTGCATAAAGATACCTTAAGGCAGCTTAGCACTGATACCCCTACATGTTGTAACAGCCTAGGTTAGTTATGGTGCATCCCCCCTAGACTCAATAATACAGGGCCATATACCACTGCTACATACACTGGCCTCTGGAGTGCATAAGGGCACACATGTATTGTGTAGGTGAATTCCACACATATATGGCCCCAACCCCACAGTATGTGTGGGGGACACATCAGCAATGGACTGATGGCAGGAATGGCAGCATGACATACTCACAGCCCACTACAGAACAACCCCTGACAGTGTGCCATATATGCAAAGCCTGGAATGTAGGTGGAGGACAGAGGCTGGAACGCAGGCCCATATGTATAAAACTGTTGTCATACACTAAGCAAGTTGCTGGTGTTATAGGATAGTCTGCAACATATCCGTAGTCAGGAATTTGAAGTTAGAAACAGAAATGGCTGTAGCCATGTACTGATAGCACTCAACACACACACTGCCAGTGATATATCTGACACAAGACCTGTGTGGTGGACAGACAAAACATAATAGGCACACCTTTGTCCATCAATAGGATAGGCCCACAGATGAGAGCTATGCAGACAGACTGCATTCTAAGTTAAGCTAGTATGTACACACAGACCCTGTAACACCAGTGCTATATAATGCATACAACAACTCTACTCACACTCTGTCTATAGTTCTGGAACCACCTACAAATATGTAGGTAGTCTGAGTATACAGGTTCTCCTGTAAGAGGCATTGCTACATTCTGTCTGTAACATTGATGCCCACACACAGGAAGGATGTCCATTGTACAGGAAAGGTAAAGGGATCACAACCACATGATGTAGGGATTTATAGTAGGTGGTTGCCATGACAGTGCTAATTGGAAGTAGTACATGTTGCATGCAGGTAGCAAGTGGAGGACACTGACTGGTGCAGAGGCCATCAACTGATCATGTGCATCACCTACAAAACCCATGCTGCAATCTATTCAAAGCAGCTCAATCAATTTACTGGAGAGAGAGAGAGAGAGAGAGAGAGAGAGAATTACATCCAGCAAACTATTCAGAACAGACATAATTCCCACAACAAGTATGTGAAGTTAATATGCATGTACTTGGTCAATAATAATGGGATAGATGATGTGGAATGATTTATATGTGCCATCAGGTGTTGTTGTAATGATGTTCAACTGAGCAACTGCTATGGACAATAGTGTCTGTCCCTGTGGGTAGTGGGCCATAGCCGTCAACTGTGCAGACCAGCATTGACTGACAAGATGGAAGCCATCATATTGTGTGTTGTGTAATGGGAAGTATGTATATTACGTGGCCAATAGCTGGTGGTGGAAGTAATGCAATTATGATGGACACGTGGGATCCACAGCCCACAACTTGCAGGATACTCAGGTTAATCTGTAATGTAGCATGCAGGAATGCAATAGGTGTGTAATAGGGCTACCTGCAATCTAGTCCTACATATACCCCCCCTAATGTCAGGCTGTATCCATATGTGGCACATGTCTGTATTGTAGCAAGGCAGAAGAGTGCAGCTGTGCAGGAAGGTGTGAGATTGTGGACCTGATGTCTTAATGTACCCCACATATAGGTATGCAGATGTGTACATATGTACACATATATAATATATAAAACTATATATATATATATATATATATATATATATATATATATATATATATATATATATATATATCCACAAATATACAAATACTCATGTGTAGACATATATATATGAGCACATATATACATCACGTATATCTACACATATATAGATATATACCTATATGCATATGTCTACATATATACAAACACAAACATATATGTATGTAAATACATGTCCCCTATATTACTACCACAGTGCTGCATGCTATGTGCAAGGAAACCGCTCACATAGCAATACACACAGATATCTACAGCTGGCAGTGTGTGCAACATGAATGGGTATGTCACATGTGAACCCCTTGTTGGGACCACATTGCCTTTGTCTGTGAAGTATGGAATGGGAATATGGGGAAGTATGGCAGGTATAGTTGTGTAGGTGGTCAGGATTGGTAGATATAGAGGACAGTCTACAGGGGCGGTATGTGACACATGTGGTGGGTAAACCCCCTGGATGGTGTGTGTGGTCTGTGATGTGGATGTCCCATTGGCCCCAATATGGGCACAATGGGAACAAGCCTCCCACCCACTGCTACTCAAAACAGCAGTCCATGTCCTGAAGGTGCCTGACCTGGATGATGAGCAGGAGAAGCATGTCAGCCCTGTCAATGTGTACTGGGTGCCTCAGAGTGATGTAGCACATCCCACAATGTGTCTGTGGAGCCCGTTATGGAACAGACCCTGGACCTGACCTCAGGGGACAGGAACATGTCTGTGTGTGCCCCCAGGGGTGGGAAAACATCCCATGGGTTGGTTTCACCTGATGGTATTGCTGAACCAGTACATGAGGAGGCCCCAGGGTGGGACACACATGTGATGTGGCTGGGTAATATGGGCAGATGGGTTTGGAGAGGTGGTTCTGCTGGGCAATAGCACATATATATGCTATTGTGTCACTGTTATAGAACATATGTTGGTAGTAATAGTCTACACAATCCTGGAACATGTTCAACAGCATGCATAGATATCCCCAATAACACAGAATGTCACATGTGCAGCAATCACAAAGCAGCCATACCACAGGCATATATGGAACAATAGTGGCCCTGACAATGGCATGCAGGTGAATAGTCTGTAACAAGCCAGCAATGATAGTGTCCACACTGGGAACATGGCTACAAACACATAGCACAAAGTGTGGTATAATACAATATCTGTCACACTGTTAGGTAAGCTGTAACCATACCTAATGAGTTGTGTGTACAGTTTGTTGTCACTGATATGGTGGGGGGGTGACAGAGATGTATATTAAGAACTGTGTAACCTTGCTGCATGAGTTGCTCAGACCTGTTTCCATCTTTATGTCTTTCAGCCAAGATGTCACATGCATGGCTACCATCTTATTCAGCTGATGAAAATGAAGTACTGCTCACCTATTTAACCCAGCACTACCCTATCCTTTTTGGCCGGGCCGCCCATGAGCAGCAGAAGCAGACAGCCTTGTGGAACAACCTAGTCCACAGGATCAATGATGTCGGACTTCACAACCCAGTTATGAGCAGGTCTGGCATCATTGTTCTGACCTGCTTCACAATGCCCATCAGCGTGCTGCTGCATTCCGGGAGGGAATCACCTCGCCACAAGGGGGCTATGCCATCCATCCCGCTTGACGTGTGGAGGAGCTCCTGGCCAGCCTCGTGGCACCTGCCTGTCCGTCCAGCCACCAAATGCCAGACACCTTTGTGGAGGTGGGTACCACCCACACACTGGCCGAGGACTGTGCAAGTAAGGCCACAGGGCACATCAGTAGACCACTGTTGCATATACATCTGTATCAGAATAGGTAGATCATGCATATCTGACATGTCAAAGATATATCTTGTTGCTGCATAGTAGTGATAAACAGATGTCCATATGTGGTAGTATTGTGGAAATGTACCATTGATGCATTGTAATACTGCACCCACTCTGTAGCACTGTCACAGGTGTGGCCACTGACATTACATCTCTCACCCTCTTATGTAGGTTGCTCCGGGATACTACCAAGGTAGCAGCCTGTAGCTGGTGAGTATGGTTTATGTCGATGTTTGCCAATACACCAAGAATGTAATGGTGATGGTATATTTCATGCACACATATAACACACCTACCCGGAATGCATGCTGTACATGTGCACGTATTGTTGCTGTGAAATGCATGACATCACTGGAGTGACCATGATAGGGTATTGGAAGGGTATGTCAGACACCTGCATGATAACTAACATCCTGTTATTGCAGAATGTGTCCACAGAGAGTAACATAATGGTGGGAGACATAGCCTATAGTAGGGACATATTTGGAGAAACATCCATATGCAGTGCAACACAGTGTATATACCTGTAGGACAATGGCAACTGCTTCAGAGATACACTATGGCATAAGGCATTACAGTAGTCCACAATATTAGCAGGGACTAAGCTGTAACATGTGGTGTTCAGTGTATGGGACACTGCAAAGTAACACACATGTGTAGGGCTTACTTGTCATGTATCTGCAAACAGGCCGAAGGAGGGGGTTTCAGCATGACACACCAGTGCACTGTAGCTGGGACCCTAAGGATGTTAAGAATGGCTGTATCTGCAAATAGTCAGGTTCAGGACCTGTGGCAGATGTAACCCTACCCCCACAGAATAGTGATGGTAGTTTGTGAACACCAAGGGATGTGCACATGAGTAGACCTTGCAATCATGCAAATTAGGGGGACATGTGTAGGGCAGACTGAACATACACTGGCAATTGCAGATGGCCCATGTTGGTGTACCCCCGCCAGGAGTAGTGACTGATGTAGTGAACACAAGAGGTGCGACAAATCATCATAGCACACATATGTCCACACAGAGTGTATGCATCGTGGTCAGCATCGGCACACCTAACACATTCCGTAGACACTGCATGTGAAAGTACAAAACATATGTCATATATCGGGCTCATGTACTAAGATATGCAGTGATGTGGTCTCAATGCAGATCACGGATGGGTGCGTCATATCAATAAGGGTGTGTACTCCCCCCATAGCCATGGTATGCTCTGATGGTTGTTAGTGTAAGAGTATTGGATTGGTCATATATGGTCTGCTGCTGTTGAGAGCTGTAAATCAGACATTAGGCATTCACAAATTACATCTGTCCACATAGCATCCCAGGTATGTGTTGCTGAAAAACATAGGGGCTGTGAGCATTAAAGCTGACATAACTGACACAGTACTACACATTTCACAATGGGTTGTACACCTGTGAGGTGTGGTGCACAGTACATGGCAGGATGAAGAACAGGTGCATAGGGGAAGGGGCATCACTTAATGACACAGCACATGCATTACACACATGTATACTGTTACAAGCATGGATTGACTATAGCTGCCCTGCATGCTGTTGTGTATATGTATATACAGATATATGTATATATAGATATATGTGTGTGTGTATACGTATATATATATATATATATATATATATATATATATATATATATGCACATTCTATGTGTACAGATATGCCTAGTTATGTTGGTATATATGTACATATCTATCACTATATGTGCATACATATCTATTCTGATATACCTACTACTTTCAATATATATGTAGATATCCATACATGTATGTGCATATGTATCTCTGTCTGTATATGTGTAGACATATATTGCTCTGTATATGTATATATCTGAGTGTTTATATTTATATCTATGTACATATACATATCCATGTATGTATGTTGATATGAATATATGTGTGTGTGTGTGTGTGTGTGTGTGTATATATGTATATATATATATATATATATATATATATATATATATATATATATATATATATATATATATATATATATATGGGTCTACCTGACATGGTCAAACGTTCATATGATCGACAGTTTATTTGGTCGACAGTTCATTTGATCGACAAGCATTTTAGGTGGGGGGCTTAGCCCCCCACACCCCCCTAACTATATATGTCAACTCCAGAGTTGCACAACATTCGGGAAGGGGGCAAATCTGCTTGTCGACCAAATGATCTGTCGACCAAATGAAAGTCGATCATATGAACTGTCGACCATGTCAGGTAGACCCATATATATATATATATATATATATATATATATATATATATATATATATATATATATACAGCTGTCTGGATAATTATATTTACATATATGTCCACCATATGTCCTGAACATGGAGTGGAGCCCTACCTTAGCCCCTATAGTCCCAACTTCGTAGTGCAAGGGGATGTCAGGTATGTATTGCAGGTATATTTGCAGACTATTGCTACTGTAATAGGGATTGTCCACACAGGCATGGTGTGTGTGTGAGGTCACATCTGCTTTTAACATGTGTGTCATTGACAACTGACAGACATCCTAAGGACATCATAGTACAGTACCACCGCTAGCACAGTAATGCTCCTGTGGGCTACAGCAGAAATATGGCCAATATATGTGGACAGGCTGACACACTCTGGACAGTCCAGAAGTATACACAGAACCCCTTAGTGCAAGACATGTTGACCAAGCCTGACAATGCGGATGTTAGCCATGTAGATGTGTATGGCATGTAACAACTGGTATACATTTGCCCCACAGGTTATGCATTCACACACCCCTGTCTGTCCTGACACATAATAACAGCTGGTACAGAGGTGCAATAGCCACATACTACCCACTAGTTATTGACATACATCTGTACAGCATCCCACTGCTTTGTCTGACATACATGACTGTTATGGTGGCCCAGCAGCAGTACATCTGGCAAGTATCTGAACATGACATCTCACTGGGTAAGTACACTAAGCTGCTAGGAATGTAACACAGCACTGTGCAGGCTACAGGCAGACTGGCACAACACTGGCCTACATTTCATATGGAGGAATACACATGTGCCTGCATATATAGCAAGCTCTACAGGCATGTCACAGCACAGAGTAACAGACACCTGTGTGAAAGTGCATAACCACAACCAATGTGAACACAGCCACATATGGCAAACTAGCATAATATTACAGTATATGGACTATCTGTTCAACACCATCCTCATATGTGCCACTCACACACTAATCCTACATATACTGGGCCACTACACAGTGTGGTCCAAACCCTCTCTGTGGTATGGGACATTTGTGTATTTGGCCCTACAAACACGTAAGCTGATAGGATACCATACAGTGGAGCAGCATGTAACATCAGATAGAACAGGTCCAAGAACAATGACATCTACCACAGTCTGTACACAGGCCAAGGTACATATTAACAATACACACACTGTCGACAATCACCATAAGTACACAGACCTCAGTACTGTAAACACAACCACAGAATATCCAGGCTATGTCATCACATATAACCCCTACTATACATAACATGTGTAGCATTCTGATATCTAACTGGCTTGTTATCAGATATGCTGTCACTAAATATGGTGTACTGCACATATGCACCTCTTACTGCATGACATATGTACAAAGGTTGACAGAGTTGTGGCTGAAGGCACAAACACAGGGCCAACATTGACATGTTGTTGTGATAATCTCATACATTTACTGTTGTAACAGGGTTTGTTGCAACATATGTCCTATGAGGGATATGAAGTCAGTAACTTTCACGGCTGTCACCATCTACAGACTGCAATACCCACACTACATTCTGCAGTTCACAGATAGGTGCTCTGTGGGTAACACGTGAAACAAAAGGCTCGACACACTGCTCAGTCTGCAGATGACCCTACAGATGGGGGGGGTTCCTCATAAACATAGCACTGACATGACAAGTATTAAAACATGTAGGACAGCCATATCCACACACACCCTGTTAAACTAACATTACTCCAAATGTAGTATAGCAGCACTTACATTCTGTAGTCAGGTCAGGCACATTCCCCTTCTGTGTGTTGGCCTGTTTCCACAGTGTATGTTGTTAGAGGTAAATTCCCAATCCATTTGTGATGCTGTTTGCCAATCAACAGATCCAGTTCCTGCTCACAGTGAATGAAAAGGCCTGACACCAATATGATGTTCCTAGATATCGGGGTATGTTTCCATGCAATTGGCTATGGGAATGTTACCACAGCTGTTCCATATGCAATCAGCTAGAGGAGGGCTGCAATTCGTACAGAGGCCATCAGCTGATCATGAGCATCACTTAAAATACACATGCTGCTGCCTAAGCAAAGTAGGTCTCCACATCCACCAGAGAGTGAGTGAGAGAGGCAGACAGAGGCAAAGATAAGTCAGGGAAGGGTGGGAAAGTAAAACTTAAGCATGTTTGTGTTACACACCTACCAGTACAGGGTATCAACCCCCTGACAGCTATGTAGTGCTATCATATGTCTATGCAGTTATTGGATGCACCACATAGGTTGCATGTTGAGGAGCCCTCCAAATGTATAGCTGATGGTGAGTGACATCTACAACAGTGATATGGTAGCTATACGGTAGGTGTAGTACTCATGCCTGTCCGCATGAACAAGTGTTAGCATCAACACAGCCATACTCTGACAGGGATGCACACACATTGACACACTTGGCAGGGCCAGGACTACAACTCATCACTAGTGAGATTGCCACAGCACAGTACAGTGCATATATGACATGCACCACAGGGGTCATATGGAAGTTATATGGGCCAAGGGTATGTGGAGCTGTCTGACATCAGACAGCATGCTTCAGTATGCCAGTGGGGGTTGTAGTCAGTGTGAATGTGGTCACAGGCATCATACAACACACACACAGACACAGGGTGCCAGTACTGACATGCATGGGTGCATTGCTTTATGGGTGTGTAGTGGTCGACTGTGCCAGACAGCTATACAAGGCAAGGTGATGGGTATACCTTGGCATCAGACCACATGACAATGGTCTGCAGTGTGGCTCAAGGGTGTAGTGTCTGGATTTATCCACACAGGTGGGTATTGTACTTACCATCCAGTCACCTGGGTAACTATTGCGTGTGGCCAATGCTGTGCATTGCTTACCATGTATGCGTTCCTTAGTCCATGACATGGATGGTGTCTGGGATGTGCACACCTGCCTCATGCATGTACAGTGACATGTGGAACTGTACATGGGGTGTCTGACCCATGTTGTGTACACAGACTATCATCAGATGTGCCAGTCCTGGCCTCATGTGGCGGGAACTGTTAATGGACAGCAGGTTGACCCTGCACCTACACTGATAGCATAATACCAGTATTCCCTGGTGTCAGTGGCATCTGTCCATACAGGGCATGTTTTTCAGGCATGGTATTTCCTTTTTTGATGGAAACACAGGTGTTGCAGGTGTCCAGTGGGGAACATAGGGAAGGTGCACTGTCAGCATGTATGTGCCTAATGGACTGATGAACAGGGTGACATGCCCTCTGTAGCCCACTGCAATCACACCATGGTTGCTATCAGTGGGCAATATGCAGGGTACTACCAACATAGCGGCTATTGCTTAGGCAAGTGTGTGTGAGTATGAGACATGGGTTGAGAGTGTTTTCTGGGTAATACAAGGGTAGCTAACTTTGTTCACCTGGCATTGATGTCACATGTAGGGGTATGGATTTGCACTCCAGCCTCTCGGCTATTTCATATCTGTTATCCCTGTATGGTGGACATTGTGATATATACTGGGGCCACCATATAAGGATTTGCAAAGCCTGATCCACATTGAGTCCAGTTGTTACACACTCCCAACCACCTGCACCTACATTGATAGCACGATACTGGTATTCCCTGGTGTCAGTGGCATCTGTCCATATGGGACATATTTTTCAGGCATGGTATTTCCTTTGTGGGTCACATTTGATGGCACCACATGTTTGCAGGTGTCCAGTGGGGAACATAGAGAAGGTGCACTGTTGGCATGTACGTGCCTATTGGACTAATGGACAGGGTGCCATGCCTTCTGTAGCCCACTGCTATCACACCATAGTTACTATCAGTGGGCAATATGCAGGGTACTACCAACATAGTAGCTGTTGCCTAGGCAAGTGTGCGTGTGTATGAGACATGGGTTGAGAGTGTTCTCTGGGTAATACAAGGGTTGCTAACTTTGTTCACCTGGCTTTGATGTCACATGTAGGGGTATGGATTTGCACCCCAGCCTCTCCGCTATTTCACATCTGTTATCCCTGTATGGTGGACATTGTGATATATACTAGGGCCACCATATAAGGAATTTACAAAACACAATCCACATTGAGTACAGTTGTTACACACTCACAACCACCTCCACACATGATATGAATGACAAAGACAGGCACACACACAGACAGGCACACACACCTGTTATGTCTGGGATTAGAACTTCTACCTAACTAGTTTATTACACTAGAGCACTGCACAGTTATAGGATGTGCCACAGAGGCTACTGGAGCACTCCTTCCCCAAAGGTGCATTTCACAGTGAATGACATCAGCAGGATTGCCAAAGTAGGGCATTTTGAATTGTAGTGAGTGTGACTAGCCTGGAATGCATTGCTCCCTACCCAGACATAGAAACACAAACAAAAACATCCACAACTGCCATATATGAGAATAGAAACCCTACCAGGGCTCTATATCACACTACAGTATGAAGCTATTATAGGACGCACCACTGGGATTACCGGGGTGCTTTTTCCCCAAAGGTGTATTTCACAGCGAATTACATCAGCAGGATTGCCAAAGTAGGGCATATGAATTGTAGAGAGTGTGACTGGCCTAAAATGCATTGCTCCCTACACAGACATATAAACACACACAAAAACAATCACAACTGCCGTGTATGGGAATATAACCCCTACCAGAGTTCTATATCACACTACAGCATTAAGCTGTTATAGGAGTTGCCATGGAGATTACTGGAGTACTCTTTCCCCAAAGGTGTATTTCACATTGAATGACATCAGCAACCTTGCCAAAGTAGGGCATTTGAATTGTAGTGTATGTGACAAGCCTAAAAAGCATTGCTCTCTACACAGATGCACACACACACACAAACACACACACACACGCGCACACACACACACACACACACACACACACACACACACACACACACACACACACACACACAGTTGCTTTGTCTGGGATTAGAACTCCTACCTAACTAGTTTGTCACTCTATAGCAGTATGCAGTTATAGGATGAGCCATGGAGATTACTGTGTTACATCTTTATGAAAGGTGTATTTCACAGTGAATGACATCAGCAGCCTTGCCAAAGTAGGGCATTTGAATTGTAGTGAGTTTTACTAGCCTAAAAAGCATTGCTCATTACACAGGCAGAGACACACACAGTTGCCATGTCTGAGATTAGAATTCCTACCTAACAAGTTTATCACACTACATCAGTACGCAGTTATGGGACATGCCACAGAGGTTACTGGGCTATACCTTTCCCAAAGGTACATTTCACAGTGAATGACATCAGCAGCCTTGCCAAAGTAGGGCATTTGAATTGGAGTGCTTGTGACTATCCTAAAAAGCATTGCTCTCTGCACAGACAGAAACACACACAGTTGCTATGTCTGGGATTAGAACTCATACCTAACTAGTTTATCACACTATAGCAGTATGCAGTTATAGGACATGCCACCAATATTACTGGGCTACACCTTTCCCAAAGGTGTATTTCAAAGTGGATGACCTCAGCAGGCTTGGCATAGTACAGCTATGGGGAGGGCAGTGTGTGTGCATGGGCCATAACCCATTCATCTAGAGGTTGACACACCACATGCAGGCATACGCAGGGTTATATTCCACAGGTACGTGTATACAGCTAATAGATGACTACTTCCTTGTACAGTCATGTTACACAACTAGCACTTGCACCACATAGTCTGTAATGCTAAACAATATCAGTGGCTAATGTCTACAGTGAGTGACATTTACACCTCATATGGTTGTAGCCATTTGGCTGTATGCTGGGTGGGACAGACCTCATAATGGATGGCTCCTTGTCACAGTCACTCTCTTCCACACATCTATGTACATCTACTTTTGGCTTATTATAGTGTGTTGTCCTTGGATATGTGTCTGTATTCCCATCCACTGTGTGTGCAAGGCATGACTGATGCATACCGAGGAGTGTATACACTAACATCTGCAAATGCCAGATACGCATGACCCACTGTTGTTTGCAGACATGGGCTTCATTTGTTTAAGTGTGTGCGCATGCCCAGTATGACCTTTCAGTATGTTGTTGTCTGGCATTGCCTTCACTTCTCTAAGTGTGTGAGCATGCCCATTATGCCCTTCTGTATTGAATGTGTGGATCGATTCCAGGTAGTTTGCACTCCAGTGCAGACCTTTGTGTTGTACACCTACAGGTAGCAAACTGTTTCTGCAGGGTATCTGTCGATCATTTGGCAATATGGGGACAAACTGTGCAGGGGATAGTGTGTACTGTAGGTGATTGCATCTGTGCTGCTTCAGCTGCATGGTACTGCTGTTAGCAGAGATATTCAGACATGTGTACTGTTATACACTGTGATGTTTTCTGTCCTCATGTACTGTCAGGTGGACATTCTTGCTCACAGTGATGTCTTGGGGGACAAGGGTGACTGCAGCTGTGTTCAGTATTGTGGGCGAACACCTACGTATTCATGGTAAGTTATGCCATTCTGGAGGAGGAGCTGCAGACACTTGCTGCTGGGTCTGTGTATCCAGTTCAGCACCTTGGTACAGTGCTGGCAGAGGATCCCATACTTGTACATCCTTTGACATGACAGTATGGCCTTATCTTGCTGTGGCAATGCCTCACAGCTGTACAGATTTGCACAGGTTATCCAGAAGCAGGGCCATGGGTCAGGACATTACCCCTATTGTGGTGTACGGGCAGGTGTGTAGCCAACCATTTATGTGTTTGTAGCCAGGGATAGTGTGTGCACACAGCTTGGTGTCAGATTTTGCACATTCCATTCTGCCCATGCTCCCACCCCCCTCTGTTATTCTTACCTCTTCCATACATTATGCATACATTCTCTGATGCTTTCCCTAAGGGTATGACCCCATCACAGGTGTGTTAGTGTTGGTTCACAGTTCATGCAATGGGACATGGTGGACATGTTACTGTGGTTTATCCACACAACCTTGCATATGGCTTATGTGGAGTGTGTTATGTTGTTATTTGGGTGTCCATAACACAACCTACATTGGCAGTACATGTGAGACACAGGCCTTTGGCAGGGGCCTGTGGGCCATTAGGTGTTGCTGCTGGCCAGATGTGGCAGGCCGTTGCATTCGATCTGTCCTACAGTCTCAGACCATCTTACAGTATATTCCCCTGGGGTGACAGGGTAGGTGTGATAGGTGTTCATGTCAATACCTTCTATCAGTCTTGATCAGGTGATGTGGATGCTGGCAGGATGCTACCTACAGCTAGGGACACACCTGCATGGGACACCTGCACTGCATTCTGCATTCTTCCACTATTTCCATATACAGGTGGGGTCATATTGTACCCATTCCCCGCAGCAGGGATATGACCAGAGCGGTACCTGTGGGTGGTGTTTGTGTGAGCTGGGTGCATGTGTGCTATGGACACTACTTGCATCTGACACACAGATATGCATGGGGCATTCCAGTTATGCTGGTATGTGCAGGTACATCAGCTGATTCCCAATGCATCAGTCCTACCTTCTTTGCGATCTGCAAGTGTTCGGGAAGACATCACTGGTATCCCCCACTACAGGACCAGTTAATGTGATGCATACCTGTATGTACAGTTCCAAGGGCATCTCCATTTCACAGTGACACAATATATACTGTATTTCTGGGGTACTTTCCCCTGTGTACTGCTTGTATATCTAGCCCAAAAGCAATGCCATGTCAGTCTTTCAGATGGTGATACATATTACCACCATACATTTACAATGGCTTACTGCTAGCATGTGTTATACTGGTGGAATTGTCTTTGACACTGCAGTTGTGAGGGCTTGTCCCTATCATCAACAGTAGTGGGCAATGGCCACCAGGTCTTACCTCAACATGCATAAATACTGACCACTCTCACACAGTATGAAACACACACCGACCTAACACACACAGACCTGCATATTGTGCAAATGCTACAACCTATCCTGCTACCTTGGCCACTTCTGGGCATCTGTGCTCCACTGGAATTATACCTACACATACATGTTACTGCATTTCTACATAGGGTTGTGGGGGGCACACATTACTGTTACGACATGTGTACATTGGATTGGGGGGCACACCAGACTGTTGTGAAATTTCTAAATAGGTTTGGGGGGGCACGCCTGACCATTACTACATGTCTAGGTTGGGTTGGGGGGAGCACACCTGACTGTGTGTACATTCCTACACAGGATTGGGAGAGGGGGCACACCTGACTGTTACTACATGTCTACGTAGGATTGAGAGAGGGGGCACACCTGTCTGTTTCTGCATTTCTACACAGTGGTTGGGAGAGGGCACACCTGACTGTTACTACATTTGTACGCTGGATTGTGGTAAGGGGCACACCTGACTGTTTCTACATTTCTACATAGGATTGTGGGGGGACATACCTGACTTTTTCTACATTTCTACACAGGATTATGGGGGCACACCTGACTGTTACTACATGTCTACACTGGATTGGTGGAAGGGGCACACCTAAATGTTTCTACATGAATACATAGGAGTGAGGGGCACACCTGACAGTTACTACATTTCTACATAGGATTGTGGGGGGGCACATCTGACTGTTACTACATTTCTATGCTGGATTGGGGAAAAGGGCACACCTAAATATTTCTACATGTCTACATAGGAGTGGGGGGGCACACCTGGCTGTTACTACATTTCTACATAGGATTGTGGGGACACACACCTGACTGTTTCTACATTTCTACATAGGATTGAGGAGGCACATCTGACTGCTACTACATTTCTACACTGTATTGGGGGAAGGGGCACACCTAAATATTTCTACAAGTCTGCATAGGAGTGGGGGGCACACCTGACAGTTATTACATTTCTACATAGGATTGTGGGGACACACATCTGACTGTTACTACATTTCTATGCTGGATTGGGGAAAAGGGCACACCTAAATATTTCTACATGTCTACATAGGCATGGGGGGGCACACCTGGCTGTTACTACATTTCTACATAGGATTGCGGGGGGACACACCTGACTGTTTCTACAGTTCTACATAGGATTAGGGGGGGCACACCTGACTGTTTCTACATTTCTGCATAGGCTGGGGGGTACACTTGGCACTTGTACACATTTGCTATGACTGTACTGGTATGACAGGTACTCCATTTCATTCTGTATTCTACCCTATCATGCTGACTAGAGGCATATCAGTGTACTGCAGGTCTTAGCTTTGGTTGACCTACATATTAGTGTCTGACTTCCTACCCTTCAGAACTAACATCCCATTGCCTGACCTGCTGTAGTCTGTCTGTGTAGGCTGGGGAGGGGGTTACCCATAGGCATCATTCACAGGCCATAGCACAGCCTCTGTTTGTGTTTGCTACACCTGTCCTGCTGGCTGAGACTGTTGTTGTGTATGTGAACCTCCCGGATTAGCATATGTGAGTCATATGGACACACATGTCACCCAGCACATTTTCTGCAGTAGGTTTTGTCACCCTGTGTAGTGCTGGCTACTATGGTGGCTCCAGTATCTTTTACAGATCTCATGGTGCCACTATGGGTATCTACTATCTGCTGGCATACCATTCTACCACCCAATTCCCTTGCATGCTGACATCCATACCATAGATACAGTTAATGACACATTCTACTCCATTCGGCAACTGGTAGGTTGATTGACTTACCTTGTGGGTGTGCCAATATTAAGGATGGTGCCAGAGGGCTGCCTATGTTGGATGCACATAGCACACTCCTTATACATGGTTGAGCACAGGTAGTGTCATGTTTGCCATCCCTTTTACTGTATGTGCGAGTCAGAGAGAGATGTCATTCCCCGAGGCCCTACTGTGTCAGTGTATGTGCTATGCCTTGCCTCCTTGCCAAGGTCAGGGCATACTAGGCATGCCTCCATCTGCCTAGTGGGACAGGTTCAGGTTGTTCCTCTTTGGAGTCACTCTGTGCCTGTGCAGGCCTTGGCATTGGTGGGGGGCTGTGTGGCCCTGCCTCATGCTGCTCCTGTTGCAGCTGTTTCCACAGGATCATATTGTGTAGCATGGCACATACCGTAACAGTGTGAGTACATGCAGCTGGTGAGTACTGCAAGGCTCCACTGGATGTGTCTAGGCACCAAAATCATGATTTGAGCATCCCAAACACATGCTCTATTATAAGTCTGATCTGTGCGTGCGCCTCATTATGGCATTATTCTTCGGGTGTTTGTGCATTTCTGATAGGTGTCATCAGCCCCAGTGCATAGCCAGCATCCCACACTAGGTGGCCCTAAGGGATGTCCCCATTGGCAGATCTCTGGTACAGCTGCATCAGATGCCAGATGTGAGAATCGTGATAGCTTCCAGGGCAGCCAGCATACACATTCATTATAATACCCTGGGCATCGTACACGACCTGGCAGTTAATGGAGGGGAAGCCCTTGCAGTTGATGTAGACCCTAACCTGATCACCGGGTGTTGCTTTGATGCATATGTGTGCAAATGTGTGTACTCAAAAGGTAAAACTATGGGATGGGTGGTCCATTATGTGTCTCGCAAGGGCGTTCTCTCCTTTAAGTCTCCCTAGAGTGCATATGTGTTCATACACTCGTTCTCGCGATTTTCTGTCGGTCTTTCTGATATAGAAGACTGGACAGTGGGAACACCTTGCTAGATAGACCACCTGTTTACTCTGACAGTTGAATTTACCCCCTATTTTATACCTCCTACCCCTCACCTCAAAGGTGTGTCCTGTCTTCATGTGTTTACAATACCAACACATGTTACACTTAGACTTACCTAACAGACTTCCTACCTTCCTCGGTTTCCTCTCCAGTAACTGTTTTAGATTGGGTCCCTGTTTATAAACTAAAGTGGGGTTACCACCCATCCCATAGTTTTACCTTTTGAGTTATAGATCAAGTCCCTATGGATAATGGGGGGGCCCTGAGTCTTTGATTCTGGAACGCTGTGAATTAATTTGGCAACTAAGTCTATATGCTTGTCACTACCCAGGCATCAATGAATTGAGTTCCATCATGTGTATTTTGAGACTGAAAAGTTTGAGTAGATAAATAATAATTTTCAAACATACAGTTTCTTTTGTACAATGATGTGAGAGGATGATTTTGCTTCATTAAAGTTTATCATAAATTAATATAATTTATTATATTAATTACAAATATTTATTATTTTTAGTAGAGATTTTCATATTAAAATGTTAGGACTATGTAATATTGTTTAAACATATACATACACATGACTTTTATAGGTTTACCAATTTTTAATGTGTCATTTGATTTTTTAGTTTTTAATTTGTGATAAATTTTGCTATGTCCACAAAGCAATGGGTTAAGTACATTAGGCACATCGCTTTGTTTTATTTATTTACTTATTCGTTTTATTGATGCTTAAATGTTTTTAAAGTAGGGTATATTTAATGAGTGGTTTGCTGCTGCTATCTGGTACTATGAAATTGTAACATAAAGAATATATCACTTTAAAAGTTTGTAAAGCTGGGGAGGAGCTTGTGAGTGTTCCACTATGCAGGCAACCTTTCAATGTTTGTCTAGCAATCATGTGACTAGGTGGAGGGAAATTTAAACCCCTGTTTCCTGTGTAGGCTTTTTTCTTTTTTTTCAAAACAGGTTTATTGTTTTAACATATAAGAGAAATATCATAACAATTTTATACAAGTAATTAAAAATAGGTATTATTATAATATTCAACAAAACAACCAAAGTATTTACAAAGACATCCACTACAATCAGATCAATTAATTAAACAAAAATACCGTGCTATTGAAATTAGAATTTTTTTAACAAATTTTGTAAATTATCCCATACAATATAATATGATGTTTTTCTAGTTGTTCTCATTCTAATTGTGCTTATTTCCATATGGCACATTATATTCATAACATTTTTAAATTCATTGAACGAAGGAGGTGTATCTGAAATCCAATTTCTAGTTATTATTTTCCTGGCCACTGCTAGGATAGACCATAACAAGGGAAGCTTAATCTTTTTAACACATTGAGGTACAGGTGTGTTGAATAATATAAGAGACTTAGAAATAATGAAATTATCTGTAAAAAGAGCCTGCAAAAATTCATTAATTGACTTCCAGTATTCTTTCAACTTCATACAGTCATAAAACATATGAGCCCAGTCAGCATTAATTTCTACATTACATCTCTTACATAGATTATCTTTATTATTTATTTTATTCATCATCAAAGGTGTATAAAAGATCTATGTAAAAATTTCCATGTATAAAGTCTCCAGACAATGGAAGATGTAGTTCTATAAGCAGATTCCAATATATATTGTTTATCTTGTTGAGTTGGTGGGTCCCCATTAATAGAGGTGAAATAATTCCAGTATGAATCTACACTGTAAAAGTTTCTTGTCTGATAATTTTAAGTATATATGAAAGTTTACCTTTATCAGAAACTTTATGCTGTAAATTTAATATCAAGTAATCAATCAGTTTTGGAATAGATTCTTTAACTGTTATAGACATTAGATCTATTCTATCAATGAGATGTTGTCTAAAGATCTGAACCTCTAACCAACAAGTTTCTCTTAGATCAAATTCTTGTTTTAAGAAATCTAGATTTTTAACTTTATTATCAGATATCAGCTGATACCAGTACTTTAGATCATTATCTATAGCTAAATGAGCTCCTTCAGAAGTAGATGACATAAGCATACCCTGAGTATACATTATAGGGAATACAATAAAATTCCATTCCCTATACTTAGGGTGCATGAATATAAAGTTACGATAACTAATAATAATATTTAATGGGTAACAAACCATATGTTTAGGTGTAATAGGTGAAGTACAAAATTCCTTTAGCAACCACAACATGGAGTTATTTACAATCATATTTTTATGTGTTAAGGAGATTTTCATGAAGTGCATACTAATTAGCTCCCAATAATCTTTCCATTTTGTGATATATGACTGATCTATTAATAAAGTAATAACTTTTATAATAGAAGAGATAATATATAAATTAAAGTCTGGAAAAGAAATACCCCCTTGAGACCAGCTATTAGTATGTTTCTTTAATGCAATCCTAGGTCTATTAGGTGCCCATAAGAAATTTAACATTATTGTATTCAGTTTCTTGATAATTATTTTTGTAGGTGAAAGTATTATTGATTGTATTAAGTATAAAATCTTGGGGAATATTATCATTTTAATAATTGTAAGTCTCTCCTCCATAGTAAAAAACATATTATTCCAGGTATTAAAAAGATTTTGTATATTAAGAAAACAGGTATTATAGTTATTATATATAATAGATTTAATATCTTTAGATAGTATTATACCTAAATAAGTTATCTGACCTGAATTGGGTACATATTTAGTAAAATCACTAATGAGAATAATTTTTCGTGTATATATAGGTAGTATTTTAGTTTTTTCTTCATTGAATATTAAACCAGAAATACTTTTAAAATTCATCATTTTATCAAATAAAGACTGCATAGAAGAATTAGATCCTGCTGATGTAATTAGAACATCATCTGCAAAAAGTTGAATTTTTGATGTTGTGTTTTCGTCTATTTCAAAACCCTCTATGTTAGTACTTTTCCTAATCAAATTAGCCCAAGGCTCCATTACTAAAGTGAATAATAGTGGAGAAAGTGGACATCCTTGCTTTGTACCTTTAAGAATGGGTATTTTTTGTGAAACATATGTTCCTACCTTAATATAAGCCAGCGTTCCTTTGTATAAATGCTCAATTAAATTTACAAATGCATCAGAGAAGTTTGTGCATTTCAGTAAGGTAAACAGATAGTCCCAACTTACTGAATCAAATGCTGAACCTATATCAAGACTAATAAGTGTTAAATCTTTGTTTTTCCTATTTGCAAAATCAATTAATGTTAAAGTTCTTCTTATATTATCAAAAGTATTTCTATTTACAATGAAGCCCGTCTGATCTATATCTATAATGCCGGGATGATTGTCTTCAATCTATCAGCAAAAATACTCATAAACATTTTATAATCAACATTAAGTAATGAGATGGGTCGATATGAAGAACATCTAGTTGGATCTTTATTAGGTTTTAAAATTGGTGAAATAAATGTATATTGCCAAGATGGGGGGGGGTTATTAACTCAGTTTGGGCCAAAATAAAACCTTATGTATTAATGAATATGTAGTTTTAGAAAGGATTTTATATATCTCTGGTATAATACCATCATTACCCGGTGCTTTGTTTGATTTAAGCTTATTTATTTGTGTAATAACTTCTGTATATGAAATACTCTTGTCCAATAGTTTAATCTGTTGTTTATTAAGCTTTTTATTCATGTTTGTGGTTATAAACTCCTTTATTTTAACTTTAGGTTCCATGTTAATGTTGTTATGGTTAATCTTGTGAAAGTGATTTCTAAATTCATCCAGTATTTCTGGTATACTAGAAACATTCTTATTTTTCCTTAGAGAAAAGATTTCTTTGATATGGTTTTGTTTATTCAATCTTTTGTTTTATTTTTAAGTCTATGTAAGTATTTGGGGCTTATTGAATAAGACAAAAACTTATATTTCTCTAAAGTTATTTTAACTTTATGAGTTAAAATGTCTTTGTATTTCTCATTTAGTTTGTTTATTTCTTCAATAACTTTCTTGTCCATAATATTTTCTTTATTATTATGTTTATAAGAGTCTAATTTACTTTGAATATCTAACAATTCCTTATCCCAAGATTTCCTTTTATTATTATACCATCTGATACTTTGTCCATATAGTTATGATTTTAAGGCATCCCAAACATAGACAATGGAGACTTCAGGAGTATTATTTATGTCTAGAAAATGTTGTACTTCTGAAAGTATATATTCTTTATAGTCTTTTAGCTGAGTTAAGTATGCTGGTATCCTTTTGATCTGAACATTATGAGTATTTTTATCATGAATTCAAAACAATTGAGTTATGATCAGATATAGGACATGAAATGATTTTGGAATTAATTAAATCTGTTACCATCTGGTTAGAAATAAAGACCCTATCTATTTTTGAATAAGTTTTGTATCTGTTAGAAAAAAAGGTGTATGGTAATGATTTTGAATCTATCTGATTATTAATATCATTCAAATGATAAGAATTAGCAAAATCATTTAAATGTTTTGCATTAGATGTAATTCTTCTTTTCCTTATAGTGGTAGTATCACTTTCATGTAGTATACAATTAAAATCACACCAGCTAAAATAATATCCCCTATAGAGAATGATATGATCTTATCAATATGATGTTTCACTGTATTAATACCAATTCCAGGTATCCAATATACATTAATTAAAGTGTAAGTCTTCCCATTAATTTGTATTGCAACCATACAAAACATTCCTTTGTCATCCTGATAAGACTTAATGGTTTTAGGAATGGGCATACTTTTATTCCATAAAATAGCCACTCCTCTTTTTTTCTGAGTGTGCGCTGAACTAACCAATACTGTATACTTATTAGTGGCTAGTTTATCAATATCTTTTTTCAAGAGATGGGTTTCTTGCAGGAAGACTAGATTGGCCTTGTGTAAATTACTGTATCTTATTAGGCTTGCCCTTTTACATGGATTATTCAATCCATTAATGTTTAAAGAAATTCCTTTTAAAGATGTCATTTGGCATTTTAAAACTCAAGAATCTTATGATCGAAATAACAAATAACAAGATAAATAATGTTACATCTCCTCTTTTAGGTGTACCTTTAAATATAGCTGTATTTATTAAATCTCTTATGGGATTTTGTATAGGATTCAATTTTGTTTGTAGTGACAATGAGTGTACAAAATATATTGTGGATGTCAAAACTATATACATATAACAATGAACAAGTGAAAATAATGTAAGGATTAAACCTTGCATCCAGCCTGGAGTTGAAAACTCCAACTTAGAGTAGTATTTACTACTCAAGTTAACCCCCTACCCTAAGCAGCAGTACCTCAGCTACCACCTTATCAATTTAATACTAGTTATATTGAACTGAGGTTAACAGTTTTCAATTCAATTATCTATCAAGACAAAACTACACATTTGGTAAAACAGCATCATATAAACTAAAATAAACTTTTTTTTTTTTTTTTAAATTGTTCATACTACTATATAGATGTATGTAATATATAACACTTGTATTCAAATAGCATTCAAATAATCTTGATGTTAGAAATCAAGAGGAGAGAAAATTAGGTTCTAACATTCATTTAAATCAACAACTTTGGCTAATATGATTCAGACATTACATATATTAAGATGCATCTATTTTCTGTCATGTGAATACTATTAACAGCTTCCAAAAAAAAATCTTGAATTGTTTGTATATGAGCATTTACTTAAACTCATTATTGTCAATAGAGTAAAATATTGTATTCATAAAAATTATTATAAATCATATTGCATAGTTATGCAAATTCTCAGAAACACTTGCATTATTAAAAAAAAAGCCATCACACACATACACACAGACACACACACACATACATATACACACACATACACACACACACACACACACACACACACACACATATATATATATATATATATATATATATATATATATATATATATATATCTGATCTCACTGAGTTATGTCTTTGTTGAGCACTATCCTACTTACTGTCCCTAGAATAAATCTGTCTGCTTTATAGAAAATAATGCATAGCAAACACATTTTAGTAAACAGATTTTACAATCATGCTAACCTACTGCTTTAAAATATATCACATGACATTTCTTCCAGAATAGAATTATAACATTGTTTATGCTTGTCAATCAGATGAATTAAATGAATTATAATAAAGTATATGTTTGGAACAGAAGTTTTTAACACAGATTATTATGCTGCTGTTAAGTAGATTTTCAAAAACATTTAAATAAATGTTTCATTTTCTATGCCTTCTAAAATAAGACATTTACTTACTACAAGAAACTACATCATTTAAACTCATTATAACTGACATATTTTATGAATAGAGTATTTTTCCTGAATCTGTGGTGTGTCAGTATGATAACTAGGTCAGAGGTTATACTAACTGCTTTCAGTTTCTCTGTGAGAATTCTGTGAGTTGAAGCTTTTGAAGTAGTTCGTGGACACTGTGCATGAGACAGCCCACATCCCAGATTGTCTCCCTTAACATTTTGGGAAACTTATTAAAACTTGTGACAAACATTCATTTTGTCAATAGAGTAAAATATTGTATTCATAGAAATTATTATAAATCATATTGGATAGTTATGCAGATTCTCAGAAACACTTGCATTATTATATAAAAAAGCCATCACACTCACACACACACATACACATACATACACACACACACACACACACACACACACACACACACATATATATATATATATATATATATGATCTCACTGAGTTGTGTCTTTGTTGAGCACTATCCTACTTGCTGTCCCTAGAATAAATCTGTCTGCTTTATACAAAATAATGCACAGCAAACAGATTTTAGTAACCAGATTTTACAATCATGCTAACCTACTGCTTTAAAATATATCACATGACATTTCTTCCAGAATAGAGTTATAAGATTATTTATGCTTGTCAATCAGATGAATTAAATGAGTTATAGTAAAGTATATGTTTGGAACACAAATTTTTAACACAGATTATTATGCTGCTGTTAAGTAGATTTTCAAAAACATTTAAATAAATGTTTAATTTTCTATGCCTTCTAAAATAAGACATTTACTTACTACAAGAAACTACATCATTTAGACTCATTATAACTGGCATATTTTATGAATAGAGTATTTTTTCTGAATCTGTGGTGTGTCAGTGTGATAACTATGTCAAAGGTTATACTAACTGCTTTCAGTTTCTCTGTGAGAATTCTGTGAGTTGAAGTTTTTGAAGTAGTTCATGGACACTGTGCATGAGACAGCCCACATCTCAGATTGTCTCTCTTAACATTTTGGCGGGAATCTTATTAAAAACTAGTGACAAACATTCATTTAGTAGTGTAAATGTATGTAAACATGACAAAACCTTCACAATGTATTCCACAGACCATTACAGCCTCTTACTTCTTTTCAGAAAGAGAAACAAATTGAATCACAGCTTGCCATTAAATCTTCAGATATTTTGACTGGTTATGAAACAAAACATTATAACTGACATATTTTATGAATAGAGTATTTTCCTGAATCTGTGGTGTGTCAGTGTGATAACTATGTCAAAGGTTATACTAACTGCTTTCAGTTTCTCTGTGAGAATTCTGTGAGCTGAAGCTTCTGAAGTAACTCATGAACACTGTGCATGAGACAGCCCACATCTCAGATTGTCTCTCTTAACATTTTGGCGGAAACTTATTAAAAACTAGTGACAAACATTCATTTAGCAGTGTAAATGCATCTAAACATGACAAAACCTTCACAATGTATTCCACAGATCATTACAGCCTCTATGAAAGTGAAATTAAGCCCAAAATTACCAACAAGCAATAAAACTCAACATTCTTCTCCCAACTCAATTTTCATACAAATCCTATTATTCACTGTGCCCACACAATCAAAAGCATTTCTATATATTAATAAAGAAAAGAAAAGAGAGTAGAAAATAAAAGGGAGTGAGGCAGAAATAAAAGAATGTAAGAGAAAGCTGTAAGAAGTATATACAATGGAATGTTACTTACTGTTTATATTAATAGAGTTAAAAATAAAACATATTATTTACTCTTATTTAGTTCTGATTATTATTAGTTAAAGCATAACAGATTATTTACAAACAAGCATAAGCAGTATAATCAAGAAAGTATAATTAGAAATAGCATTTGAAGAACTTATAAAACTTTTACAAGGAATAAATATGTTATTATTCTATTAATGATATTTTCATTACTGTTCTCTCCCTGCCCTCCCCACCCTTTACCCACTACATAATCTAAATAGAATGTCATTGTTTAAACAAAGAAAATAATAAAAGGAGAATGAAGAAAAAGGTAAAGATAAAAAAATGTATCAAATTACTAACCTTACTTCTTTTCAGAAAGAGAAACAAATTGAATCACAGCTTGCCATTAAATCTTCAGGTATTTTGACTGGTTATGAAACAAAACATTTCTTTGCACATAGAGAATAACTTTGATTAAATCTTTTCCAAAATATTTGTGGCTTTCTGGAAATGCAGGAACTATATTCAAAAGATTAATAATGAACTAAAATGATGAGAGAGAAAAAACATATAACAAATCATTTGTTTTTTAGTCCCTTCTTCTTCTCTGAAGTCTTCCACGAAGCTTCAGTTGCCAATCTCTTTAATGAAGAACTAGCCCATTCCATTTCTTCTATTTTATCCAAAATCCTTTTTCTTTGACAAACAGTAAAGCAGAGTCTAAATCATCGAAAACCTTAGGACCATCAGGAAGGAAGATTTTAAGCTTGGCAGGAAACAGAAGGTATGTTTTAAACTGTGCTTTTTTAAGCTCCCTTATTAGTGGCAGAAAAACTTTTCTTTTAGCTATTACCATGGAAGAATAGTCATTGTCAAAACGCACAGTTGTCTCATTAATCTTAACAGGAGCTTTAGCCCAAGCAGATTTAAGAACCATCTCTTTATCAAAAGATGATAGAAATCTAACTATAACTGATCTAGGATATTTTTGTTAGAGTTAGTATTAGCTATAGATCTATGTGCTCTTCGATACCAAAAGAGAATGCTTCTGGTAAGTCTAAAGTTTTAGGAGCCAAGTTGTTAAAAAAGAAGTAATATCGTTACCTTCAATATTTTCTGGCAGTCCAAAAATCCTAATGTTATTGCGCCTAGATCTATTTTCCAGGTCATCCAGCTTTGTTTGTAAATGTGTATTTTGTTTCAGCAGAAACTCAATGTTGATTTCCTCTTCTTGGATTCTATTTTCCATGTCATTCACAGCTTCTTCTATGCCTGTCATCTGGATCTTCTGTTGTTGCAGGTCTGTATGTAACAGGTCTATTTGTTTTGTAGTTTTTTCTATGAAGGTGTCTATTTTAGTATCCATTTTATCCATTTTATCAGTAAGTTGCTGGATTATAATTATCAGAGACTGAAGTTCTTTCTTGATGCTGGAGTCTTGAGAATTTGTCTTACTGGAACTCATTTCAGACTGATAAACTGACAGGAAAATTTCCACAGTGATTTCTGACAGGAATATTGTTAAGATTTCCTTTCTTTTTTAGATATAGTTCAAGAACTATATAAAACAAACGTATTTAAAAAGAAAATTACTTCAAAAATTAATTTTTTAAGTAATTAATTCCTGTCAGTGTAATGAAATTGGTGGAGCTGAAGAAATCTGCTGCTATCCTGTGTTCATCCTTGGCCACACCTGTAGGCTTTTTTCTGAGGAAGTTGATTTATTCAATTCAATGAAAAGCTTTTTTATGTGCTTAAATTCTATGTTATAGTATATTAAATGCACTTTGGATTTATTCGACTTGTGTATGGTGTTGGTGTACTACTGGTCGGCTTGCCTGAGCGGATTCCATGTGTGTGAGTTTGCAGTTATTGAAAATCAAATAACTAAACATGCTGCCCCATCTGTAAGACAAACCAAATACCCTTCTAATAAGAGATATTTCTGTTATTCAAATATCATTTGGTTCAAGTACATATCAATAACGGTTATACAGTGGCTTGCCATGATATAATCAACTCTATAAATGAAAGCCATTTTAGCTAAGGTCTTTCAAGCCTATATAATTTTTTTGTATATTTTCAGTTAACACCAATAGCTCTTTATGGCATCCGGACTTCTTTGGGTCCGGCTTCTTTAACTAAACGACTAACCAATTTGCTTTGCAAATGTATTTGTCTATATATGTCTGAGCATGTTTGTATGTGTGAGTGTGTGAGTGTGTGTGGGGGGGGGGGTAAGTGTGATGTGAATCTGGAACAGAGGAAGATTAAGGAATGATGTAGGAATTGAGGAAAGTCTAGTATCAGGAAATATGTTAGTGACATGGGAGTGTCCAGAAAAGTTTATATAAAGTTTTGATTGTGTGAGTAACTGGCCTCTTTGGAGTGGGTGTCTCATAAGGAGGGCATACCATTTGCTCATGACCAAGTGACCAGGAGTACTTGGTACCAGATAGTAGTCAGTTTTTAAATTAGCAAGGTTGTTTTGTGGGTGAAATTTTGGCAGCATCGGAAGTTTTTTTTTCCTGTTACATAAAATGTCACAAAACAATGTAAAATACATTTATAAAAACAAAAAACATGTTGCTGTTCCAGTAAATATCATTAAAGTAGTTTAATTAATCCAAACATTTAAAGCTTTCATTCCTAATTATTCTCAGAACTTCATGAGAATGTATTATACTAATGTAAAAAAAAAAAATATATATATATATATATATATATATATATATATATATATATATAAAACAGACCCAAACAGTCGGTGCACGTATCCAGCCTCAGGTGCAGGGAAAATACTGAATATTCAGTCCAAAAACACTTCCAGCACTCAAAAAAGAGGCGCCACGAGAGATAAAGCCATTTATTCCTGGCACAGTCTGCCCACAGACTGGTTTCGCTTTACAAAAGCGTCATCAGTGTACATCCAAACCTTAGTGCATTCTCATTTAAATATGACAGCATTTAAAGTGACAGTGTGCTTTATACCTCACCACTATTTATACCTAAATATCAGTTAAACATCTAAATAAGATATGCATGTATAATGCTTATTATAAATACCAGGAAACTCAATAAATATTAGTAGAAAATACATATTTAAGGCCACATTATGTAGCCAATAATTGTTAATACAAGTACATACTTATATTGCAGATATCAAAAAATGTCCTATTTAAATGAAATAATTTGTAACTACTTGCTTAAATACCATATTGCCACCTGATAAAAACAAATACATGCATATCCACCACTCCATTAGTATACCCAGATGTTAAATATTCTGATAAAACTTAAGACACCACAACCACTAAATAGTTATGCCAATATCTGCCCCCTAAATGAATAAACAAACTAAGCCTAAGTAATTAATTCCCAAATCTACCAATGGTCATTAAGACCCGGTTTAAACATAGCCCCTAAATTCACAATCCATCTACGTTCTTTAGAAGTCAACATGTTATGCGTGGCTATCTCATCACTTACTACTATATTAATTTTGTCAATCCCTACAAAGACAAAGTGAGCTGACAAATGTTGCAATATATGTTTATATAGTGCACTCCGCAGTCTTTTGCATTTTATGTCACTAATATGAAGAGCTATTCGCTGCTTTAATGAACATGACGTCTGTCCTACATAAAATGCACCACATTGACATATAGCCATGTAAACTACCCAAGAACTCGTACATGTAATCAAAGTATTAATATGGTATACTTTCCTTGTATTGATGGATGTGAAGGAGCTAGTTTTGGACATAATTTTACAATATTTACAATGTCCACAGTATGTACCATTCTAGGCACTGATATTTTTTGATCTAAACCTTTCTTGAAACCTGCTAAATTATTCCCAATTGACTTGCCTTTCCCATATCCAAATTCACACTTGGAGTTTATCAAAGTCGAAAAAAAAAAAGGGGTCCATGTATAAAATGTGCCAGTATTTTGATATCACTTCCCTGATTTTAAATGAATTACTAGCATAAGTAGTGACAAAACGGACTTTATTAACCGGACCTGATGGGTGTTTATTCTTGTCCTTTAACAATTCACCCCTATCCATGGTCTGAACTATGTCATATGCTTTATCTATTGACCCTTTATCATAACCCCGAGCTTGGAACCTATGTTTAAGGTCACTCGCTTGTCGTTGGTAGTCACTAACATTGGAGCAAATGCGTCTTACTCTCTGGAACTGGGCCACTGGGATGTTATTAACCATATGTGGTGGATGGCAGCTACGAGCATGAAGAATAGAATTTTTTTTGAAAAAGGTTTTTTATATAATGAAGTACTCAATGTACCATCCAACAATTTCATGATACTAACATCCAAAAAATCTACCATAAATAAATTTAGTATACCAGTGAAAATAATTCCATACTCATTGTTATTTAGATATCTCTTAAAACTATCCCACTCATCAAGACTGCCTTGCCAGATGACCCAACAGTCATCCAAATATCCAAATAACGACGCCACATCACTAGCTTTTCAGAATATGGAAAATTTTCACAATAAATATACACCATCTCAAAATATCCCATAAAAAGGTCAGCATATATGGGAGCAAAAGTAGCTCCCATAGCTGTACATTTAACCTGTAAATACCAGTTCCCATGGAACTTAAACGCATTATGCTCCAATACAAACTGTAGCATTGATAACAAGAATTCAATTTCTTCTACAGAATACAAACCTGATTGTTCCAACTAGAATTTAACCCCTTTAATTCCTCCATAATGGGGAATACTAGTGTACAGGGATTGTACATCTAGTGTGCCCATTTGGCAATCACTAGATAACTGTATATCATCCATCAATGTCAAAAACTGTTTTGTATCTTTAATTCTGGCACTAATCAGATTTAGCAATGGTTTTAATTTAAATTCAAGATATTCCGACAGTGGTTCCATAACTGATCCACGTCCTGCCACTATGGGTCTACCTGGGGGGTTATGTAGAGTCTTATGAATTTTGGGAACCAGATAAAAATATTGGAAAGAGGGACTATCTACTGTTAGCTGTGTTACTAATTCTTCACTCACTATACCCTGTTGTTTAGCTTCAAAAAGAAACTTGTCTACAGCAAATTTAAACCCTTGACAAGGATCCATAGACAACAAACTGTATGAAATAGGGTCCCGCAACTGTCTATTAGCCTCACTTTCATATTTCAACTTGTCCCAGATAACAATCGCCCCACCTTTGTCCGCTTTAGTCACTACTATTTTTTCATTACTTGCTAAAGATTTTAAAGCATGGCGTTCCTCTATTGTCAAATTTTGGGAAGGACACCTAAAAATATCTATCTGATTAACCTGTAATTCCTGTAGAACGAGTTGTTCAAAAGTTCTAACAGTCTTATTATATACAGGTTGAAAATTTGACTTTTTGAACTGAAAAGTACCTTCATCATTCACTACTGGGGTAATATCCTGTTGAGAAAAATAATATTTCAAATTTAAATTTCTGCAGAACTGTTTTACATCACACACAATGTCATAATGTGACACAAAAAAAGAAGGAACAAACCCCAGGCCTTTATTAAGCATATAGGCATTCTGAGAAAGAAAAGCTGGTTAAATTAATCACTATTTGGTTAACATTACTGTGAGCATTATCAACATCATTAAAATGTCCATCTGAAACCGAGTCTGTGGGGACTAGCAACTGGCTCAAAACCTCGCCTCCAACTGGTCATTTGTGATGTTTGCGACCCCCCCCTCCTAAAAGGGATTTAGTTCTTTTGGGCACATGTGACATAGAGGCATTCAACTCTCCTTGTTCTGGCTCCGTATCAGTATTTGAAAAACTAGATGACATCTCAGTTCCACTATAGGTAGACTTGGACTTTCGCAAAATTGATCTCACTCTTTTGCGTTTGGGTCTACTTTGATTTGTTTCTTCAAACCGTGCACCCTTTTTATAACATTTCCAAGTGAACACCATGTCATTCTTAAAATCATTTAAATCACGCTGATACTTCCTCAACTTTCGCTCCTGCAGCTCTTTATCATATTTATCCATTTCAGACAAATAATGAGAGTATATCTCACCATATTCTTTTACACCACTATATACATTGGTACGTTCATTAGTTTCCACTAATATAGCCATTAAATCAGGAAGCTGTTTATCATAATGTTCCACAAGCAACTCCATAAACATATTAGAAGCCACTATTTGAATATCACACCACTGTCTCATGAACTCAGCGTCTTCAGTTCCCAATCCTGGTTCAAGCTGAACCCTAAGGCCACACGGAACTATTTTCACTTTTAAGTATGCTTTAAGCAATTTTGTATGCCATACTAATGAACGTACCTTTTTTAGTCACTTCACTTAGCTGCCTAAAGTGTTGCCTAATGTTCATCTGCCCCGTAACATTAGGAGACTCATCGTTCACAATGGTTGTGGTAAACACCGAAACATCATCTTTATCCACTGCCAAACTGTCAATAAATTGTTTAAGCTCTGTATGTACTGCCATTTCCAAGCGACTGTATACTTCTCAATAGTCAAATTCCACCTCCGTGTTAGCTTGATTAATTCACGATTCCACTACAAGCCAAACCCTAGGCCTGCATTACTCGCTGGTACAGCACTCGAAAAAACTATAAAACAGACCCAAACAGTCGGTGCACGTATCCAGCCTCAGGTGCACGGAAAATACTGAATATTCAGTCCAAAAACACTTCCAGCACTCAAAAAAGAGGCGCCACGAGAGATAAAGTCATTTATTCCTGGCACAGTCTGCCCACAGACCGGTTTCACTTTACCAAAGCTTCATCAGTGTACATCCAAACCTTAGTGCATTCTCATTTAAATATGACAGCATAAAAAGTGACAGTGTGCTTTATACCTCACCACTATTTATACCTAAATATCAGTTAAACATCTAAATAAGATATGCATGTATAATGCTTATTATAAATACCAGGAAACTCAATAAATAATAATACTTTCTGTCTATTCCTTCTAGCATGTCGAGGGATCAGTTGCTAATGTCCTCTCCTGCTCAGCTGGTGAACCTGGGAATATTGAGGCAATGTTACAATTGCCTCATGTACACAGACAACCCTCTCCTCCTCCCACAAAACACAAATACATGCGAGAGATGCAACTATACGGCCAAACTGGAGGCTGAGCTCTCTCAACATAGGACTGGCATGACCAGACAGGAGGACAAGGTAACCACACACACTATAGACCCAGTCTCACATAATACCATCAAAACCTCAAATCATACACATAAACACACAAAGACATACCCGGAGGCTCTGATCAAAAATCTACCAAAACAGCAGAGGCCACCAAAGCAGACACCCAAACAACTACCACCTCAGAACACAACATCTGCAACACATAGACCACACAGTCAGAGTGTCAAGCAATCACAGCCCTTAAGGCCAAACACAATGCCAGACACACTAGTCATTGGTGACTCCATAGTCAGACACACTGACGTCCCGCTCACCAGACTGAGTAAGGAGAAGGTCACAGTAAGCTGCCTGTCGGGTGCTAGAATCCGCCACATAACGCATGCACTCAGGTCTCTCAACAGCAGGTACAAGTACGACTCAATCATTGTCCACGCTGGTGTTAACGACCTGAGACGTACCTCCTTGGACTACATGAAAAGAGACATAGAGGAGCTCTCTGATTATGTAGCCCAAGCAGGTATGACCCTGACCTTGAGCAGTATCCTACCTTCACCAAGAATGATGCCACAATACAGAGATAAGATGATCAGCTTTAACAATTGGCTTAAACTCTGGTGTCATTCAAAGGGGATCCATTGTCTGTCTGCCTGGGATGACATGCTGGACAAGCCACGCTGCTTCAAGGGACGGCTTGCACTTGTCACCCTGGGATTCGGATTTTGGCAAAGGCTCTTGCCACCCCATAGTGCCTTTTTAGGCAAGGCTCAAATTCTAAACCTACCACCCTAGAACAAAACAAAGAAAAAACTAAGGGTAATGCTGCTCAATGCCAGAAGTCTCAACCTCAAGATGCACGCACGAGGCCCTTCTCAGTATGGAGAACATTGATGTCTGTGCTGTGACAGAAACCTGGTTCAAGGCTCCTGAGAGCACCCCAGCACTATCAGGTTTTACCTCATATCATGCGTTCCGCCCCAAAACCCGGACAATACCAAGAAAGGAGGAGGGGTATCCATATTCATCAAGGACACCCACACCTCAAGATTGGTGGCATCGCCGATGCATCGGAAACCATCCAGGTGCAATTAACCATAGGCAAGACTGCTCTGCAATTTGTAGCATGTTACAGGCCACCCTCGCAAACTCAGGAACCTCATATGGCCTTCCTGAAAACACTGGAGGGGATAAATGTATCTCCGAACACCATCATACTAGGTGACTTCAACTACCCTAATATAGACTGGGAACACTACTCAAGCCCAAACACTCTAGCCCAAAAGTTCCTGGAATTCATAAACTCAAATGCCATGGAACAACTAGTCACCATCCCCACAAGAGGAGAAAACATACTTGATCTCATCATCACGAACATGGGAGCACAATGTTCAACGCCGAAGTATACCCTCACTGGTGAGATCTGATCACAAACTAATCTCGCTGGAGGTCCTCTTTCCCCCCCCCCCCGAAATGAAAAAGACCACAGTAAAGAACTTCTCGAAAGCCGACTTCACACTTCTAAAGACTAGTGTGGTCTCCTTTAAGGCCCCTGAGCCCGGCGGTTAACATTACTCAAACCGCTGAATCACTTACAAATGCCTTCTACCAGCACCTGCAGGGCAGCATGGATCAGGCAATCCCAAGCAAAACAAAGACTCTTTGTACCAAAGGCAAGCGTCCAGTCTGGTGGACCCCAGCCATAAACAAACTCTACAACAAAAGGAGAAAGCTACTACAAGATAGAGCAAAATCCTTAAAAGGTAAGACACCGCTGATCACTATAAGTAAAAAGCTAAGAGCTCTCATAAAATCATCCAAAGCTAATTTTGAGAAAAAAATAGCTAAGGACTCTAAAGACAAACATAAGGCATTCTTTAGCTATGTCAGAAACCTAGGAGGAAACTCCCAGATATGCTCAGAATTAGTTCAAAATGATGTGAAGATTACTGATCCTACAGACATTGCCAACATACTGGCTGACAGGTTCAGTGCAAACTTCTCCCCAAAGGAGAGATATCTATACCAAATGATTGTAGCCCCCAAACATCTCTAACGCCCAGGTGAGAACTGCTCTCTCAAGGCAAAGAACACAGCATCCATGGGACCTGATGGTGTCCCCGGCTGTGTGCTCCATGAACTCAATGAGGAATTAAACCCACAGTTAGGACAGCTGTTTAATCTTAGTCTCACCTCCGGATACGTACCCAGGAGTGGCGCAGCAACTGTGGTCCCACTCCACAAAGGCGGTGCCTCCACCGACCCTGGAAATTACCGTCCCATTAGCTTGACAAGCCTTACCTGCAAAGCCATGGAGAGGATCATAATGGATCTCATAAATAAAGACATAGGGAACTTGCAGACTTTGGATCCAACCCAGTTTGGCTTTGTCAAAGGCAGATCATGCCTTTTAAACTTGGTTGACTTTTTCGAAACAGTCACCAAGGCCATTGACGAGGGAAAGGCAGTCCATACAGCCTACCTAGACCTGGCAAAGGCTTTTGATACAATACCTCACTCAGGTATCATTGAAAAACTCATCAACTTAAATGTAAACCCATACATTACAAGATGGGTTGCAAACTGGCTGAGTGACAGAACCCACAGGGTCAGAGTTGCTGGCGCCATGTCAGACTCAAAGCCTGTCATAAGTGGTGTCCCACAGGGCTCAGTCCTGGGCCCACTCTTGTTTGGCATCTACTTTTCTGAAGTACAAGCAAACACAGGAGGGTTATGGCTGACAAAGTTTGCAGATGACTGCAAACTGGGCACCGTTGTTGAAAACACATCCGACACAGATATCCTTCAGAAGGGTCTCACAGAAACGGATAACTGGTGCCAGAGCCATGGCCTAAAGTTAAATGCCAAGAAATGCATAGTCATACCCTTCGGGAAAAATAAGGTTACCCCTAGCTACCATATAGGTGGCAATCCCCTGAACACAGAAGAAGTTATTAGGGACCTGGGAACCCAGTTTGACAGTAGCCTTTCATTCGACACTCATATTGCAAAAGTAGTTAGGAAGACCTTCTACATTGCCCACCTTATCATGAAGGGATTCACATCTAGATCAAGGGAAGTCATAGTCTCCCTATACTCATCACTCATCAGACCAATGATCGAGTACAATGCCCCATTCAGAATGTATCTGACCCGACACTTGCAGCAGCTGGAGAGGCCACAAAAGTTCCTCACCAAAAGGATAAAGGGTCTCAAAAATCTGTCTTATGCTGCCCGACTGAAAGAACTCCAGTTATATTCAGTTGCTTACCGCTTGCTCAGAGGTGACCTATGCCTGACATACAAGGCCATGTCAAACCCAGATTTGATGAACATGCTTCATCTCAAAAATCTAGATCCCTCAGAGCCACAAGGGCGGGAGACTTAAACCTCGACACGGTTATTAATAGGACGTGCTGGAGGGATAGATTCATCACCCAAAGACTCCCTATGCTGTGGAACAAAATCCCGGTTTATGTGAGGCAGAGCACCTCGCTGGCCTTGTTCAAGAGGAATCTTGACCAATGGATGGGAGATCGCAGATACACCCCAGGGGTTACCTCAGTGTCACTGCTCGACAGAGGCACAGCAAAATAATGGACATAGTTTCTCCAAACTAAAGGGGTGGTGTAAGACACAAAACTATGGGCTAGGCTTATAAATGCCCTCGGGCAGATAGCCTAGTATGAACCTATGAAACCTATGAAACATGTACGAGTTCTTGGGTAGTTTTCATGGCTATATGTCAATGTGGTGCATTTTATGTTGGACAGATGTCATGTTCATTAAAGCAGCGAATAGCTCTTCATATTAGTGACATAAAATGCAAAAGACTGCGGAGTGCACTATATAAACATATATTGCAACATTCGTCAGCTCCCTTTGTCTTTGTAGGGATTGACAAAATTAATATAGTAGTAAGTGATGAGATAGCCATGCATAACATGTTGACTTCTAAAAAACGTAGATGGATTGTGAATTTAGGGGCTATGTTTAAACCGGGTCTTAATGACCATTTGTAGGTTTGGGAATTAATTACTTAGGTTTAGTTTGTTTATTCATTTAGGGGGCAGATATTGGCATAACTATTTAGTGGTTGTGGTGTCTTGAGTTTTATCAGAATATTTAACATCTGGGTATACTAATGGAGTGGTGGATATGCATGTATTTGTTTTTATCAGGTGGCAATATGGTATTTAAGCAAGTAGTTACAAATTATTTCATTTAAATAGGACATTTTTTGATATCTGCAATATAAGTATGTACTTGTATTAACAATTATTGGCTACATAATGTAGCCTTAAATATGTATTTTCTACTAATATTTATTGAGTTTCCTGGTATTTATAATAAGCATTATACATGCATATCTTATTTAGATGTTTAACTGATATTTAGGTATAAATAGTGGTGAGGTATAAAGCACACTGTCACTTTAAATGCTGTCATATTTAAATGAGAATGCACTAAGGTTTGGATGTACACTGATGACGCTTTTGTAAAGCGAAACCGGTCTGTGGGCAGACTGTGCCAGGAATAAATGGCTTTATCTCTCGTGGCGCCTCTTTTTTGAGAGCTGGAAGTGTTTTTGGACTGTATATATATATATATATATATATATATATATATATATATATATATATATATATATATATATATATATGTGTATATATAAATATATATATATATAAATATATAAATATATATATATATATATATATATATATATATATATATATATATTAATATATACTGTGGATTCAATGTTAAAGTCAGTGACCTACAGTAATATTAGTTGAGGATATGGAGGAGGTTGAAGGTACAGAGCTCAGGATAAACAGCATTGGGGAAGTGCATGAGAGGCAGCTTTTAGAAAAGGAAAACATTTTAGGGTAGGTAAAGGGTGGGGGAGTCACTGGTAACTAGGATATGGCAGATTTTAAGTTGGTAACTTGGGTATGAACTTGGATAAATCATGTGTTTTTCTTTGCAGATGATGGAAGTTCAGACGTTGAAACAGCACTGATAGCACATAGTCGAAACAAGTAGAAGAGCTGTTTAAATATATTAATGTTGCTCCACAGCCAGTTGCTGGACCTTTATCAGAGCTACAGATGATAGAGAGGAGGAAGCATAAATCAGCAGCAGAGCAGAGCAGCACTAACACCCCCAGTGGCAGTCAAGAAAGAGATGTGGCAGGTGGACCTGCACTCATCATTAGGTAATGCTGAATGTAGTGTGTATGTGGGGGATGCTGTGCTAAGGTTACTAGTGGTTGATCATGTGGCAGGCTTGCTGCGATGTTTGGATGAGGCAGAGTGTGGTAGGTTACATGAGCTCTTGAGGTTTGAGGAGCAGGTTCAGGAAGTAATAAGTCAGCTGGACATTGCAGGAGTGGAACCCAAAGCAGGATTAGGTAGCCTAATGACAGGTGGCTTGAGCAGTAGTAGGCAATCATATATCTTGAAATACAGTCGGTGTCTTGGAGGTATAAAGAGTCGAGCCAGGAGACTGGCTTACAACTCAGGTGTTTTTGTCAGGTTGTTTTGGTTGATTTAGCACTCCTTATATTTCAGCAGCCTTGAAGGAGAAGATATGGAGGGGAGATTATGTGGTCAGTTTTGAAATGACCAATGCAGATAAAATGCAAAGTTTATCAGAGGCTTCAAGGACCTGGTAGCGGCAGTTCTGGTGAAAAAGGAGGACTGGTTGATTGAGGGCATGAATCTGTAACAACTGGGTCTCAGGTTTAATTTATTATATGGCAGTAATATTAGAAATGATATTAGAAAAGGATGTGGCCCAAGCCCTTCTATGTTAGCATACTTACTTAGTCTCTGGGAGGCATAGAGAATACATGGCAGAAATGTCTGGTTATGGTATGACCAAAACTTTCACAAGAGAAAGGCAGTAGATGAGCCATTGCAGTGGGAGGTGAGACCCCCAATCTATGCTAGACAGAGTAGAGAACCAGGGTAGATTTAGTGCAAGAGATCTGAGGGATAAGCTGGGTAGTTGTTGGATGTTTACTGCTAGGAAATGCTGTGGGACAGCTTGTAGATTTCATCATATTTGTTCGCACTGAGGAAGTAGTCATGCAGTAGTTAAGTGCTGCCATAAGGAAGGGGGACATCACCAGCTGGCCTCTACACATCAGGATGGGGGCCAACAAACATTTTCCAGGAAGGTCAATGTTAGTGAAGTGGTCATTTTCATGGGCCAAGGGGAAACCTGCCTTTTTGGGTCATGGCAGTGAAGCAAGTTTTTTTCATTCCTCCATTAAGTAGAACAGGTTAGTGGACTTATTGGCTAACTGCCCACAGACCGGTTTCGCTTTACAAAAGCGTCATCAGTGTACATCCAAACCTTAGTGCATTCTCATACTGCATACTGCACAAGATAAGTTGAAAAAGTTGATAAGGGGGCTCATGGTGTTTTTTTTTTTTTTTATCAAGCCAAGAGTTGGGGGGAGTAAGGTAGTGTGTAATCATTTAAAATTAGGAAAGGGTAGGGAGGTGATTGTGCAGAAGCTGTTGAATGAGGTAGTTAAGGCAGGTAGAGTGCTATGTCATTTTGAAGTGCAACCCTTGCAAGACTTTTGTATTTTGCCATTGAGCTAAGTTCTCAAGGAAAAACCTAGTGAGTTTAGATTGATTCATAATTTATCATACTTTAAGGAAAACTCTGTAAATGATTTCATTGCTATGTCTGATGTCTAGGAAGAGTATGTGTCCATGGGCAATGCAGTGTGGCTTACAAAGGGTTTTAGAGACCCCTTATTAGTGAAGTTGGATACTGAAGTGGCTTTTCATCTGTTGCCCATTAAACAGGAAGGCTGGCCATTGTTGGGTATATATTTTGATAGCAAATACTATTTTGACAAGGTGATGTCCATGGGTTGCAGTGGTGCATTCTTTTAAAAAGTTTAGCACAACCCTGCAACGGATGTGATAGAAGCAAATTTCTAGCCAAAATGTGGTGCCTTATTTGGAAGGTTTCTTGTTGGTGGGAAGAAAGTAGAAAGAAGGCAGAGGAAGCAGAGTTTCATAGATTAGTGCAAGAATTTGGGAGTCCTTTTAGTCCAGGACAAATTTGAAGCCTAATTAAGGTATTAGATGTCTTATGCTTAGAACTGATTGCTGAACAGAGGCTTTTTATTTGCCACAAGAAAAAATTGAAGAAGTTGACAATTATGATAGAATCCATCAGAGGGGAAAGAAAAGGTTAATATTCAATTAATCAGGGTATTGAATTTTGCTTGTAGGGCGATTGGACCAGGTAAACCTTTCTGCAGGTCAGTGTCCAATATGTTTAGAGAAGGTGGACTCAAACATCACAGGAGTAGAATTACTCAAATGGTAAAGAGGATGTAGGTTTGTGGGCAGTAAGTTTGAACAGCTTTAATGGTTCGTGTTTTTGTTAACATGCCCGGGTGCTGGTAGAAGACCTGCAATTGTTGATGGATATAGCAGGGAAGAGGTTTGATGGTATATGGATGAAGCAGAGAAGAGGTTTGGTGGTATACTTCAGCAGGGAGAGATCTGCACTGAAACCACCTCCTGAATGGCCGGGGATGGAAAAAAATGTTGTATTTCTGGAACTGATGCCCATCAGTTGTTTGGAAGGAAAAGTTACAGAATGTGAGGGTAATCGTTCAGTCAGACAATAAGGTTATCATTCAGGTTTTGGCTAGAAAATGCTCCAGGTCTGTGTTAGTTTTATTAGTTTGGAGAAGGTTGATTTTACAGAGTTTGTAAATTTTTTTTGTTTTTCAGCTTGGTAAATCCCAGAGCAGTTGAATGTGGTAGCTGACAGTCTTTCTTGGTTTTAGTTTCACAGGTTCTGATCTCTATTACCAGAGGCAAAATATCAGCCAGTGAGGAAACCCATGAGATGGTGAATACTGTCAGGCTGTAGCAGCCTGGCTAGTATAGCAGTCTTGGTCTAATTCAACTCAGAAGCATGTAGTTTAGCAATTGCTTCATTTTCTTCATTTGTGGTAGGATTGCTGCTTGTCATTTGGTTTATAGATGGAATGCAGGTGAAGTAGCACATCCATAAGGGTTCCCTTAGCTGCACTCACTGCAGCAGGAAGGTTACCAGTTTTAACTGGCTTTACTAAGTACTGGGTGACTAGTAGAATAGAGAGAGGATGGGAGAGAGTGAATGGCTTGGATGGAGATAACAGTTCTCCATTAAATAAGTAGTTGCTCAGGGTGTTATTAAAATGTTTATATGTTTTGCCAGATAACAGTTCTGAGTATGTCATATGTGCCATGTCATCAGTGTTCATGTACACAGGAGCCTTCAGGATTAGTGTGCTATTAGGCAGACTTTATTGGAAGGATCTGTGTATTACAGTGGTGGCAGTTGTGTTATGGATTGATAGATCAAAGGTGGATCAAAGTGAGTGAGATAAACAGGTGTTATTGTATAGGGATTCAGAACAGCTTTTGCATCCAGTGACTTGGGCTAAGCAGTTGAAGAGTTTAAGAGCTTGAGAGGTATGTGACTTGGTTTTAAAGTTCTTGGATGGTAGACCCATATTGACAGCTCAGTTTGTGCATATGATATGGAAAGCCCTGAGGATCCAAGGTATTTGAGAGGTAGATTTTCAGCTCACTCTTTTCAGATAGGGCAAATTTCTGATCTAGCAGAGGAAAGCAAGACAGTTGAACTAATTAAGAAGGTGGGGAGATGGTAATCAAGAACATTTTTGTCACATGCCTTTGTCTTCTATGGGGGTAAGTGTATATTTTTTGATTTCTAGGTGGAGGAAAGATTGTCATTTTGGGTCATTTTTTTTTTTTGGTTGCAAAACGATTTCTGATCAGACCAGGAGGAAGCATGCTGGGTCTAGAGGATGGTGTGTGTAATGTATGATGTCATTGTTGCGAGGCATCAAGTATTATCAATTTTTGCCCAGAATAGATGACATATAGGCAGTTTTAGGTATCCACCATGTCATTGAAATCTGTTTAGGTGTTAATGTATTTATTTATTTTATTTTATTTTATTCTACATTTGTTAACGGGATAGTCCGACTGGATATATTGGATATATGTTCATTTTCAGCAGAGGCCTGGGAAGAAAAGTTCCAGACAGTAACAAAGTGTCAATACATATCACATGTCACAGATAGCATAATAGAATATTTACAGAGAACATAGAGACAAACCATACAGAAATTAGATATAGAATTTTTTATTTTTATTTTTTTACATTAAATCAATGGACGACCATTATTAAGTTTCTTAGGAACAGTTGTTCAGAGTAGATAAATCTGAAAGTTGCAGTACAAGATAGGTTACATAGCAGCTGTACACAATCTGGAGAAAAGATTAGCCAGGCTTGATCCAATAGCATGTCCATTTTGATCCCAGGCATTGTTTGAGCTGAGTTTTGAACTGACCTAGAGAAGAGAGTGAGGTAATCTAAGGAGGTAGAGAGTTCCATGATCTGCCTACAGAGTTTGTAAACAGAAAGTCGCCGGCTTGGTTATTAGTTTTACATGTCTGGATAAGGAGTCTGTTGGAAGAATGCAATGATCTAGGGTTGTTATACAGGGTGACCAGATTTTTGAGTGCAGGGGTGTTTTCAGGGTTGTATATAATTTTGTGGGCCATAACCAGTTGGTTATATTTATATTTAGATTTTTGAGTGAAGGAGTGTTTTTAGGGTTGTATATAATTTTGTGGGCCATAACCAGTTGGTTATATAAGATTAGACTAGGTAGTTCATGCCATCCAAGCTGAATTAGATTGATGCAATGATGTGTCCTGAAAGGCAGGCCAGTGCCAAACCTGGCGATGTGATTATAACAGATAGTGATTTTGTTCAGGACAGTCTTGCTAGTATTACAGAGAAGAGGGGATGCATACAAGAGAGTAGAGAGAAGGTGAGATCGAGCAATGTCAACCTTGGCTGGGGGAGTTAGGAAGTTTTTTATTTTGTACAATGAACCTAGTTTTTATTGATGGTTTTGATCAATTGGTTAACATGTAGGTTGAATTTTAAGTTGTTATCAATAGTGACACCTAGTAGTTTAGTAGAGTGGTCAGGTGAGATTATTATGCCATCCTTTGCTTTAATTGTAAAGTTAATGGCACTAGACCTTTGTGTTGGTGGGAATAACAGCATTTTAGTCTTTTTAGGATTCAGTATCAGGCGACGATTGGTAAGCCTGTTTTCTATTGTGTTAAAGGTAGTCTGGGTAGCTAACTGTAACTCTGTAGGGGATGTTGCTGACCAAATCAGTGTAGAGTCATCTGCATATTGGATACAGCTGACTTTAGGTATGATAGTGATCAAATCATTGATGAAGATGGATAATAACAGTGGCCCTAATATAGAACCTTGTGGTACTCCCAGGGTGTTAGGTAGCAGGGTAGAGAGTCTGGTCTGCCAAAGTACAGCCTGCTGTCTACCACTTAGGTAGGAATTAAATCATTGAAGGGCTTTGGGATCTAGACAAAGTGATTGCAGGGCATGGATTAATAGTCGGTGATCGACCATATCAAAAGCTTTGGACAGAGCCAAAAAAAGAGCTGAAAAATATGGTTATTATTGCGATTAAGGTTTATCGTATTGGAATAGACTAGTAGGGCTGAGGTGGTGCTATGGTGAGGTCTGAAGCCATGCTAGGTATCTGCCATGAGGTGATTGTTTATTAGGTGGTGCATGAACTGTTTCTGAATACATTTTTCCATTATCTTTGCTAGAGGAAAGAGTATGACTATAGGCCTATAATTGGAGAGTTCAGTAGAACTACCTCCTTTTTAAAGAGGGATTACGTAAGATATCTTCCAGATTTCAGGAATTTTTGCTTCTACTATGGTGCGATTTTTGTAGGTAATGATTTGGGTTGAATTCCGAGGTGGAGGCTTTTGGCTCAGACTGTGAAGAATTTGATGTTGTTGAAGCACAGGTTCCCTCAGTCAATTGTTTTGGGGTTGTAAGTTGCACCTAGATTGGATTAGCTGAAAGTGGATACGTTTTTGAGTTTAGAGAGAAGGGGTGGATGCTATGTAAGCTATAGAGTCACAAAAGCAGTGGATAGACTGGATTTACAGTTAGGTAATCAAAGGGATTGCGATGACAGGGATGCAGTTTGGTATAGAACAGAGAGTTTAGATTTATTTAATGCACAACTTACCTTAGTTTTCAAGGATATGGTTCAAGGTTTACAGCATAAAGGGGGGACCCACCTTCTAACTGCGGTTTGGTGGACAGAGTAAGAGGCTTTTGGTTCAGGATCCCCTCCTCTGTTAGCTGTTAGCCCTTTTCATCTAGCAGAAGGTAGTTCATGTTTGGAGCAAGCAGTGATCCACAACTGCATTATGTTTGAATGTCTGAGGCAAAGTTAGAGGTAAGATTTAACGTTGCTTGTAATGGTGGATTGAGTTTTGAACATTCCTTATGCTGCCAAGACACTGATTTTTTTTAAGTATTTGTTTTATTATTATTGATGGTTAAGTCAAAATGGTTATAACTGTACAGTGTACTAATGTGTGAACATTTCAATGAATTAGTCACGATGGCATTTTAGATATTGTTTTTAGAGATTGGCAGATGTTATGGTCAAATGAAGTTTACATTGCAGATGTATTTGTTAGAGGGGAATTTTGGTAGGTCAACTAGGCATGTGTGATGTGATGCTGGGAGTGGGGAGGAGTTAGGGATGATGTAAGAACTGAGCATCAACTAGTATCAAGAAATTAAGCACTCAGATGGGAGTGTCAGAAGTGGTTATATATACTTGGGTTTGTGGAGGCTTGGCCTCTTTGGCAAGGGTGTTTGGTGAAGCCCTCTGTTCCCTCCCACCTCTGTCTTTGGAGTTGATAGAGTGGACTATTTAGAGGTGGTGTTGGAGTAAAAGGGGATCACTTCATAAACCCCTCTTCTGTTCCTGCCTTTCTTCTGGCAGAAGGTGTGACATATTTGGAGTGAGCGGTGGTACCGTCTCCATTAGGCTTGGATATATACGGCACAGTAAGTGGCAGGATCTAATGCTCCTTGTACTGGTATCATTCCCCATGCTGCCAAGGCATAGTTGTATTTAATTAAGTATTTGTATTATTATTGCTGTGTAAGTCAAAACATTTATGGTTGTACAAGGTACCAATATGTGAAAATTTCAATAAGTGTACTCAATAGCATTTTTTGGTTTTGTTTTTGAAGTTGGGCAGGGGTTATGGACAAACGGTATTATTAGAAAGGGCAAGGACATATTAATTAAACAACACTAAGATTGTTAAGTTACTTTGTCCTGCAGTAGAAGAATAAATCAATGTTTGACAATTATTATTTATATTTTCATAGTTAGGTTTATATTTTCATAACTGAAAAACCCGCATGCTATTGAGGCATATGGTAGGAAATGCCATAATGAGAGACAAGAAAATGAATTATCAATGTCCATTTATATCAAAAAGAACGGGAGATACTGCTAGCTGTTTGTTAGTAATTATGAAAATAAGCAATATTTCCATATACATTTAATACTTCAAAAAACGACAATAAAGGTGTTGCATGTCAAGGTGAAACCTTAGATGTTGCTGAACCAAAAGAATTGTCTAAAATTTGCATTGTAAGTTGTACATCTTGATATTCACTGTTACTTATGTTGCTGATTATACAATTAAGCATACATTTTCATATTTTGTAAATATCTCAATAAACTTGCAATCACAGAGGAATTTCTTGCTGTTATATGAAAGCTTATGCTTCATTAACACAAGTGTCCTTAAAATATATGTCAAGGTTGTAGGTTAAGACCTGCATGATATCAACCTGAACGCATAAGTGTAGCTAAGTAACTTTTATCTGCACTTTTTAAAGTAATTTGTTTGTGTTGCATTGAGCAATATCTAGCTAGAAGTTGACTATTTTTTCAGTAGTGCATGTGGTATTTTCAGTTAAGGCTTGTTAAAAACCTGCATAGTCAGTGATAGGTGGGGGTAGTAGTTTCCTTCATTGTTATTCAGTTTCTGTCTTATACAAGTGGTACAGTGAATTATCTTCTGTTTAAACTGTGAGCTTTGGCCGGTTGAGCCCTGCATGATATCAACCTGAATGCATAAGTGTTGCTAAGTAACTTTTATCTGCACTTTTTAAAGTAATTTGTTTGTGTTGCATTGAGCAATATCTAGCTAGAAGTTTACTGTTTTTTCAGTAGTGCATGTGGTATTTTCAGTTAAGGCTTGTTAAAAACCTGTATAGCCAGTGATAGGTGGGGGTAGTAGTTTCCTTCATTGTTATTCAGTTTCTGTCTTATACAAGTGGTACAGTGAATTATCTTCTGTTTAAACTGTGAGCTTTGGCCGGTTAAGACCTGCATGATATCAACCTGAATGCATAAGTGTAGCTAAGTAACTTTTATCTGCACTTTTTAAAGTAATTTGTTTGTGTTGCATTGAGCAATATCTAGCTAGAAGTTGACTGTTTTTTCAGTAGTGCATGTGGTATTTTCAGTTAAGGCTTGTTAAAAACCTGCATAGCCAGTGATAGGTGGGGTAGTAGTTTCCTTCATTGTTATTCAGTTTCTGTCTTATACAAGTGGTACAGTGAATTATCTTCTGTTTAAACTGTGAGCTTTGGCCGGTTAAGACCTGCATGATATCAACCTGAACGCATAAGTGTAGCTAAGTAACTTTTATCTGCACTTTTTAAAGTAATTTGTTTGTATTGCATTGAGCAATATCTAGCTAGAAGTTGACTGTTTTTTAGTAGTGCATGTGGTATTTTCAGTTAAGGCTTGTTAAAAACCTGCATAGCCAGTGATAGGTGGGGGTAGTAGTTTCCTTCATTGTTATTCAGTTGCTGTCTTATACAAGTGGTACAGTGAATTATCTTCTGTTTAAACTGTGAGCTTTGGCCGGTTAAGACCTGCATGATATCAACCTGAACGCATAAGTGTAGCTAAGTAACTTTTATATGCACTTTTTAAAGTAATTTGTTTGTGTTGCATTGAGCAATATCTTGCAAGAAGTTTACTGTTTTTTCAGTAGTGCATGTGGTATTTTCAGTTAAGGCTTGTTAAAAACCTGCATAGCCAGTGATAGGTGGGGGTAGTAGTTTCCTTCATTGTTATTCAGTTTCTGTCTTATACAAGTGGTACAGTGAATTATCTTCTGTTTAAACTGTGAGCTTTGTCCGGTTAAGACCTGCATGATATCAACCTGAATGCATAAGTGTAGCTAAGTAACTTTTATCTGCACTTTTTAAAGTAATTTGTTTGTGTTGCATTGAGCAATATCTAGCTAGAAGTTGACTGTTTTTTCAGTAGGTCCCCACCCACCCTCCCTGTTTTTGTCTTGGTGTTAATCTTGGTGGCTTTGAAACTGCCCACCCCTCTTGTAAATTTGCACTTGGATACTCCTCTTGGGCCCATCTCATTTGCTCACTCAAAAAAAAAAAAGGAAAAAAAAATGTATCTGCTTTTACTGTATTTGTGTTTCTTCCTGCTTTATTTTGCTTTTGCTTCATCTTAAAAGTACTCAATTGTATTTATTACTGCTTGGTGTAACTCACTCTAAGCCTTTTGGTTTAAGCACTTGGGGTTCAGACCAGTTGTTTTACATTAAGAAGGTTTCTGCTCTGCACTGTAGTGGCAGGATAGGTAGCTTACATCCTTCTAAGTTGGGAACTGCTTGAGGGCTCAGCGTCTGTTATTCTAAAAGTATATTAGTTCTGGTTTAAGCACTTGGGCTTCAGGCCAGTTATTTTGCATTAAGAAGGTTTGTGGTCTGCACTCTTGTGGGAGGAGAGGCTGGACTCTGCCCTTCTGAGCTGAGAATTTCTGGTTAAAGGCTTATAGTGCCTGCATATTTGAACTGTTTCTTACTGGAATTGGTACACCTTGTTTGCTGTAGCATAGACTAGATCCAGGCCTGCTGAATCTAGCTTTGTTTGTATAACTTGAGCACTAATCCAGGCATTCTTTAAAGTATTCAATTGTATTTATTACTGCTTGGTAGTAACTTGATTAAAGTGTAGCTATCATTCTAAGTCTTTTGGATTAAGCACTTGGGCTCAGACCAGTTGTTTTACATTAGGAAGGTTTGTGGCCTGCACTGTGGTGGCAAGACAGGTAGCTTACATCCTTCTAAGTTGAGAACTGCTGATTTAGGGCTCAGTGTCTGTTATTCTAAAAGTATATTAGTTCTGGTTTAAGCACTTGGGCTTCAGGCCAGTTATTTTACATTAAGAAGGTTCGTGGTCTGCACTCTTGTGGGAGGAGAGGCTGGACTCTGCCCTTCTGAGCTGGGAATTTCTGGTTAAAGGCTTATAGTGCCTGCATATTTGAACTGTTTCTTACTGGAATTGGTACACCTTGTTTGCTGTAGCATAGACTAGATCCAGGCCTGCTGAATCTAGCTTTGTTTGTATGCTTGTTTGCTTGTTATTTCCCTGAAACGCTAATTCCACCTAAAACGAGGCTTTTCAGTGCTTCTGTGGATCCCTAGTGACATCTGCATTGCTTACTGTACTTATTTCCTTGTTTCACTTGAAAGAAAGTTACTATTTGTCATTTTTGCATTTAAGTTACCTGTAACACATTGCATTTAAGTTACCTGGCACTTGCTCACTAAAACAATTATATAAGTCAGCACGAAAAAATTAAAAGCACTACACCCTCACAAACTCCCCTTGAGTACCTTGTTTCCCATTGGCCCTTTTTGTTTCAATTATAAAGGAATTCCCAATACTATTCTAGCATGTCCAAAGGTCAGTTGTCAATCTCCTCTCCGGTCCAGCTGGTGAATCTGGGAATCTTGAGGCAATGTTACAACTGTCTCATGTACACAGACAACCCTCTCCTCCTCCCAACAAATTCCAACACATGTGAGAGATGCAACCATATAGCCAAACTGGAGGCTAAGCTCTCTCAACTCAGTACTGGCAAAACCTGTCAGGAGGAGAAGGAAACCACACTCACTACAATTCCAGTCTCACATAGACCTACCACGACAGCAAACCAAACACATAAACACACAAAAACATACTCGGAGGCTCTAAATAAAAATCTGCCTAAGCAGCAGAGATCTCCAAAGCAGACACCCAAGCAACCGCTACCCCAAAACAAAACACGTGCAACACATATCTCACAAAGCCAGTGTGCCGAACAGTCACAGCCCTTAAGGCTAAACAACACACCTGATACACTTGTAATAGGTGACTCTATCGTCAGGCACACTGACGTCCCACTCACCAGGCTGAACAAGGAGAAGGTCATGGTGAGCTGCCTGTTGAGCGCTAGGATCCGCCACATAACACAAGCACTCAGGTCACTCCAAGGCAAGTACAAATATGACTCAGTCATTGTCCATGCTGGTGTGAATGACCTGAGACGTACCTCCCTGGACTACATGAAAAGAGACATAGAGGAGCTCTCTGAGCATGTGGCCCAGGCCGGTATGACCCTGACCTTGAGTAGCATCTTACCCTCACCAAGAATGATGCCACAATATGAAGACAAGATGATCAATTTCAACAATTGGCTTAAGTAGTGGTGTCATTCAAAGGGGATCCAATGCTTGTCAGCCTGGGATGACATGCTCGACAGCCCACGATGCTTCACTAGGGACGGCTTGCACCTGTCACCGCTGGGCTTTCGGATATTGGCAAAGGCTCTTGCTACCCCCATAGTGCCTTTTTTAGGCAAGGCTCAAAAGACAAACCCACCTCCATAGGTATCACAAGGGATAAGAAACTAAGAGTAATGCTACTCAATGCTAGAAGTCTAAACCTCAAGATGCATGCACTCGAAACTCTCCTTAGCATGGAGAACATCGTATCTGTGCAGTAACAGAAACCTGGTTCAAAGTTCCAGAGAGCACCCCAGCACTACCAGGTTATACCTCATACCATGCTTTTCGGCCCCAAAACTTGGACCGAACCAGAAAAGGTGGGGGAGTATCAATATTCGTCAAAGATGCCCACACCTCCAGGTTGGTGGCACAGCATGAATCATCAGAGACTATCCATGTGCAACTAACAGTGGGTAAAACTGCCTTCCAGTTTATAGCCTGCTACAGACCACCCTCCCAAACCCAGGAACCCCACTCGGCCTTCCTGAGAACACTGGAAAATATGAAGGTCTCTCCAAACACCACTATATTGGGCGACTTCAACTACCCAAACATAGACTGGGAGCATTACTCTAGCTCCAACACCCTAGCTCAAAGGTTCCTAGAATTTATAAACTCAAATGCTATGGAACAACTTGTTACTACTCCCACAACAGGGGAAAACATACTGGACCTGATCATCACCAACATGGGGACTCTATGCTCCAGACCAGAAGTGTATCCCTCACTGGTAAGATCAGACCATAAACTAATCTCACTGGATATTCACATCCCGACCCCACCCCCTGCCCAGAAAACCACAGTGAAAAACTTCTCTAAAGCAAATTTCACACTCCTCAAAACCAAGGTGGAATCCTTCAAAGCCCCCGGGCCTGTGGAAAATACGGCCCAGACTGCAGAATCCTTTATAAACGCATTCTATGAACACCTTCAGGAATGTATGGATCATGCAATCCCAAATAAAACCAAGACCCAATCCTCCAAAGGCAGACGTCCTGTCTGGTGGACCCCAGCCATAAACAAACTATACAATAGAAGGAGGAAGCTACTACATGATAGAGCAAAATCCCAAAAAGGGAAGGCATCTCTGATCAGTGTTAGCATAAAACTACGGGCACTCATAAAATCATCTAAGGCCAGCTTTGAGAGAAAAATTGCACAGGACACTAAGGATAATCACAAGGCTTTCTTTAGTTATGTTAGGAATCTGGGTGGGAATTCCCAGATATGCTCAGAATTAGTCCAAAATGACAAAAAAATACACCGAACCCACAGACATTGCCAACATCCTAGCTGACAGGTTCAGCGCAAACTTCTCCTCCCCCCCCACCAAAAGGGCAAATATCTATCCCAGCAGAGTGCTGCCCCCCTGACATCTCAGATGCTCAGGTAAGAGCCGCCCTCTCCAAAGTAAAAAACACAGCATCAATGGGACCAGACAGTGTCCCGGGCTGTGTCCTACATGAACTCCAAGAAGAGCTAAACCCAAACATAAAACTACTGTTCAATCTCAGCCTTACCACAGGATATGTACCCAAAGAGTGGCGTACAGCAACAGTGGTCCCTCTCCACAAAGGTGGTGCCTCAACGGATCCTGGAAACTATCACCCCATAAGCCTGACTAGCTTGTTCTGCAAAGCTATGGAAAGGATCATCATGGACCTCATAAAAAAAGATATTGGGGACATACAGACACTGGATCCTACCCAGTTCGGCTTTGTTAAGGGCAGATCCTGCCTCTTAAACCTGGTTGATTTCTTTGAAACAGTCACCAAGGCCATTGACGAGGGGAAGGTGGTCCACACAGCCTACCTGGACCTCGCAAAAGCCTTCGATACAATACCCCACTCGGGCATTATAGATAAGCTCACCAGCTTAAATATAAACCCCTATGTCACTAGATGGGTTGCAAACTGGCTCAAAGACAGAACCCACATGGTTAGAATTGCTGGAGCCATGTCAGACTCCAAACCAGTTACAAGTGGCATCCCACAAGGCTCAGTCCTGGGACCTCTCTTGTTTGGTATATATTTCTCGGAGGTACAGGCCAACACGGAAGGACTGTGGCTGACCAAGTTTGCAGATGACTGCAAACTGGGCACTATAATCGACTCTCCAGCTGACACAAGCATCCTCCAAAAGGGCTTCATAAAAACAGACAACTGGTGCCAGAGCCATGGCCTCAAGCTAAACACCAAAAAGTGTATAGTTATCCCCTTTGGCAAAAACAAAGTGCCCACAAATTACCACATAGGTGGTAATCCATTAAGTACAGAAGAATTATTAGGGACCTGGGGACCCAAGCTGATAGCAATCTCTCATTTGACAACCACATGGCCAAAGTGGTTAGAAAAACATTTTATATAGCCCACCTAATCATGAAGGGATTCACATCTAGATCAGGGGAGGTCATCGTGCCTCTTTACTCATCCCTCATCAGGCCCATAATTGAGTACAATGTCCCTTTTGGGATGTACCTTACCAGACACCTGCAGCAACTGGAAAGACCCCAAAAGTACCTCACCAAGAGGATCAAAGGGCTCAAACAGATGCCATATGCTGCCCAGTTAAAGAAACTCCAGCTCTACTCAATGGCATACCGCCTGCTCAGAGGCGATCTGTGTCTGATGTATAAAGCCATGTCAACCCGGAATTAATGGACATGCTGCACCTCAGAAAATCCAAATCCCATCGAGCTATGCGCTCGAGAGACTTGAACCTCAGCACTGAAATAAATAGGACATGCTGGAGGGACAGATTCATAACCCAGAGGATCCCTTCACTCTGGAATAAAATCCCAGTCCAGGTTAGGCAGAGTCCCTCATTGACTCTCTTCAAGAGGAATCTTGATGAGTGGATGGGGGATCATAGGTTTACCCCGGGTATCACTTCTGTGTCACTGTTAGACAGAGGCACAGTATAATAACCTCGAAAAAGGGCATAGCAAAATTAATTTAAAATGGGTGGTGAAAGCCAAACACACTCTGGCTAGGCATATAAATGCCGTAGGGCAGATAGCCTAGTATGAACCTATGAACAATTTACTTGTGAATGTTTAGCAAAAGACATAATTAGGGTTTGTAGTTTGTATTATAATATATTTTAGTACTTATGTAAAGACTATAGGTGCACTGACCATCATCATTGTAAAGAGTTCGTACTGATAACATTGCAATTTATACACTTTTAAAAGGTTTGATCATTCGCAAAATATTTACATTTATCTTAAACATTTTATTTATCAAAAAATGCTCAGGAAAGCACAGATAATGTAGGCTCTAGAGGTGTGACTTTCTGCAGCACATAGGCGTTGAGTTAAATAACAGTAGTTAAGCACATATCTGTCGATAATGGTTTACTGTCAAGGAGACCTTACATAAAACAGCTTCTTTCTGATTGACTGTCACTGCTTTTCCTATTCTCTTTGACTACTACTGATCTCGCAGATTAACTTGGATTTTACATCCACTATATATTCAGTCTACACTTTTTCACCAAATCAATAAATTGGCAACTTATTTAATGTAGGCATTACTTCATAAGCATTAGTAAAAGTCAGCACTCCTTCTACAGAAGATACTTTCAGCACTGATGGAAAGGTTATCTATCCTACATTTCACTCCTTAATAGCATACATGAGCTTCAATTTCTGTTGAGAAGATGCATCTGAATAATCATGACCTGCATGTATTATCTGACCCTCTTCAGAAAATTGTCTTCCCAGTAAAAATTATTTTGTCACCTGCTCTTGTTCATATATCATTGCAAGGTGTATCAACATGTCTCTGTTTCCTGCAACATCTCTCTGATGCACCTCAATAGCATACAACATATTTGTTTCAATTCCTAGATGATTTTGCAAAATCTGTCCCCTTCACCAGTTTAGTTAAAAAAAAAAAACTTTGGCAAGTCCATTCCTTCCTTCCCTTCTGTCGTTGTGATTACTCTTAGATTCTTTCTATGACCATTGTTTCTTTTGCAGTCACTCGCTAATCTATGTGTTCTGTATGGTTCTCAGTTTTTCCACTCTGCTTTGCACTTCAACCACTCTGTTCATCATTGTGACCTGCTGCACATACAGAAACTCAATATCCACAACTTCAGCTACCTGCCTTTTCCTTATGAATCATTCTAGAAGTCAAGAAATATGTCATAAGCTAAATTCCACTTCCTTAAGACTTCTTGTTTCTTCTTTAATACTCAGTTGAGTTGAATTGTTATCATCTTTTAATCTCTACTATTGTCTGCACTGTGCTCAATAATATTGCAGACTTCTTCCCCTCTAGTAACATTTACAGCTCAGATTTTCATTTATCAAGTTGAAAAAAAAAACACTTATCGGATCACAAACAAAAATAGCTTTTATTAAACTTCATATATAGAATGAAGGACATGGCTAGCCACCCAATGGTGTAAACCTTGGCTCCAGGCGATTGTCACTGTTGAAACAATCCCATGTACAAAAAATAGGAAAAAGGGGTTGTGGGGAGATGGATGGATGGATGGATGGATGGATGGATGGATGGATGGATGGATGGATGGATGGATATGGAAGGAAGGAATGCCTGACTCTAGACCAACAATACTCAAACCATAAATATTATTCAATACACAGCAGACACTACATTAAAACATAAACAAACATCCTGACAGTAAACATGGTGAAACAAAGCTGTATGCACAGCTGAATTATGATTCACACTATAGCTAGTGTTGGAGTTTGTACTTGGGTTACAGTAAGTGTTAACACACATAAGTAAGGTGGTGCAGGATGTTGAAACACATTGACACTCCTTGATGTCATAGTAGCATTGATATGGAGGATCACAGGATTCTACGGGAATGTTTTGTCACCTAAAGTGACATCTAAGGAACTGTTCTAAGGTTTTCGCCCTACTGCTGTGATCATTAAGAGAATTCTTTCTTTCATCCAAACTGTATGGTAGAATACAATTCTAGCTTGGGACCATTCCTCCTCATTGTTTATCAGCTGCTACAGAGTGATTTCAATATGTGGAGGTGACTGCAATATCACTACTATACTGATGACACATATTTACATCTCCCCTTGTAGGATTCAGTTTTGGTTCTGGATTCCCTTATTGATGATTTCAACTCCAGCCACCAATGAATTTTCATTAAATGACTCAGGCACAGCCCAACCAAGATGGTCAACATAACTGTTTATGCCACCCAAGGGACTTAAATCTTTAACCTTTAAACTGCTGTATTATCTAAGGGGTAGTTCCATTTAATTAATGTCTACATTGTATGACTTGGGGTTACCCTTGATTCCAGACTGACATTCAATGCACAAAGTCAATTGATGGAAAGTCTGTCTATATATAAGGATATTTGCCAGTCTGAATACCAATTACCATCTGAAAGTTTCACTGTGGTTCCATTCCATGGTTTCACCGCAACTGAATTACTGCACCTCCTTTACCGAGTCCTTTCACTATAAACACCAGTCCTTACACTATAAACACCGGTCCTTTCACTATAAATACCAGTGCTTGCAGAAACTGCAAAACATGACTGTCTGGCTATTATCAGATACATCGTGTTATCTGCATATTATTTTCTTTCTCTGCAGTCTTTGCTGGATGCTCATTCGATTACTTAAAAAGTTCTCACTTATTTTGTCATGCAGGACATAAGCCCTCCCTGTCTGAAACATCTATTTATGTCACAATGTCTCACTCCCTACCTCTGTGCCACCATCAACTGGTTGCTGATAGTTTTGAGCACATGGCTTCAATATTTTGGGATTTGGTTCTTTTGTCTATCAAACAGTGCACCTTTGTAAATTCTTATCTGGACAGCTTTGTGAAGCACTGGCACTCAGCATCTTTAAGATACCCTGCAATACCTATCAGTTTCACTTGATAGTTTAACATTATTGCTTTGCTTCATTGACCTATATATGCCCTATATAAACACATTGTCCTTTCTATGCTTTTATTCATTCATTTGTACAACTACTTGATTTTGAAGCCGTATAATACATTCCAACTTGATTGCACCTATTTATTCACAAAATGTGCTAATTTAACTCCTTAACAACTGTTTTCACTTCCCTTCTTCTTACTGAAAAAAATGTCCATTCATAAAAAATATACATGATGACTATATCACCATCATCTTGATGAAAGAAATCCATGCTCTTTACAAATAATATCTCAAACATTTACCCAATCTAACAAGCTCCAAAATATGGCTGCATTCCCTAACATATTCATCTCTAGGACCCAAATAGATGACTATCCCCTGAAAATGACCCCCATCCATCCCAAGCCTAAAGCCCAAACCCCAGTTCAAAAAATTACAGTAGAAACACAAAAACCTCCTGTAAAAATAAATGAAACTAATACCTAACTGTAAAAGGGGGAATATAATACTCCCATCCTTCCCTAGCAATTCTTAATAAGAATGTAAAAACCCAAAATTAAAACTAGAAAAGTGCCTCCACTCTCTCTCTTTCTCTCTCGCTCTCTCTCTCTCCAAAACACTAGACACCAGTCAGTTCCAAAAGAAAAAAAAAAAACAGAAAAGAATAAAATGAAAATATAGTATATCACAAAAAAAGGAAAAAAATCAAGTAACCCTGACCCCCGAAAATTACTCATATAACCTAATCTCAACTAAAGAAAAATAGCGCAACACCAAAATTCTTAAATGAGCAATATGTATTGTGTGTGTTTTTTTTTTTATAAATGCCCTATGACATGTCATTCAGTATTTTTTTCTGTCATATCAGCCTGAAAAACAAATTCAAAAGCTCATGATATACTACCAAAGCTAGATATTATTTTCTGTCGGCCTACTTTAGAGTAAATGCAATACTCTAGACTAAAATTGCATTCACAAAACATGTTTACTACTACACTTATTTTTTTAAAGCAAAACAAAACCCTTCATAATACATACAGAAAACTGGATAAGATGAATATGCTGGGGTCTACTGTTAAACATGTTTGTACTGCGGGCTTTGGGAATGTAGTTTGTAAATTATGGTTTCACCATTCATCCAGAAATTTGTTGTGTAAGATATTTCATTTAAATCATATCAGATGACTGTATACTCCATACTAATGCATTCCCTCCATCTTTTCCTTTATTATAGGCTTGCTGCTCAACCCCAGATTTATTTCCCATGCCCCAGATTCCTTTCCCAGTTTTATATACAGCTACTTTAACACTACGAAATGATTAATGAAAAGCATATGCATGTCGTTCAGTCTTCCGTATCCTTCCATTTATATATCACATTGATGAAATATAGTCCAGGTTGAGTGTATATTCTAAGTGTACATTTCTTCTCATCTGATAACCATCCTATTTAAGTCTTCCATTCTCATTTCTTCCACACGCCTCTACTCTGCTTTCTTTATTTTCTTAGTTTTTTCCTATAACTTACTGCTCCACACATCCACAACCCACTTTTTCCATTTTTGCACATGGGGGTCAGGGTCTCACCTCAGCAGTGACATTCATCTAGAGCCAATGTTTCCACTGGTGGGTGGCTTGCCCTGCCATGAAAATTATAACTCATTGTTGTATTGCTTTATCTAGAGAATGTTTAAACTGTATCCTGTTATGTTTGTATGCATTATTTCATCTTTCTTTATACAAAATTCTTATTGTTCTTATTGTATATTCTTTCATTATTTTCCAGAAAAAAATATACCAATATAAATGCATACTTTATTCCTCTTACCCTATCATCTAATATAACCCAGCTTCCATCAAGATTCTTTTTTCTTTACCTCTTTCAGTATCTTCCACTAATATTTATACCACTTTTGGTCAGGGTGTTCTGGTATTTCTCATCATCTGCTTTCACTAAAATATTTTTTTTACATTCTTCCAGTGATAAGTGTGCCTTTTGCATAATATAATGTCTATATTCTCTACTTTTATGTATTAATTAATTCATTCTTAAATAAATGTGTGACTAGTCCATACTTATAGTTGTTATCTTTGTGCTTTACTAGATGATTACTTTTTTTTATACTTCCACCAATAGTCTCTTTTTCTTCCATTACTTTGTTCCAAGTTCTTTTTATTCCCTGTCAGTACTTATATTCCCCATCTAATATCCCTGCTGCCAGTTTCCTCCATTTCTTTCATACCTCTGCATTTTCTTCCTTGTGTTTACTATCCTTCTCTTACTATTATTAAACAATCTTCTATCCCCTGGTATTTCAAAACTCTTATCCGTCCTCAAGGTTGATTTAATTCCATTGGCTTCACCTCTCTGTCTACACTGTTGCAGTACCCATTTCTGCCTCTCTGTGTCCACAGCAGAATAGGATAATGGCATTCACAGGAAATTAAATGTCTACCAGCTTTCTCTACTTCTGTTATATCTAAACCTTGAACATTTATGTTCAAATTTTACCAAGACTTAAAATCTTAAAACATTTGCTATTATCTTATCTTTTTATCTAACAGTAACACCTCAGAGATATGGAGGGGAAAATAACCATTTGAGGTTGCTAACAGAAATAGTATGACAGTCATTGGGTTTTCTTGAAACTGCAATTGCTCAGGATTATCAAAAGGATCTGTAACCTATCCTCCTGGTAGCTGATAAAGAAACTATTGCTAAGAGGGATGCATCATCAGACATAACTATTGCTAAGCCTACAGTTGTCATACAGGAGAATTATTTGCCTGTGCAATCCTCTCCATTTTGGACCGTGGGAAGGCCCATACCTGCAAAACCTGTATGGGCAGAGTTATGGACAAAGTGAAAAAATAATTAGGGAAAGGCTCCAAATTAGGAGCACTTTTTAAATGTTGGTACTATTAACGTAAACTACTGAAAATAATTTCCAATTATAAGTTGGATGAAGCAAAAATCTGAGAACATGTTAGAGGCATCACTCCAAAATTTGCATAGTTGACAAGTATGGAAGAGAGGTCTACTTCTAATTTTCGAACTTTCAAAACATCAAATTTCTTATGGTCGAGACCATAAGATCAAAGTTTTGAAAGTTTGAAAATTTGAATAAAAAAATAAATAAAAACCAAAAAATCTTTTTATTTATGATTTTGCAGGGAGGCAAGCCCCACAGTGCCCCCCTGCTAATTTAATATACCAACTTCTAGATCTCACTATAGTGAGGAAAATGGTAACTATACCAGTCCGCACTGTATGGCGATCTCCATTTAAATGGTTTGAAGTTTCAAAACATTGATGTTACAGTCTCGACCATAAGAAATTCAGAGTTTTGAAACTTCAAAATGTAGAAGTAGACCAGAGAGAGGTACCCTTTTCAGGTGCAATTGTTCAGAGTTCATTTGGTCTCAGAATGGGGACAAGGAGACAAGCAGTTGGCAGTTTTATTTATTTATTTTTTTTTTACGACATCTTGGAAGAGGTCCTGAAAGGAAATTAGTATACAGTATATTCTGGACATGAAGTTACCCACAACCCAGCAATCCAGCATGGAGCCAAGAATATGATGCATAAAAGGAAGACCTGGGCAAACTATCCACTACCAATTAAGGTTGTTGATGGTTTGTTCTGGAGCTCAACTGAATAGTAAGGGTGATCTGGAATTTGAATCACATGTGTCAGATGGTCCTGGAGTTTTTGTGAAGGGGACTACTTCAGAGGAAGGGATAGCTGGTACCAATAATGGTAAATCTGAGCCACATTTGTCAAAACATACTAGACTTCCTATGGAAAGAGAGCTGGGATGGTCATAAGTGAGACATGCAACAAAAACATTGCTTGAGCCTCATCTTACATAGCTTGAGGAAGGTAGCCAAAGAAGCTTGAGACTCTCAAGAAAAGAGGGAGTTTATACACTGGAACAAGGAACTGTTGTATAGAGACTGGACTGATGGATGGGGACTACAGGGAGAAATAATACAGCAATTGGCTGTCCCTAGGTTCTACATTCAGACTCTTCTGTCCACAACCCATGATTTTATTTTTTCTGGCCACCTGGACATAAAGCATTCAAACATGAGGCTTATGCTAAATTCTATTGGCTAGATATTGCAATAGTTGGGTACTATAAGATATGAGCAGTGCCAAAAGATTGGCATAGCAGGAGGCAAAACTAAGGGTGTTTTGATACTTTTATCTGTTATAGTGGACCCATTTCAGGGTGTAGCTAGTAATCCGGTATCATATCACCGAGCCCCACAGATAGTGGTGAAGGTGGAGTCTGAACCTGTTGAGTACCAGTTGTCAATAGTGGATCTGTAGTATGCCAAATAGAATCTAGAGGGTGGAAGCAGGCTTCCCAATGGGATGCAGAAATCATGGAACTCTAAGGTGTTGCTGGAGAATGCAGGACTGATATGTATTCCTGAAATGGACTCTCATATAGGCTAGGAATGCCCATTTGCTACTCTTCAAGAGTGAATCAACCAACTGAGCCTAGGCTGGGGTGCTACTAGGCAGGGTCCTGTGGGGGTGACAAGAAAAAAAAAATCACATGCTGACAGCAGTCTTAGAATTAGTAAATAATAAACCAGATGTAGGGATGTGGGAAAGCAAAGCACCTCACTGCAAAAATGGTTTTAAAGTGTAACGATGATGTTTAGAATTCACTGTTTTTTTCCTGAGAATTGTACAGTATCACATTCTTACAGGGGTCCTGTGAAATCAATACACATCAAGAAAATCTTTGTGACAGTGGTTCTCTTTTTGAGGGGGAAACAGTGTGCACATTCCTTGTAGCTACTGCTCTGCAGTGAATGATGTTAAGTGCACAGTACTGACATAAGTGTGATTTATAGGAGGAATATTCAGCAGTGGTGTGCCGAGTACAGCTTTCACTTCTCTTATATACCAAAAGAATGAAAACTAAATCACTGGTTTGTTTGAGGCATTATTTTACAGTCAGAACAAGGATTAGCCTAAATGGATTATTGCTGCTGCAAAGCACTTTAAACTGTATATTAGGACACTTAGCATTAGTTCATTTTATGCAAAGGAAATAAGCAGCATGTCTACAGAACTGCTACTTGAGCATATGTATATAAAAGAGAGGCTTGCCTGACCCTAGATTTTCATGAGAAAGTCATAACTAATGAACATTTAGAAGTATATCTCATAATGTGTTCTTGTTCACAGTACATATTAGAGTGATTTTGTAAAATATAACAACGAACCTTCCTTCATTTGTTATGACTGCTGCAAGTAATAAACTTGTCATCACAATAACACTACAAAAATAACCATCTGTGTCTAAATGCCCCAAGGAAATTAAACTACAGCATCAAATCAAAAGGATGGCTTTACCGCCAAGCATACATAATTCAGATCCCGAGTGAAGAAGTGTTCTTCCAAAATAGCAAATAGGCTGTGTTTGGCTATGACTCATCATTTTCAAACACTGCTCTCAATTGTAAGCTCCAGTTTCATGCACTTTCTGATTTTGGGGATCTGCATCAAGCAGTATCATACTAAAATATCCCAGAAGCTGTCCTAGGAATGTAGTATAGCCTAATCTAATCTGCTGTATCCCAGAGATGTGGCCAGGGTTATCATTTCAGCATTGCTTGCCTTGACTAAGGAGGTGGCTTGTTTAACATATTATTTGAATGAAGGGACCTGGTACAGGTTTCATTCCTATTGGTTGAAGGTCATTATCACTACTACTGACACTACTACTACTATTGTCTACTAGACAATAAATAATCTTCAATTGTAAATAGTGAATTGCTAACAATTCCAACTGCCTTGGAAAATCACATTCAAGCACAACATGCACACAGTGCTATAATCTTTGTCCCACAGTCACAGTTTATCAGGGCATGGATTTGACACGTGTTTCACCATCACAGTCTGTCAAAGCCTGTCAGATTATCAGTCATAGTCTAAAAGGGCCTAGGTTCAAGCCTGACCTCCATTTGCAGTCCTGTGAAGTTCTACATGTTGCCTTCATGCCTGGGAGCACAACTGTTTGAGGTTGGAAGTTAGTACAATGGTAGATATATTTACCTCACAGGCAATAAGGTTTGTTTCTTACATTTGGTCACTGACTGGTTATTGGTTAAGTGTATAACCATCTGCAGAGTGATAGCCTAGTATTTATCTATGAACCTATGTTTGAAAGTATTATTGATGAAATGACTATTCTTTACTGGAATAAATGTTAACAGCATTTGCTAAACAAACAAGGAAACAATGCTTTGCATTCTACAGTGTAACTTGCTGAATATCTCATAACATTTTCCATAAATATCTCTTTGGTGGTTTATATCTTGCTTGCCTGTATAACAGATGATAAAGTATTGGTTTCTTGAGAAGAGGCCCCTCGAACAGTGTTTACAGTCTAAGGACTACGACTTCTGAATGGGCATTCTTCTAACAGAGGGGTCCTACACATCATGATAAAGTGATTTGTTATTGTGTCCTCCAGCCAAATTGTTTCTTTATTTTGTTCTCTCCAGTTTTCTTCCCCTTCCTAGAACATGAGATTATGTTTAATAAATGGCATATATTCCATCTAATTACAGCACCTTCTATGGTTGGAACAATGTTGAATTTGATATCTTAGCTACTTATATTAAAACAACTATCTAGTGTCTGATAACATTATCCTCTGGGTATACTAGCCTTACAATACCTCAGGATTAAAGGATTGTTTCCTTTCATGCAAACTTATAATAGTACTGTTTATTAATGTGTTGGGCATGTCTACATGGCTACTAAAGGGAAGGCATCAGATTGTTTCAACAACATTGATAACATAGTCCCCAGGATTCAGCAAGCTCTGCACGGTGTGCAGGAATAGTGCAAGAGCTGCTGCAGGCAATATTTATTTATTTTTATTTTATTTTACATTTGTTAACCAGGGGGTGTCTGACTGAGCCAAAAAGGCCCTTTTTCAGCAGAGGCATGGGGAGAAAAGCTCCACACAGAAAAATTACAGATACATTTAGATATTTAGACATGATCACTATACACACAAATTACAATAGACATGTTTTTACAGTGGTATGCAGCACATCAAAAGTTACAGTGGAGAGAACAAACAAGAAATTATTAATTTCAAAATAAAGGTAATTAATAGATTTGTGGTGTACAGCTAAAATTGGAACACAGGTAGAATACATACATATTACACAGGTACAGTACATACATTGTGCATTAGACAGTGTTTGTGAGTAAGAGTGAAAACTATTATCAAGTACTCTAAGTTTAGTATGTGTACCTCATCCGCTTTCACTAGGCTGGGGAGCAGTCATGGCACTGCCAACTTTGCTTGAGATGTTGCCTAATGAGGTGTTTAAAGGAGGCTTTGGCCTCTAAATATGGCTGATGTGCGATCCAGGAATGAGCTCTTTGGACGTGCACGAGCGCTCCTGCACTATTCCTGCACTATTCCTGCACGGACACAGCCCCTGTATGCTAATTACCTCATTTGCTGGTGAAAACCATGCAAATGAGATGAATTAGCAATCCAGGAAGCAGGCAGGCATCCGTGCAGGAATAGTGCCAGTAGCTGAATACATTTCTGCAAACTACAAAAACATGTATTATATGGCTTAGGCATGTCAAAGGCCAAATATATGGCCATAGGCATGAAAACCAGTTTCAAAATTATAAAAAATAACTTTTTTTGGCCAATTTTGGCTGTTTAAGCATAGGGCAGCAGTGCGCAAAAGGGATCAGCCCGAAAATAATTAAAAAAGTTGGAAATAAGCTTTTAAACCAAAATCATCATTTTTGCCATAATAGTCAATGGCATACATAACACAACAAGACCATGGAATAGTAGTTGCTAAGGGGGAAGGCTGAGTGTCAGTTTTGTAACCATGCATTACCAGTCAATTCTATGCAAATGAGGGGAATGATACTGAATCACAGATTTCCCCTCAGTGCTAGCTTGCACCCAAATGTGTAGGTGCAGTAACACTATGGTGTAAGCCTAAGAGCTAGATGATTTCATAAGGGGGTGTATAATGCATGCTGTAAGCTTATTGGAGCTATGTGGCCCATGTTTGCCCTTAGCTAAGAAAGGAGGTGTGTTGGAAGCTGCATAGCAGTATTTACATTGCCTAAATGGGTGTGCCTGCCGCACACCATGTTATAAACCAAAAAATAAATAAACCAGGAAATAGCAGCTCTGTTCATATCTGAGCACTGGGTTTGTGCGGCAAGCCTCGGGGCTTACAAAGGAAGGCAATGGGAAGGTAAACCGCAGTAGGAAGGTAATCAAGGAGAACTAGCATAGCTGGCAGGTGAAATGTATCAGAATCAGCCATTTAAACAGGCAGCAGCCCAGCACACTACTATAAACTATGAAAACACCTTTCACTCTGTTTTTTCCCACAAACTCTACACCACCGGTGTACACAGCCTGGGAAATGTTCCCTAACAAAAGCAACAAAATGATAGGACTGCTTTTGCTCTCATAAATCAATATGTGGAAGAGGCTGAGGGTGGTGAGGATGAGAATGCTGATGACCAACCCACAGTGAGGAGAAGCAAAAGAGTGTACAGACCCAGGGTAACCTACCAGGGGCTACATGATCTGGAGATAGTGGAGTGCTATAGGGTGGATAGAGACCTCCTACAGCAAATTGTTGAGCTGTGCTGGCCACACCTCACACACAAAACCAACAGAGGGGAACCCATCCCAGTGGATACCAGGGTATGTGTAGGCTTAATAATACTAGCCACAGGTACCTTCCAAAGGCCATCTGGGGATATCATGATGATCTCACAGGCATCAGCATCCAGGGTACTCCACTAGTTCCTGGATGCCATGTCAGCACATGCCAGTGAGCACATATATTTCCACACCACCCATGAGGCATTGACCAGCAATATGCATCTCTTCCACCAAATAGCAGCATACCCTGAGGTAGTGGGTGCTATAGACTGCATGCACATACACATCAAAGCACTACCAAGTGAGTGGGCTAGGGTCTACATAAACCACAAGGGCTTCCCCTCCATCAACTGCCAAGTCATGTGCGATGCCCAGGGCATCATAATGAATGTGTGTGCTGGAAGCTATCATGACTCCCACATCTGGCATATGATGCAGCTGCACCAGAGATTTGCCAGTGGGGACATCTCATATGGCCACATAGTGGGGGAAGCTCGTTACGCACTGGAGCCATAGCTGATGACACCCATCAGAAATGCACACACATGAACAAGAACTCCATAATGAGGCACACGCATAAACCAAAATCATAATAGAGCGCATGTTTGGGATGCTCAAGTCATGGTTCCGGTGCCTGGAGATATCTGGTGGAGCCTTGCAGTACTCTCCAGCTACATGTACCCAAATTTTCATTGTATGTGCCATGCTACATAATATGATCCTGCAGAAATAGCTGCAGCAGGAACAGCACGGGGCAGGGCCACACAGCCCCCCACCATTGCCAAGGCCAGCACAGACACAAACAGAATCAGAGGAGGAACAACCTGAGCCTGCCCTATAGGCAGAAGGAGGAGTGCTCAGTATGCATAGGCTTTGGCAAAGATGCAACGCATAGAACATACCTAACATGGTAGGAACCCAGGGAATGACACCTGTCTCTGACTCGCACATAGAGTAAAAGGAATGCCAAACATGACACTACCTTATAGGGAGTATACTATGTGCATCCGACATAGTCAGCCTTCCATCACTATCCTCAATAGTGGCCCAGCCACAAGATAAGTCACTCTCCATATCAGTTGCTGAATGGAGTAGTATGTTCTGCTACTTGTATCTATGGTATGGATGTGACCATGCAAGGGAATCGGGTAGCTGAATAGGATGGCAGCAGATAGTTGACACCTATGTGGGCAGCATGGAATCCCATAGCAAATACTGGTGTCAACATAGTAGGCAGTACTAGACAAGGTGACAGGTCCCACTGCAGGACATGTGATGGACCAAATGTGTGTCCATAGGACACACACATGCATGTCAGTGAGGCTCACATACCCAACAACAGTCTCAGCCAGCAGGACAGGTGTAGATGACCACAAAGAAAGGCTGTACTAAGGCATCTGATTGATGGCAATGAAGAATAGCCCCCCTCCAGACCTACACAGACAGACTACAACAGGTCAGGCAGTTGGATGTTAGTCCTGAAAGGTAAGAAGTCTGAAACTGAAATGTAGGTCAATAAAACCTAAGAACTGTACTATACTAATATGTCTCTAGTCTGCATGATAGGTCAGAATACAGAATGAAATGGAAGCCAACAGAGTACCACAAATACCAGTACAGTCATAGCGAATGTTTACAGTTGTCAGGTGTGCACCCCCCCACACAATCCTACATAGAAATGTAGTAAAATGTACATATGGGTATAATAACAGTGGAGCACAGATTACCTGAGCTGGCCAAATTAACAGGATAGATTGTTGCACGTGTACAATATGTAGAGCTCTGTGTGTTAGGTTGTTGTGTGTTGTATATTGTGTGGAAGTGGTCAGCATGTAGGCATGCAGGGTTGTGTCCCGGTGGCCTATGGCCAGTACTGTTAATGACAGGGCCAAGTTCTGACAACTGCAGTGCCAAACACAATGCATCCCAGCAAGACTCAATCCAGCAGTAATCCATACTAATTGTTGGATGTAATATCTGTCACCATCTGAAAGATGGACATGGCATGAATGTGGGCCCAGACAAACACACAGTACACAGGTGGAAGTACCCTAGACAGCGAGTGTATAAAATGTTACTGTCAAATGGACACACCTTTGGAATTGTACATACAGGTTAACAGCACATTAGTTGTCTGTATAGTATGGAATACTGATGTAGTCTGGACAATCACTGGCAGACCACAAAAGGCACAGTTATGAAGTAATGAGAAACTGCTGATGTCCCTGCACAAGGCAGCATAAGTGGAATGCCCCATGTATATCTGTGAGTCAGCTGCAAGTAGCTTCCATATCACATATGCACTCAGCTTACCCCACCATCAGCCACAGGTTCATCACAGGTCATATTCCTGCTGTTGAGAATGAGTACAATATGACCACCACTTCTGTATGGGAATACCCACAGAATGCAGCATGCTGAAGAAGTGTCTCATGCAGGTGTGCCCTAGCTGTAAGCAGCATCCTGCCAGCATCCACACCAATGGATTAATAAGGACAGAAACTATTGCCATTAACACCTTGCGCACCTACCCTGTCACCCCAGGGGAATTCAGTGGCTTGCAGCCTGGGACTGTAGGAGTGACAGAATGCATTGGCCTGCTACAGAAGGCCTGCACCACTACCAAATGCCCTACAGTCTTCTGTCAAAGGCCTGTGTCTCACCCGTACTGCCAATGTATATTATCTCACGGAGTCCCAAATAACGACTTAACACAGTCCACAGAGCACAAATGTCAACAAATCCCAGTAGCATGCCCACCATGTCCTACAGCATGAATTGTGGACTAACCCCTAAATACTGCTGGGATAAAGTGATAACAATAGAGATACTTATCAGATATTGCTTGCATAATGTTAGGAAGAGGATAGAATAATGCGGGGAGGCAGAAGCATGGATGCCATGGAGTGTGTGAAGTCTAAAACTCTGATGTGTGCCCATACTATCCTTGCCTGCAAGCCCAGGAATGGGTGGTTACAAACCTGTTCGTAAACCACAATGTGAAGGGGAAATGACCAGATATATGAGCCCTGCCTCTGGGTGACCTGTGTGAATCTGTACAGCTGAGAGGTATGGCCACAGCAGGATATGGCCATTCTGTCACGTCGATAGATGTACTAGTAGGGGGATCCTCAGCCACCACAGTACCAAGGTGCTGGACCATTTACACAGACCCATTAGCAAGTATCTGCAGCTCCCCCTCCAGAATGGCATGAGTGTGCAAGAATATGTAGGCTGCAGACCACAATTCTGGACACAGCTTCATTCATCTTGTATTCCATAGGAAATTACTGTGAGCAAATAAGTATATCTGTCAGTAGTTGATGACATAATACATCACAGTGTAAAACAGTACATATGTCTGAATATCTCTGCTAACACCAAAACCATGTAGCACAAGCAGCACAGACACAATTATTTAGAATATCCCACTATCCTTTGCCCACTGTGACTCCATATTGTCAACCTATCTACAGATAACCTGCAGAAACAGGTTGCTTGCTGTAGGTGCAGAACCAAAATGCCTGCACAGGCGTACAACCTACCTGGAATGGATTCACACATTCAATACAGAAGGTCATACTGGGCATGCTCCCACTCTTTGAGAAACGAAGCCCATGTCTGACAACAAAATACAGAAGGGTCATACTGGGCATGCTCCCACATTTACAGAAATGAAGTCCATGTCTGACAACAACAGTGGACTATAAATATCTGTCAATTGCAGATTTCTGTGCACACATGCCACATTGCGCACCATTCATGCTTTGCACACACATTGGATAGGAATACACCCATATATCCAAGGACAATACACTATAATAGGTCAAACATACACAAACAGAGATGTGGGGAAGAGAGAGACAAACAGTGACAAAGAGCTTCTCATCATGAGGCCTGTTCCACCCACCACACATCCAATTGGCCAATATCACATGATGTGCCAATGATTATCACTGTAGACATTTGCTTCTGGTAGCCCTCAGTACTATAGTGTCTGCGGTGCTTGTGATAACTGTGTAATAGGACAGTACAAGTCATTATTCATCTAGCAGCCAAATACACAGTCCTGTCAAATGTAAAGGTGTGTGTGACTGATTGTTGTGTGTGTGTTTCCAGAGGAATGGTTTATGGCCAATTCACACACACCGCACTCCCCATTGCCCTACTTTAGCAAGCCTGCTGATGTCATTCACCTTGAAATACCTCACTGGACAAGATTCAGCCCTGTAAGCTCTGTGGTGCTTGCAAAAACTGCATAATGCTATAGTGTGCTGTACTAGTTAGGTAGGAGTTCTAATCCCAGACATGGCAATTGTGAAACTCTATGTTTCTGTGTGTACACAGTAATGCTTTTGAGGCCTTTCACAGTCACTACACCTCCCATTGCCCTACTTTAGCAAGCCTGTTGATGTCATCTACCTTGAAATATACCTTTGGAGAAGCGCAAGCCCTATAAGCTCTACGGTGAGTGCCATAAATGCAGAACAGTGTAGTAGCAGTAACTAGACAGTTATGGGTTTGAATCTCATCTGTGGCAAGTGTTTGTGTGTGTACATATGTATGTGTGTACCTTAAAAAATTGTCCCCATTTACAGCCAAGTACATATCTCAGAGCATCTACCTTACAAGTATCTGTTGTGAAATCTACACCATGTCAGGTTAGCGCTGCATGTGGCAAAGGTGTAACATAATGGTCCATAAAGGTTGTTAGATAGAGGTTTGAACCTCACCCCTAGCAAATGTAAATGTGTGATTAGAGTAAACTTATTTTTGGGATCTCTCACCCACTACATAACCCAATGCCTGTATTTACAAGAGCTGGTGATGTTCCTCACCTTAGAAGTACCTTGGGACACCATCCATCTAATAAGCTCCATGACATGTGCAATAAATGTGGTAGGGTTTGAATCTCAGTACTAGCAAGTGTGTGTGTGTGTGTGTGTGTGTGTGTGTGTGTGTGTGTGTGTGTGTGTGTGTGTGTGTGTCTGTATGTCACCAGTATCCTGTGTGGAGGTTGCTGTGATTGTATAATGACATGATTCATTGTGGGGTGGGTTTTGCTAAATTGTTACATTGAGGACCTACTGTATGTCACAATGTCCACCTTACAAGGACAACAGATGCCAAGCAGCAGAGAGGCTGGTGTAGACAATTCATAGCCCTACATGTGACATTATGGATCAGTGAACAATATAGGCAACCCATGCACTTGGCTAGGCAATAACCAATATATTGGTAGTTTGCTGCATATTGCCCACAGATAGTAACTACAGTGTGATTGCAGTGGACTACATGCATGTTGACCACAACACTGCCACTGACATCATAATGTACTGTGATGTGTAACATCTCCTGACTGTGTGTTATCCAGCTAGTAAAAGGACATGGCACCCTGTTCCATCCCTACAATAGGCAAATAAATGCTTACAGTGGTCCTTTGCTATGTTCCCCACTGGACACTTGCAACAACGGTAGAGTCTGCAAATGTAAGCTGCAAAGGGAATACCATGCCTTATATACATGCCCTGTATGGACAGATGCCACTAACTCCACTGAATACCTGTATCATACTGTCAATGTAGGTGCAGGCACAACCTCAGTTCCATAGCCAGGTCTCACCACATGAGGTCAGGAATGCCACATCAGATGATAACAATCTGTTCACACAACATGCCCTAGAGACCCCAAGTACATTTCCAAACATTACAGAACATGCATGTGGGACATGTGCACAACCCAGACACTGTCCATGTAATGGAATAAAGATCACATACATGGCAAGCATTACACAGTACTGGCCACCCACAAAAGTAACCCAGATGAGTGGATGGTGAATATAATACCCACCTGTGTGGGCCAATCCAGGGACTACACCCCTGAGTCACACTAGAGACCATTGTCGTGTGGCCTGATGCCAAGGTATTCCCTTTGTCTAGCCTTATAGAGCCTTCTAGACAGTCAACTACTACACACATGTGAAGCAATGAACCCATGCATGTCAGTACTGGCAAGTGTGTGTGTGTGTGTGTGTGTGTGTGTGTGTGTGTGTGTGTGTGTGTGTGTGTGTGCGTGTGTGTGTGGGGGATTAATGATTTTTGAAGCCATTCACACTCACTACACTTCCCATTGCCCCACTGTAGCATGCCTGCTGATGTCAGCCACCTTGAAATAACCCTTTGGCCATATACCAGCCTGATAAGCTCTGTGGCATGTATGATAACTGCGTAATACTGTAGTGTAGCAAACTAGTTAGGTAGGAGTTCTAATCCTGACCTTGCTAACTGTGATAATGTGTGCCATTCCCTGAGAGAGTGTGGTTGTGTCTTCTTTGACACCTGCTTTTGTGGGAAGTCACATGTACTACACTTCAGTTATACCTCCTTTATCACTGTTGCTGATGTCACTCACCTTCAAAGATACCTTTGGACAGCTCTCCTACATGTAAGCTCTGTGGCACATGCAATAACTGCATAACAATTTAATAGGAATACATAGTCATGTAGGTGTTTAAAACTCAGTACTGGTAAGTGTGTGTTTGTGTGTGTGTTATCATTGTCCTGTTGGGGTAATTGTGTAATGACAGGGTCCATTGCACTGTGGGTTTTGCCACATCATTATATTGTCCCATTGTCAACATTACAAGGCCAACATTTTCCAAACATTGTGGAGATTGTTATCAACAATCCTCAGCCATAAATGTGTACAGTCAGTGCAATTAACATGTGACAATATGGATTAGTACACAATATAGGCAACTGTCATAATGCCAGATACCACTGTCCACCCATGGATCATACACAAACATGCTTGGCTCTTACTCTCCTACTTCCTTCCTTTCTTACTTTTTCTCTGTCTGTCTCTCTCACTCCCTCTCTTGTGGATGTGAAAAAGTACACCTGTGTTGCTTAGGCAGCAGCTTGAGATTTGTAAGTGATGCTCATGATCATCTGATGGCCTGTGCATGAATTGCAGTCCCCCACTAACTAATTGAATGTTGAACAGCTGTGGTATCATTCCTATAGCCAATTGAAGGGAAACACACTCCTATAACTAAGCACTTCATGTGGGTGTTGGCCCTTTTCCTTCACTGTAAGCAGGTCTTCATATGGGTGTTTGACAAACAGCATCACAGGGGGTAGTTGGATATACCGCTTACAACATACACTGTGGAGACCGGCCAACAAACAGGAGGGGGATGTTCCAGACATGGACATAATGTAAGTATTGCTCTTCTACATTTGAAGTAATGTTGGTTTAACGGGTCTACTTCACGATGTCAAAAGCCGACAATATCGAAGCTGATATTGTCGGCACCACAACATTGAAAGCGCAGAATATCGTGCAGGCAAATGGAAATCTCCACAGGGGGAGATTTCCA